>NC_041332.1:36545338-36897838 GCF_004354835.1 Perca flavescens | reverse complement strand
GTTGAAAAAGCTCTGCAAAACTGCAAACCACCATTAAATAAAAATAAAAATTTCCCTCTTATTTGTGAAAATAGAGCAGGGTTGGGTTAGATTACTTTGAAATGTAATCCACTACTGACTACAAATTACATGGCAATTTTTGTAATCAGTAACGTAATCAGTTGGATTACCCAAAACATGTAACGTAATCTGATAACTTTAGGATTACTCTTAGATCATTTCAATAAACATGCACCTTAAGTAAAAGACAACGCCACAGAATTGATCAATGAATTCTCATTTTATTTTTCTCTTTATTATTTCATTACATCTACGAAATATTTTTGCTCTCATTAAAGCTTTCCTGTGTGAACTAACTAAACATTTTTTTTTAAAGTTGCATTGTTTGCATGATAAAATGTAATCAGGTAATCCTCAACAATGTAACTGTAATGTGATTACACATTTTTGTTGTTGTTGTAATCTGGGTTGATTATATTTACTTGATTTTTGTAATCTGATTACGTAATCCAGATTACATGTAATCCATTACTACCCAACCCTGAAAATAGAAAAAGAATCAGAATCGAGAATCGACAAGAACCGGAATCGAAAGGAAGAATCGGAATTGGAATCAGAATTGTTAAAATCCAAACGATGCCCAACCCTAGCAATTATAGCCCACGATTGTTAACTATGCCGATTCCTTGATCTTTATACAAATACGCAACACAAACCGAGAAAATACATACAGTCCAAAACAGCATAAAAAGATACCATGAAACTCAATCGCAAGCCCCAGGTCATTGATGTCATGACATGATGAGATAAACATGAACTCATTCATTATGAAGTTTGAGTTCTGTGCATTAGGAGTCCCACACGCAGATCTCCCGAACAATTTGCCAGGAACCTGAGAGGAACCACCAGGTCACCGAGTACCATAGGAGACTCATTATTTAGGCATCTGGTTGAGTTTAAAGGGATAGCTCTATCACTTTATATATTCGCAAAGTCAATGACATTATCAAAAATTTACATATTTAGTTTCTTGCTGTCTTTTAATTTCTGAAAGTGTGCATACTTTCACAAATTAAAAGACAGCAAGAAACTTCAGCCATCAGCCATATTTTAAAAACTACACAATTAATGAATAATGAACTAAATAAAATACATTAACAGATATTGAAAAAAGGAAAATGTACTGTTTGATGTAACCTGTATTGTACAATTCCTTCAAAAAAATTCACCATCATTCTATGTTGTTGTCTGCCTTTCAGCATATTTCTGCAAATACACTATTTGGCATATGCTACTTCATTTAGCAAATATAGTTGCGTATCTCTTGAGACATCTGTTGATTAGTTCACTGCGCATCTCACCATATGTTACCACGGTATTCCAGTTTCTTTGACTCAAACAAACATATTCTCCAACTGCTACTCGCAAAAAAATATGTCTCGCTGCATTTCGCCTCAGTCTCGATGTTGCTCTACATCTGCCTTTTCTCCTGGAGTAGACTTGTCTCATAGCATCAAACGGCACAAACACACCGCTGTGCTCAGATACACACATGCACCTATGTGTACGTATTGGCACATGGAAAAAGCGCGAGAATGAGCACTTACAAATTGGACATGGAAATGCAAACACACCCCCACACGCATACTTTGATCTTCACACCACTGTCCCCCATACGCACGTTCCCAGCGCTGTGGGACCTGCCTCCATGGCTCCGAACAGCCAGTCATACAGTACCTATCTGTCTAAGCCTTGACACACAGCGATGTAAAAATAACACGGCAGCACTTAAAAAGGCACCGGGGGGGGGGAAAGGAGACAAGGCGGCCAAAAGCACTTCTGTTTATTTCTAATGGGACACCCACATAAGCCGGGAAGGGGGGTATTTGTCACCAATCCACAGGGAGAAAAGAAATATAAATAATAATCCGACTGCCGTGATTGACTCATTGGCTGCCAAGAACAACAACAAAAAAAGAAATGTTTGAACTAAATTACCCTCCAAATAATAATAATAATTAAAAAAAATTAACATGCTGGAAAGTTAACATGCAATGCAAATCAGTGGATGGAGAAGGACTTTAAAGGTCCCATGGCATGAAAATTTCACTTTATGAGTTTTTTTAACATTAATATGCATTCCCCCAGCCTGCCTATGGTCCCCCAGTGGCTAGAAATGGTGATAGGTGTAAACCGAGCCCTGGGTATCCTGCTCTGCCTTTGAGAAAATGAAAGCTCAGATGGGCCAATCAGGAATATTCTCCTTATGATGTCATAAGGAGCAAGGTTACCTCCCCTTTCTCTGCTTTGCCCACCCATGAGAGAGAGAGAGAGAGAGAGAGAGAGACATCATGGCTTTCAATCGAGCAAAGTGGCAGTTGGTCAAGGCCACACCCCCACCCTCCACCTTGCCCCACCCCTCTCTCCTCCTCAATAGCATTTAAAGCTACAGACAGAAATGACACATCCTAAGGAAAGCTCATTGTGGGACTGGCTCTAGTGGCTGTAATTCTGCACCAAGGCTGAATTTCGGGAAAGAGACTTCAGATACAGTATTAGGGGACCACTAAGGTCTATATAAAAGAGACTTCAGATACAGTATTAGGGGACCACTAAGGTCTATATAAAAGAGACTTCAGATACAGTATTAGGGGACCACTAAGGTCTGTATAAAAGAGACTTCAGATACAGTATTAGGGGACCACTGAGATCTATATAAAAGAGATTTCAGATACAGTATTAGGGGACCACTGAGGTCTATATAAAAGAGACTTCAGATACAGTATTAGGGGACCACTAAGGCCTATATAAAAGAGACTTCAGATACAGTATTAGGGGACCAGTAAGGTCTATATAAAAGAGACTTCAGATACAGTATTAGGGGACCAGTAAGGTCTATATAAAAGAGACTTCAGATACAGTATTAGGGGACCAGTAAGGTCTATATAAAAGAGACTTCAGATACAGTATTAGGGGACCAGTAAGGTCCATATAAAAGAGACTTCAGATACAGTATTAGGGGACCAGTAAGGTCTATATAAAAGAGACTTCAGATACAGTATTAGGGGACCACTAAGGTCTATATAAAAGAGACTTCAGATACAGTATTAGGGGACCACTAAGTCCTATATAAAAGAGACTTCAGATACAGTATTAGGGGACCACTAAGGTCTATATAAAAGAGACTTCAGATACAGTATTAGGGGACCACTAAGGTCTATATAAAAGAGACTTCAGATACAGTATTAGGGGACCACTAAGGTCTATATAAAAGAGACTTCAGATACAGTATCAGGGGACCACTATATAAAAGCATCCAAAGAGCACCATGTCATGGGACCTTTAAAGAAATAGATTGAGAATCTGTTTTTGAAGACCAATATGAAGTTGGGACCGGCTAGCTCAGCTTAGCCTAAAAAACTGGGAGACAGCTAGGCTGAAGGTAGCAAAATCACATTAGCAGCACCTGTGAACCTTATAATAACCTTATACATAATTCACAAACACACACACACATATATATATATATATATATATATATATATATATATATATATATATATATATAACTTTTGAACTTTATCAAACTTTTGAACGTACACACGCTCCACCAAAACAAGTAAAAAAAAAAGCATGGAAAAAAACAGACAAAAAAACCCAGACCAAAACATCGGTAAAAAGCTTAAAAATGTCTGGAAAAAACAATGGGAACAGCGACGACCAAATCGTTGAAAAAAATAAAAGTTTTAATTTTGAATTGTGACCCAGAAAAACAAAAAGTTGCACGGTGGACGGGAAGACAACACTAGGGTTAATTTCCATCCTCACCTCTTGACAGCACAGCGATTTCCTGAGGTACTGTGTGCTGAAGGTTGCCTAACCTCGAACAGAGCGTGTGCATGTTTACCGGCATGTCTGTCTCCAGCACGCGGCTGCGTGTGCAGAGCTCGGCGGAAGCGAGGCCATATGGAAACACGGTAGAGGCTTTTTGCACCTCTTTGCACCTTCTGGTCTTTCCGCTGCTTATGTTGCCGTAGGGAGGAAGGGAAAGGGTCGAGGGTAGAGAGGAGGTATAGAGAATAAGTAAAGAACTCGAAATGGCTTTCAGAGGCATGCTGTGTGTAAGGACGCTGCAAGGACGTGAGAGATATTGGGAGGGTGGGGGGATTAAACAAACCTTCATACACAGACAAATACTAAGGCTCACATACAGCACATACATCCGGCCACAGCCATGTTCATAAATAAACAATCCATCACAAATATATTGCTATATCATTTCTGAAAGAGGCTGCTCGAATGCAATCTCACCCTTTGTGAATGTTTTTCTGAAAGCTCAGTAACCCATACTGTACGTGTTGTGTAAACACCTTTTGTTTTCGCACAGCGGCACCAGCATGCTAAACCGCCCGCCGCCAGTGTCTTGACAACTTTCTAAATGAAGCTCATTATGTCCTTATTGATTTTTCATATTCCTTCTCTCCGGTAAATACCCCCAAGGTGCTCCTCTTACACTCTGCCCTCCCGCTCGCCGCTCCGTCCTGCTTTCCCCTTCTCCACGGTACCTGCGCTATCCGTCCATCCATCTATGTGCCTTTTCCCCGCCCCGGTTTTTATCAGCCCCCCGAGCGGCGGGAAAACAGCAGAACACTTAAGGGAGCTGAACGGTTTCCAATTAGCAAAACAAATACCTCGGCTCACTCTCGCCCTGTCACATGGTGCCTCAGAGAGCCTGGGCGGCCATTACCGACAATTAGAATTTAATAAGCCCAATATGCTCACTGTACTAATGGAGAGGGAGGAAGGGAGGCGAGGAGGGAGAGAGAGAGACGTGCCCTTATCATCCATCTCTCTCCCTCTCTCCCTCGGTTTGCTATATATTTCTTATTGCTCTAAATCCTCGCGGTTGTCCTGGCAGCTTGTTCTTATTTGAATAGTTGTCAGGGCTTTTCCGGGCTAATCTCAGTCACTGTGCAGCCCTAGCACTATTCACCGTCTATCGCTCTCTCACCAATATCATTTTCACACCTCCTCTTTTCTTCTCTTGGCCTTTCTTCCTACTTACACCTATTTCTCCCCCATTCCACCCGTCTCACTCTTCCTATTCGTTCATTTAGCCCGTCATTTCTCCCCCCGTCTTGTCTTGCCACCTCAGTCTGGCTCTGTCGCTCCTTTTTCTCAGAATCTGAATTTCTTATTCACTTTCTTGCTCTTTGGCCCCTTCTTTCCTCTCTGCTACACTATCACCCCTTTTTCATTCTCTCTTTCATCCTGCCTCCACGCTCAACCTAGTATATCTCTGCTCGGCGTCCGTGTCTCCTCTCAGTCTCCCTCTCTGTTTTGCCTGTGTAGTAAGGCCCAATGAAATGAGGTGATACAAATGGCATTTTATGGCGCTGTGCAGCACAACCAGGCCGAACACGGCAGGCAATCATAAAAGCCATTGTCTGCCGCGCGTGCCACTTTTAATGTGTTCCATTTGATTTAATGCAAGCGATAGGTGATGGAGCAGAGGAGGTGAGGATGAGAGGGAGGGCAGAGGTAAGAATGGAGATAAAGGGGATAAAGAGACAGGGTTAGAGAGCGGAAGGAGAGAATAAGGGAGAGACAGGGAGAGAGAGAGAGAGAGCGGTATCTAGGTCGTAACTGGAGTCCTCACTTCTGGGTTGAAATAATAAGGGACAGCTGGGCTGATATCTAATTTCTCGGGAAGAAATGCCATTTAGAGTGAGAATGAAAATGGAATGCATGCAGGGGAGCAAGCTGCGGTAGAAGGAGAGACGAAACAGACGGGGGAGAGTGAAATATTAGAAAATAAATGCAATATCTAATGCCCAAAGAGATTACATTGCCAAAGGGTGGCAGAGGTGTGAGGATTGCGATGGCTTTTTTTGTGCTTATAAAGCCGATAATTTAAAAGAACAGGCATATCCCCCCCCATGCCCTCTCCACCCTCACCCCAATCTGGGGGAGATATGTGACAGGGGTACTTGCATAAATCTTTCATTAGTGTACAATATTGGATGAATGATTCAAATTTCAGCCACTTATATTTTTTAAAGTCCATATCTGTCAGTGTGCTAAGGAGGGTGCTGCTGTTAGGAGTAGATTGTAGTGCCTCAGAAGTTCAATTACACTCACTTGAATAAATAGTCCAAGACTGATGAGTTCATCTCAACATGCTGTGTATGGCTTATCAAATCTCTGTGCTTTAATGAATTAGACTCATTTGACTAATTTGTCTTAAATAAATATGTTTTGGAAGGCAGGTGCCCAATTTATGCATATACACAGTCAATTCTAGTGTTGCTCTTTCTTGGTTTCTCCTCTTCTTTACATATATCCCCGCTTCATTTGTTTTCATTCACCATTGTGGTCAGCGTTGACATTGATGACAATGTTAAGCTCTGAACTCACTGGCTCCCTTCAGCTCCTATCCAGTTCAAGGGTGCTTTCACACCCGACCGGCTAGGTTTCAGTTAAAATGAACTGTGGTGTGCCTGCCCTGTTAGTATCCTCTGGGCTGGTGTGAAAGCTCAATCAGAATTCTGGTGCCAACTCAGCAACTGGACCACTCGGTCCATTGCTTCCATGCAATGCGGTTCATTTGTGGTGTGAAAGCAAACGGTCCGACCAGAGGATTTTGTGTTGGTTGATGTTTGATTTTAGCATGATTTCAAATGTCACACTACTATTTCAGCTGTCAATCACTATTTCAGCTGTCAATCATTCGGTCACAGTGAGTCACCAACTTAATTATTGTACTTTGTATTCCATCACATTTACTTGACAGCTAGTTACTGGATTAACATTTTACATTTCAGAATAAGAATCACAAAATGATTTATTGCCAAGTAAGTACCACTTACAAGGCCTTGGTGGTTGGTGCATACATAAACATAAACCTTTTAAACATTAAAAGGAAATAAACAATACATATGTACATAAATGTTTAACATTAAGAAAAAAGAGGCTGTAAGGTGTAGTGCAGGATGTTCAAGAATGTTGAGAGATGTGCAAAAGTTTAGGATAAATTGAATGTACAAAGGACAGGTATATACAGTATAATTTAGTGTCACAGCGAGCCCTGGTACATAAAGTTTGTCTTAAGTATGACTATATGCCAGGTCTTGGATCATTACTTGGTATTGCGAGACTTCCTGAGTTAATGTATCAAAATCAAGAGAGAAAGTTATTGTATATCCCAAGGTAAACATGAGTCACTGATAACGATTTTTGATAGCAAATACAAACCTTATGTGTATGAATCAGGATTAATCATATCTGCATACAAATTATGTATGTAAAGATATGTATGCAGTTGGTGACTTACTGTGACTGAATGATTGACAGCTGAAATAGTAGTGTAGCATTTGAAATCATGCTAAAATCAAACATCAACTATCGCAAAATCCTCTGGTTGGACCGTTTGCTTTCACACCCCAAATGAACTGAGTGGTCCAGATGCTGAGTTCGCACCAGAATTTTGATTGAGCTTTCACACCAGCCCAGACGAACCATACCAACAGGGCAAGCACACCACGGCTCATTTTGACCAAAAAATAACCACTCGGGTGTGAAAGCACCCTTAGACTGGATACAAGCTACGGGGAGCCAGTGTAGTGAATGGGGACGTGGAGCTGTGTGAGAAAATCATGGGGAGGTTGATCAGATTAGAGCCCGACCGATAAAGGATTTTTGAGGCCGATATTCCAATATATTGGCTGATATATATATATATTTTTAAATCCAGAAACGCGCAACAAAACATAAACAGATTTCCCTAACATTAGTTATTTGTAGTTATTTATGAGACCTCACTAAAATAATATGATAATGCAGTTTAAAAATAAACTTGTTTGTTTTATTGTTCCAACAGAACAGAGGAACATCAAAATATATTAAAGTTCTGATAAATAAAATGTATAAAAATAAAAACTTTAGATATGAAACTTAAAGTCCTTTGAACAAAAACACAATAACAACAAAAATCAAAAGAGTGTTGCAAACAGGGACGTTGTAGAGCGTCATCTGGTGGACAAACTATGTAAGGGTGTTTTGTCCGTTTTTATTTTATTTTTTAAATAGAATTTTATCGACCATTATAAATGCCGATACCGATAGTTTGGAAAATGCCTAATATCGTCCGATAATATCGGCCTGCCGATACATCGGTCGGGCTCTAGATCAGATGTCTCGTGATGTGCAGCAGCATTCTGGACTAAGCTTGGTTAAAAGTGCCGTAGGTAGGATTGTGAAGATCCAGGACTTAGCCAAAGAATTTGAACATCAACAACTTCTCAGTCCCTCCCCCCTTTCTGCTAGAGGCCAAACGGTCTCCTAAGCCCCTCCCCCCACAAGGGAGAATGAATGTGTGTGCATGAGCAGTGGTTGACATGCAGTTAGACACCCCCTCCCCTGGCCATGATTGGTGCATCTGAACAGGGAGCGGTGGATTTTTGCAAATCACACTACAGGCTGTAGGTGGAGCCAGAGGAGCTGGATTTATTTTTTAAATGACCTGCTTCATGTAGTTCTACTGGTACATAGGGTCAGTTTCAGAAAATATGACAGAAAGTTGGTTTTATAAGTCTTAGCCACTGCACCTTTAAGGAAGGAGTTGCAGTAGTCGATGGAAGATGACAATAACCACTTGGGTCAACTCCCTAGTGAGGTTTTAAAAAGGGGCATGGGGACTGTGTGTGGGGCTTGGAGAAACATTAAGCGACAATCTCTTGACTACTTCCTGAGTTTGTTTAATATTTAAATCTCTTCCCAGTGCACTGTTGTGCACAGACACCAATCCAATTGCAACCTAAATGAATGCCTAGTGTTGATGGTAAAAAGAGACTTTCAGGCTAAGTAGGCTACCAACACAGAAACAGGTTCAGCTCGACTTAATCAAATGCATTAACATGGGATGCAGTTTCCTCTAAATGCTGTCAAGCTTTGTATTAACATCTAAATTACTCATGGGTACTGATATTTTAATGTATTCTTGTTTTTTTTCCACAATTTCCACTACCCCTTCCTCTTCTATAGTTAACACCAACACCACCAATACTTGGGGTGTCAGATACATTATGCAGAGAGATTTGTCCTGTAATTCTACTTGTCAAACAGCTGTAGACTAGTGGTTGATCTGACTTGGCTAGCGTGACCACAGTGATCAGCGCCTTTGGCCAACCCTTGTCTTTCTGCTTAATAGCTATATACACCCTGAGAGTAGTCCTGTGATTGTCAATGAACTCTTCAGCTTCCAAGCACCCTGGGATAATTAGCTTGCCTCCCATGCCTCCCATGCCTGCCAGACTTGGCAAGACCTCCCTCGTTTCTCTCTCAATTTTTTACATTTTCTTTACTGAGTGTGCAGAGAAAAGAAGCAATTTTGAAGATGTTCTCAAAGTTATTTGAATCTAGGTTGGTGTACACAATTGATTACTGCTGTAATTCAACATTCACATGAGGCTCTTTATTGCTGATGTACTGTATCATCTTTGCTTTGATTTTGATAGGATGCTTCCATTTATTGGACCCAATTGTGCTTGAGGAAAGCCCACTTCAGTATTTCTAGGAATTATGTCCATATTGGATGATTATGCATCTCACGATTTACATGCAGTGCCAACGTGTGGTGCCAATACAGAAAGTAGTGTGTCCTTTTTGTAGCAAGGTGGAAAATACGAGTGTGGAGGTGAATACACGCGTCAGGCAGGTGGAGCTCACATTCCAAGTTATTTTATTGCCTGTAACCACAATGCTTTCCTAACTGTAAGCGTGTTTTAGTTGCCGAACTCCATACCTGTACCATACCGTTTGTTTTTTGTCATAATAATGATCTTTCTCTAACCTTAACCAAACTGCAGTTTCCAAGGACCTTTTATAGAATGCAAGAATTTAAAAAAACTAGCCTGGCAATGTCAGATTAATTCGCACATGCGTATTAGTGTGGAACCTCTTTGTTCAATTTCTATTCTAAAATGGGCGCCGACCAAAATGTCTCATGATGCAATTAAATAGAGCAGCAAAACCACATAGTTCTGAGCAACAGATGCAAATTGGGGCGGTGCTTGGTCCGTTTTGAAGCAGGAAAATAAAAATGGCTGCCTGGTCACAAACTTTCTACAACTACAGCTAATCTGTACACTAAAAAAGATTTTCTTAAAACATTTGAGGTAAGGACAGCGTCACACAAAAAAGTCACAAAAACAATGGTTGGGTTTATGAAAAGAATACAAGGGAAAGGCTTTAGTAACACAAAAAAGTCACAAAAACATGCTAATAAACGGTTAGGTTTAGGGAAGAAACATTGGGGAAGGCTTAACAAAAAAAAACATAAGAAAGTCAAGAAAAAAACACGGCACATAACCGCTAAAACACGCTAATACACGGCTTAAGGAAAAGGCTGAAAATCACCACACACCACACCTCACACTTTTACAAGTGTGAGCAAGAGGCCAAGACATGACAGTATACTGCTGTCATTGAGATCAAACTTGTTTTACTCAGTCTGGGAGATGTAAAACCGAACTGTCTAACTAGCTAAATTGTTTAAATTCACTACTTTTACCTTGCCTTAACTTTGAGGAGTGTCTCGGAAGTAAGCCCAAGTAATTTCTTGTCAAAGAATTAGCTAGGCGGCGACTGAGAAGTATCTGAATGATTTAGTCTCTGTGGTGGAATAACAGTTCTGCATTCAAAGATCTGCTTAGCTGCTGATGTAAGCTTCCTCGCTCCCTTTTGCTCACCGCCCTTTAAATCACTGGATGTAAATCAAACAGGGGAAAGAAAACCACTAATTTAAACCTGCTTGAAGAGTTTGGGTCCCCACAGGGACTTAATAAGGTGGAATGACTTGCTGTGATGAGAGTGTAAAAGCAGATTAATCCCATTTTTAAAAGATTGTGACATAAAAACCAAAACTTGGAGGCAGATGATTAATAGAGTAGGAAATAAGGGAGTGCTGTTTATTTGCAATGGCTGTGCTCTGCAGGCTGTAGAAAACCAGAGAGAGAACCAACTCAAACATACTGTATGTTTGTATTGTATGTGTATGTTGTATGTAGTATGCATATATGTATGTATGTATGTACGCAGTACTTGCCATGCCTGAGGTGCGACCTCACCCAGGTGTTTTGTCAACAAGCGGTTTGTCTTTGTCACTTTCATTATAATTTCTGGATTGATTCATAGATATGGTGTTTCCTAATTAACCCTTAGGCCATATTTTCTACTGCACTTCTGATTGAATTGAACTTGTTTGGCAACTCGCAAGTGCTTGTAGGCCAATGTTTAGACCAACAGAAATGACTTTCACACTCAAGTTGTTTTCTAAATGAGAAGACAGGATTTCCGAAGCCATTTGCCAGGTAAATTCATCTGTCCAACAATGACAATACGTTTATAAAAAGTAACAATCCTCTGGTCAGTCAAAAAGGTTGGTTATTAGTAGGGATGCACAATCCGATCCATGAGCCCCAAAACTTTATTAAGCAAACGTGACCAATTCACATCAAATGCAACTGTAAGGTGTGTATCTGTACACAACACCTGTAATCCTTTGGCCAAATTGTGTGTTAGGTGTATTAGCAAAGAGGAACACAACGTTGTGTCTGCTCTCAGGTCAAGATGTGGTGACAAGACTCAGGTGCCGTGCAGCTTTGAGTCATTAGCTTTCACCCTCATTGGACCATGAATTTAAAAGAGGTTGGTGGATTATAACAACACAATCTCACGTCCAGAACAAAACGATCAAAATATAAGCCTACAAAGAATGGTGGTCTGTTGATGTTATTTTAATGTATTCTTGCTCATTTGCAAACACATTTGCGACAAACACAGCACTGACATACAGTATACAGTGTTTAGACTCCGCTACATTAAGGAAGTGTCTTTTTTTAAGAGCAGAAACAATAAAAATGGGAGTTCATACAGTATATGTCTGACTGCAATATATAATAACAATGAGGACGTGATGCAGTGTGATACATCGTGACATCGAACTGGATTGAATCGTTGACAGGATAATCGCGTCGTGAGACCAGTGGAGATTCACACCCCTAACAGAAACCCTAAGTTTGGATGTCAGAATGTGTAACGGGAGAGAGGAAAAAGTTGGATCAGCGCATCCCTAGTTTCTAGAGGTTCAAAAGGGTTCTGTACAGTACACTCCATGCACAGGTATTTTTTTTGTATGCATTCTCTCTCACAGCTCTGTCACAGTGTGTGTGGAGTTGAACTTGCCCCTACAGGCCTTCACACATATCCTGCCACAAGTCTGATATGCTCTTCTCAAGTTTTCCACTGTCCCCTTCTGTGGAGAAAACACACATCGCGAGCAACGCCCTCCCCCCCCCCCCCCCCCCCCACACACACACACCCCCACCCCCTGTGAGGGGAAGATAAAGCGTGACTGCTACCTCTGCTGAACTTCGGGAATTGGAGAAAAGTTTGAAAAATAGGTGCAATTTCAATGGACACAGGCTCTGAAGTGTGCTTTAGGGGTTCTACACATTCTCTTTAAAGAATATGTCTTCCTCTCCTTGGCTTTGCAAAGACAGTATTTAGTTTTAAAATACTGAAATCATGCCGTTTCCTTTAAATGGTCAGGTACTCTTCTAATCCAGTCTGAATGGACGAGTCAGTCGCAGTCCATACTGTTGCACCTTAAAGATAAAATGATTCATTTTCCTTAATTCTGATGATTTGTGTACGTGGAAGTTGAAACAATGTGCCAAGCTAATCAGCATCCACGTCTGTGATCCACATTAGTCAAAAAAACCCAAATAGCGGCATCAAACAGCGATCTCATATGCATGAATTTACACTCTAGTCCCGTTCTTCAAAGCGAGAACATCAACATTATTGAACTATTCGCTACGATCACTGTTTACAAAGCCAGCAGGAAGATGAAAGTGGCCCGTGTTCATATGCGATAGGGAGGAGGAAAGGGAGAGCTACAGTGGTGGAGTAGAAAAGAGGAGGGGATGAACACGCTTTTTCTTGGAGAGAAAAATAAGACAATACAAGACAGCGGAATGAAAAGAAAAGACAATCGGAGGAGACGGGGAGATACTTTGACTCACTGCAGAAATGCACCAGCACCACCACCCCTACTCCTACCCCACCCCTGTAATCATTTTCAACATATTAAATTTGGATTAACAACAATAGTGGAATTACAACACTGGCTGCCAAGGAAATTATTTTCACCTCACTAATGAAATTCATGAAATAATGCCTGCCGCGATTCCCACCTCAAGGTAGACCACTGTATTCCGCACTCGCACACAAACACGCACATGTACATATGAACCCAAATGGTTGATTAGGAAGTAATAATGGGAGTCTCTGCCGTGTCATTCATCACTGTATGAAAGCAAAGACGTGAGGCATTGTTTACCTGCAGTGTCTCTGATTAAATATGGAAATGCAGGTGCAGCTTCTTAGGTGTAAATGGATTACATACAACACGGTGCCATGTTTAGGTGAACACACAGTAGGCTGTGTGTTCACCTAAGCAGACCACAAGGGAATGACTACAGTGACATACTGTTAACATTAGGAAAACTGTATTTAGTACTGTATGGAGGCAAGGGCTGTTTGAGGTAGCTACAGCAACAGAGGCAGAAGCGAGAGCGTGTGTGTTGGCATTTAGGGATGTAACGATTACCGGTGTATCGGTAAAAATGTTGACGATAACAATTACCGTTTTCATTTAAAATATCATTATTATCACCGTGCATTACCACGGTGTGGAAACCGTGTGTTTAATCCTTCCCGGCTTCGTCCGAGACTCCTCGATTTGGCGCACAGGCCTCCAACGTGCGTTTCTCGAAGTTGGAATCATGGCGGGAAATGTTCCTGACGAGCAGTTTACATGCTGAACCCTTGTTCCTTTGATGTGAAAAGTTGCACTTTTGATAAGGTTTTGCCTATATTTGTGTAATATAATAAACGCTGTTACACTTTTTGAAACTATTTCAGCTTGTGTAGGCCTATCAGTGCTTTCTGAACATATTGAACACACTTTTAAAAATACCGCGATAATACCGAAAACTAGACATGGCCCGATACCATTTTTTGCTTCCCGATACCGATTCCGATACCTGAACTCCGATACCAGTGTGGCATATATTTTATTGTGTAACAACTGTATACTACTATCCCTGTATGGATGTGATGTTATTTCTATCGCTGTTGTCGGTCTGGCTCAGGTTAAACTCTTTGTAAAACATGAACAAACACAAACAATGAATGCCGTAGAACTTTCTTATATTATCCAGTTTGACAGTCAGTTATAACGGCTTTATTACGTGGTATCGGATCGGTGCATGAACTCCAATACTTTCCGATACCGATACCAACGTTTTCTCTACCGAAAACCGTGAGGTTACATTTTCATACCGTTACATCCCTATTGGCAATAGACATGGGCCGGTTACCGGTTTGAAGGTATACCACGGTGTGAAAAAGTCACGGTTTCAAAAGTCACGGTTTCAAAACCACTACAATTTCCCGTTATACCATTCCTGCGGTATGAGCTGTTTTTTAGTCGCGGACAGGAAATGCCGGTCAGAAAACCCTCTGCCTGCCAACGTGCAGCGTAGAGTATCACCCTCCCACCTCCTGTGGTTGGTGCGAATGTCTGTACACGATGGCTGCACGAGATGAAACCCCCCAAACTCTTCCCACTCGTCAAAGACTGAAGCCGGCTACGTGGGAATTTTTCGGGCACTAAAAAGCACAGACGTCACTAAACAGATTCAAGGTAACGTAACGTTGTCTTTGAACGAACGTTTGCAATCAGCTATGAGAGTTGACGTAGCGTGACGAACAATAGTGAAATAATTACTTCAGGCTGCTACCGAAGCAGATAACATGGCTAACGTCAGCTATTTTCCTTCCTAATGTAACTTCACTAAGCAGTACTTTCTTTGGTACTTGTACTGTAGTGTTTGAGTAAAATGAGCCGGTATAACGTCTGTTTTAAGTCTTCCACCATTGTGGACATCTGGTTTTGCGATTGTCTGTGTTGTACAGAGAGATCCCATGTACAGTATGTGTGTGGTAAGTAAGCACAAACACACACTCTCCATATGTGTATGTGAGCATTTACATTGAGAAAAATTGAATCGTAGCATTATTTATATTATTCAAAGTAGGGGTAATTGTAGCGATATATCTTTTTATATAAAAACAATTAGATCATGTAATATTTTGTTTAAAATTAAATTTTTAGACCAGAATTAACTGTCATTACAGATTCTGGTTTAATTAACATGTCTGTCTTTATTATTATTATTTTTAGGGCAGCAGTAGTTCCGGCAACAAAGGGGGATCCACATAAAAAAAAATATGATTGTATTATTTATCTGAAGTTAATATGGTACACATTTAAAAAAATATACCAAATATTCTTTATGCTGTTTAAAATAAAATGCAGTGTGGTCAATGGAGAAAAGGAAGTTGTTGATTTTTACCCAGAAATTTCAAAATAATACATTTTAGAGCTGTAATTGCAATACCGCAACACCGTCAAACTGTGGTATCTAATACTGGCCCATGCCTAGTTAGCATGTGTGTGTGTGTGTGTGTGTGTGTGTGTGTGTGTGTGTGTGTGTGTGTGTGTGTGTCAGAATTAGGCCTGGGCGATATGGAGAAAATCAAATATCACAATATTTTTGACCAAATACCTCAATATCGATACCGCAACGACATTGTAGGGTTGCTTTCACAAAATATTAACACAATGAGATTTTTGATAAATAATCATCAGTAATGTGGATATAATGACTAAGTGGGTAAAGGCAAATAATAGAACAGTTACAGTAAGTAACAGTCTGGTAAGTTCAGAAAATTGCATCACTTCACTGTAATGCAGCCTTTAAATCCAGGAAAAGACAACACTTATGCCATATCAGGATATTTACAATATCCAAAACCTAAGACGATATCTACTGTCTCATATCACGACTCAGAAGTCCATGCAAAGAAAGTATCAAGAATTTAAATCCTTTACAATACAAGGCACTTAGACATACTCCACATATATTCACAAACGTAATAACATTTAACTGAATGAGTCCACAGTGGTGTCTCTCGCAATCCCTCTCTCCCCGAGATGAGCCCTCGCTTCGCTACCTCCTACTGGGATGTGCTGAATTATTTCACGAACCGCCGGCTTCTCTACGGAGCAAAGCATTCACTGTAACGTTGTGAAACGTTAGGACACCTCTCTGTGCGCACTTTTCCTCCTCCGGTCTCGCCAAGGCCCTGTAGGCCTGCGCCGTGATCCCATGAGACAGTGCTCGGCTGCGTGTGCATACATGCGTGTGCGGTCATGAAATATGTATGCGTGCGTACTTATCAGATTATATTTGTGTTTCTCGTGCTGGGAGGGAGTGCGTTTGAATGTAGATACACGTTCATGTCCGCAGTGTCTGACCTTATATATATGTGGACGTGTCTGTGTGTGTGTGTGTGTGTGTGTGCACGTGTCCTATGTGTGACGGTAATCCCTGTGCATTCGCCAGCCAGCTCCAGTCACGGTCAGTTAAGGAGGGTCTCTCCCTGATGCCAGTACACCAACAGAGCAAGCCTAAATCAGGGTGACACGCTCCTGGCACACCCTGCACCAGCGGCAAATTGTTCTTGACAGTATCAAATGCATCCCGTCGGGTGTTCGACAGTAGTCCAGTTCCCCTGACCTCTTCCTCTAGCGCCACGTCTAGGGCAGGGAGACAGTTTATATTGGAAGGAGAAAGCGTTATTATTGAAATGGGGTTGGTGCAAAGTGTGTTATTATTTCTCATTTCTGCCGTGTCAAAAATGTGATAAAAGTAACGTTTGACTGAAATGAACCTTAACGGAAGTTTAAAAAGGACAAGGCATAGAAGTGCAAGGCAAGTGAAAGTTTTGGAGTAAGATTTTTTCATTAAAAAACAAACTCAAAGGTGCAGATCTGAAAGAGGAACACTTCTTTTGTACACCCTCAATGAAACGGTGGCAGCTTGAGTTCTTTTTTTTTTTTTTTTTTTTTTTGGTATCAGTACACTTTCCTCAAGGCATCTAAGTGAAATACATTTTAAAGCTGTTCTTAAATTTCCACTGATAGTAGCTCCTCAGGCCTTCAGATTCCTGACACGCGCTCTCTCTATTTACATGAAAGTTGATTCATTGATACTTTTATATGGTGAAAAAGACAGCAACATAAAGATATTAAAAAAAATATATATATATATATATATATATATATATATATATATATATATATTTAAAAAAAAAATTTTTATTGTTGCAACATAAGATTTATAGATCCGGGGTCAGTTCATTTTCTGTAAGCAGACAGACGTTTCCATGTGCATTTAAAATGTGATTACTTAAGTCCAATAAAGAAAGGAAGCAGTGTGTGCCAACAATGTTTGCTGATTGCAAATGAGCAGGCAAGGTGCAGAGGAGCCCCAGTAGATCTGCAACTCAGTGCAATACCATTATTCTCCAAGTCAGCATCATGACGAGCAAGGAATGAACCGGCTGCTCAGTTCAATGTGGATGTACAGTACCACTGGTGGCTCAATATATCAAACCAAACTCCAAACTAGGGCTGCACAATATATATATATATATATATATATATATATATTTTTTTTTTTTTTTTTATCGTCATCGTGATATCAACTGGCTCAATGTACATATCGCGAAAGATACTGCGAGATTTTTTACGTTAGTTGAAAGGAAATGTCAGTAGACAACTGCACTTTAAAGTGTAACTGTCATTCGTTTTAGTGGCGCCTGTTATTGTCAATTCAATGTTCAGTTTGTTCGATAAAAGAATGTTGGAAATGATTTGTTTTAAGTCCAACGAGCAATTTGTTGTATGTTAGGAGAATATTGAAAGCAAGAAAAAAGGCAGAACATCTGTTAATTTATCGCAAGTAATATCGTTATCGCGATATTCAACAACGTTATCGCGTATCGCATATTCTCCTCATATCGTGCAGCCATACTCCATACCGAAAATATTCATTTGTAAAAAGTGTTACTTCGTCGTTAGTTCATCTGGTCATTGGACATTTCTGTGCACCTTACCCCTTACGTCCCCCACCCCCTTTTTATTACATTGTTGACACTGAAAAGGAGTTGCTTTTAATCTCGTTGTACATGTGTATAATGACAATAAATGGCATTCTATTCTATTCTAGTCTGTGAAGCTTTCATATGCCGGTGCGTGTGACCCTTCCACTGAAACTTGCTCCCCAGGTCGCTGTTGCAAACGCCAACCAAACGCATTTTAGTCAACAAGCCTAATTTAGGGACGTTCTATTCAATACCGCTCACGCCAGTGAAGCGAAAAAGGCTAATGTGCTGACATATGACACATGGTTCACCATTAGCCTACAGTCTGACACAAAACCCCTGACCCCCACTTAATATGAATATTATGTGTGGATAAGCAGGTAAATGTCATCATGGCAGTCAGAAGGTCAGACATTCAGTTCCAGGGCAGACCAACTGAATATAGTCATTGGTTATAAAGGATCCCTACAAAATATAGAAATGACTAGACTAGATGCATATCCACCTACACATTTTAATGTTACGTTTTGACCTTCCGTGCCAAGAAAATAGAAGTCAAAATGTCAAGAGTGTTAAAAAAAAAAAATCATTCAACGTTGTAGTCTGAGTCTGGTTTTTTTACAGTCTGAACCTGGACATCATTGTCCCCATTCTTTCCACCCATGCTGATCAGCTTTTAAACTTGTATACCGTTTCCCCAATGTGTGGTACGTTTCCATAATAGTCTAAATGCGGCTGTTTTCCACTGTTGCCAGGAGACAAGGTTAGTGCCCATTTTGATGAATGCAGGCAAAACGGTGAACATTGTACAGTATTGTTTTTTTTGCTGGGCTTGAAAGTTGCCCTCTGCCAAAAACATCAGGGATTGAATTCGTACATCATCAACTGTCAGCCATCAACGTTAACAATGCAGAAGTGCCCCTATGATGCGAGGACAGCGCACCCACGCAATTCATATTCATGTTCTCATCCTTGTGTAAGGTTTACATTGCCCTAAACTCCCTAAAAACCTTTGCATTCATTGAATATTCAGAAATAATTACGCACCAATTAAAGAACATCCTTAAGTATTGTTTATTAAGAGTTTAAAGGTACAAGTGCAGGGCCCGTTGAAAATGTGCCTGTTTGGAACGGGCCGATTACTTGGCCTGTGGTATTGCTGCTTGTAGAATTCATCAAAACGAAATTGTACCCCAAAATGACTTACAGAAGGACCCCAAACCACTTCATATGCTCCCCTGTATAGCCTACTGATGCCTTACTGATCTACCTGACAGAGAACGTTGCATATTCAGAATGTAATCACAAAATATCACAATGAAAATGTGAGTGAATGAGTATTCAGACATTAGCGTCCTGGACTCATGGCAGTGCGCTTCCCTCCTGGCCTGTTATGAGAGCTAATCAGCACCTATCTGCGTTAATCTACCACCAGAACCGGACTGTGTGTGTGTGTGTGTGTGCGTGTGTGTGTGTGCGTGTGTGTGTGTGTGCACAGAGAGAGAGACGGTGTTGTCTCGTGTCGGATCGTTAACGAATTTAACATTTCAGGTGTTCATTTCCATACAGGTTTAGTGGCTTGACAGTTTACGGTGAAGTAGGGGATTTGATTTGCAGGGGTATTTTGGTGACGGTAATGTCATGTTATTGGTTAGCAGTAGACTTAATTAACCCGGGGTGAGCCTGATGAAAACTGTTGTGTCTGCCCGGTTCAGCTCTGAGATTTTCTCGCATTGCACAGCGCTGTGAAGGAATAATCTCTGAGATTAGGTTATATTCTGCCTCTGGTTAGAAGTGGTGAATGTAGGCTACAGCTCAAAGCAACTTAACACTATATAGTGTCTGGCTTTTGTTTGATATTTTGTGTTGGCAAATGGCTTTTTGTTGAGTTTCCTCTTAGCGAAAAAATAGAAACGGAAAAGCGTAGGGGCCTTTTTTTCGAAAACCTTATTCCACACAACAGTCGCGATGTCCCCCCCACCCCCACCACCCCCGTGCTCAGTGTGCAGTGAGGGAGGGGGAGTGGGCAGTAAAAGCCAATGTGTGCTTCTTTTACCGATATATATTTAACGATATCTTTTGCATTTCTAATCCAAACAACGTCAAACTTGGCAATGCACTTAGTCGTTCCCGCAGCAAGACACCTGTCAAGTTTGAAATCCATCGGACTAACAGTTCCAGAGATAAGTGCATAACACACAGACAGACAGATAGACAGACAGACAGACAGACGTTCCTGCAATAGATAATATTAAGTAAGTGTCGGTTACTCTTTGTAAACACACAGCAACTCTTCGGCATAGTATTATTCATTTAAAAACGTGTGTTCAACTTCCTTTGTTTACGTTGTCGTCTATGCGGAAAGGAGGATTGTTTTCCCCAAGAAAGGGGCGTAGTATAGTGATGGATCATCATCTGATGAATGTTCCATATGTGTAAATATGTATTTGCTGCGGTAAGATGAGTCCATTATTAAAAAAGGCATTTTAATTTCGGCAAATCCGTGTGCATTGGTATTTTTTGGTTATGTCTTGATGATCCAAAAAGCTATATATAAGTCAATGTCCAAAGAGCTCTTGCGAATTGTGAAGTAGCACTCCTCAGCCAATCTACCGGTATTAGCTCTCTTTATAGCTATTGATTGGTTTGGTGGATGGTCTTGTGATGTGGCTTTTCTGTGGTACTTTCTGATTTTGTGTACTGTTGAGCTTGGTCTAACAATGTATTTCATGACACTCTGGGAATTTATTATGTAAATATTGTGTACTGTGTTGACCCCAGAAAAAAAGTAAGACAAAAAAAAAAGTAAGACAGTTACAATTTGACTACATCTGGTAGCTTATTCATCCGTACAATATGAGTCGTCTAATGGGCTAAGACAGTGATATTTCATACTTTGCCTGCAGAACCTTCAAGACGGTAGAATGTCCCAATAGCATCAATTTTAAGTGTAAAGAGATACATCAACCTCCATCAATCCTGAACTACTAAATCCAGCACACAAAGACAGCTTCTCTCTTTCTGTCACATACACAATAGACTAAACTCATGGACCTTTACCTTTGGCCGGAACTTTAATCCCCTTAGACAAGAAAGTCAAACCTAATTCTTCTTCTTCTCCCCCCAAAAAAAATTGTGCATCCTGAACCCGGCCCTGAGATGATTATCTAAAGGTCAGTGTTCTCTCTTCTCATCCCTCACTCCATCATCCAGAGTTTTCCACCAGTTAGCACAGCCGCATAAAGAGCCCGGGCCGCCCCGAATACTGACTGTCTGAGTGCCTATCACGGCTCCCCACATCAGCCATCGGCCTTGCAGAAACGAGGGTTCTTGCCCGAGAAATTAAGTATGGATTTCTAATTTAGGGGGATGGTTGGAGATGTGGGTCAAAGTTGCATTCATTTCAGCCCCATCGCGCCTTCGATCACTCTTTGGTTGAGAAATACACATTGGGCTGAGCCGATAATGGATGAGGGGGCCATCGACGGTCGGGGTAGATGAGAGGTTTGCATTATGTATTAGCTTTATCCCGTGAATGAGTAGCTGTGAAGATAATCACTATGTGATGATCATCATTTCTTTTGTTCCCAATGTGCCCTCTCAAAATGGTTGTTACATAAACTGTACACTCTCCGTCTTTTGTGCGACAGAGAATGGGAAAAAGGGAGAGAGGCTGATGTCCAGAGAGAGAGAGAGAGAGAGAGAGAGAGAGAGAGAGAGAGAGAGAGAGAGAGAATGTCAGTTATAGACAGTATGAGCCCGATCTGGTGGGAGATTTAAGGAACACAATGCATACTTTTAAAATCTAAAATTTAGAGTACCCACTCTAAATACAGAGACATTGTACAACTTGCCTGTCAAACCACACTAAAATCTTTTGAAATCACTTCTTTTTTTTTTTTTTTACTCCTGCCTCGCACACTGCAGCTGCATTTGGAGTAGTCATCCTCGACTGTCAGCCATTTTCTCACCGCGGCGCAGCGCAGCCAGACACGTGTGATCTGCCTGAGAGGAGTTCTTGCACCTGCCTGGTTCAGGAGCGGAGGTCAACTCCAAAGTCTTCCTGGTACTAAATTTATCTCGCTGACATGCGTGAAAGTTCACATCACCCTCTTAGTCATGGCAGAGTAGAGAGCCGACCCTCTAACAACAGCGAAGGACACCGCTTCTAGCTGTTTTCTGCGAAGCTGTCGAGCATTGTGGTGCCGAGGAGAAGTCGGCATTCAAACTCATCTTAAATCAGCAATTTATCAGGTGTCACAGGAGGCAGGCACTGCTACACCAGGCTTGTTAGATCTGCTGCTGTAAAAACCAATGTCAGGGCCAGAGACGGATTGTTCATGCAGTGAACAGAGAGCTGTAATGGATCAGTAATATGTCGGAAATTGGTGAGGTACATTACCACTGAGAGAGGAAAGAACAAATAAATGCCTTGCTGTATTTGGTGCTGTCGTATGGTCTTTGCAGGTTCATAGTCATTACAGTCACTAATAAGAAACCATTGCCACTGACTAATGAAGTGCATCCAAATATTTCTTGTGAGGCTGTCACACGTAGACAGCATGAAAAAAACAGGACCTCTCAAAAATGGGTTCAAGTGATGCTAAAGATGTTTGTTTTGCAATGTCTTGCACTGCCATTGGTGTGATATTCTCAGTAATGTACTTCTTTTTGTACGTTTTTTTTTTTTTTTTTGTCACCCATAAAAAACTTTACACCCATAACAGTGGCAAACAGAAAGGGCATAAAGGCAAGAGGAGTCATTTCCTGTCAGAGTGTGGCACACACACACACACACACACACACACACACACAAAACAAGTGCACACACACACACACACACACAGAGACATTATCTTGAGGCGATGGATCATGTAAATGGCATTTTGTCTACATTATGAGAATGTGGAAGATGTTTTTCTGCATGACTGAGGCGCTTACCAAGTGGGACTGTCTGTACCACCAACTCAATATATTTCATCTTCAGAGATGAGGCTGGGAGGCTGGAGTGGGTGAATATTCCTGGATGCTTGTCTGGATGTTTGTGTGTGAGCTGAGGGGGATGCGAGCGGTTTGGGAAATAAAATAACTCTTTTTACCAGAACTCATTCGCATCAGAACTCAAGGACAGTATGGACTCCAGCAACTGTACTGAACTGCAAGGATGACAAATTTGAAAAAATAGCATTCATTAATTCGGCCACATCATTTTACTGAGAACATGACTCAATATTGCCTTCATTTAAAGGAGCAGTGTAGGATTTAGGGAGATATGTTGGCATATTTTTGTTTTCATTAGCTTAGAATGAGCACTTCATTTCTTTTGTTAGGGTATATATATATATATATATATATATATATATATATATATATATATATATATATATATAAAAATAATAATAATATATATATATATATATGTCCAACTATTAGTCTCATCTGATATCCCTCTTTATGATTATACAACTGCATTGATTAAACTTCATTCTGAACATCTGCAGTCACCTCCTCACATTAAAAAAGAATTGTGTAGCCTCACTGCATACTGTATAGTGGTCTACATTATCAAAGCAAGCTCAGTAGTCCAACCCAAAAGGTCTGATTAATGCAGTGTGAATTCTCACATGTGTACGCCTCCCTTGCACTAAATGGAGGGGTTATGCTTATGGCAGAGATCCAACTCTGATGACAATTGTCCAATTTACAGAGAGGATAATTCTGTGAAGCCCAAAGCAAATGATAGGGTGCTGTAGAGGATGATTTATCCAGACGCTGTTGGCGCAGGGGTCGAGCTTTCCACTGTTATGAGATGCAGGATAAGAACGAGCCTTGTTAAAAAAGAATGCTGGTTTGAGAGAAGTAGTTCTGAAGTGCTGCGCGTAAGAAAGTGAGAGGCATCTGTGGCTATTTGGGGTCGGGCGGGGGGCGTTTAAGGCGATGACATGGAGTGTAATCTATGAGAAGATGGAAAATGTGTCACATGTCAAACTTAAAGATAGACGTAAAAATAATAGCCTCCAAGTGAAACTCTATACTGTTTACAACAGCAGCTATAATAGCTCTTTTGTGCGATATAGCACCTTACTATGAGCTCGCAACTGGGAGAAGAGATGATGGAGTAATTGACACCCCTAATGCCAAATCAAGAACCTGGACCTTCTTAGCCTGTCACAGCCTGTTGAGGGAAAAACCAGCCTACTGTTACAGCCCAACTGCCCATCACTGCCCACTTTTGATAATGTGTATGAAATAATTGTCTTACTCAGCAGCGCCGGTAACAACAACAGAGATTACGTCACCAGCTGGCCAGACCTGACCCCCCCCTTTCTCTACTTCACCAACCACCAGCACACACACTGACCATGCATGTACCATGCGATACATGTGATTGGCAGAGAGGTGATTAGTCTGGCTCAACTGATGTACTGTACATTGCCGAGTTAAAGCCTGGCATCTGGCACGTGTAACCCTCCACTGTTGCTCTCTCTGCTATCGGGGCTTAGCGCCCCCCAGGACGGTTGTGATTGGTTTAAAGAAATACAAACAAGCCAGAGCATTTATTTTTTTATTTTTTTCAATTATCCCAGAAAAGATAGGTGGTGTAGCCAAACCATACTCCAGCACTGACACAGCGCTGTGGAGATAGGTCTGGCAATGCGAGACACATATTATATCATATTATATCCCGGAATGTTACAATTGTATTTCTTTACAAATCCTTACAATTGTTGTATCTATTACTTCATGGAACCCCCAACTGCCAGGATTTATCTATGCATATATTTATTAAAACTACTTATGGTGAGTTGGCAACAATAATCACAATATACAGTAAAATTGCACCTGGTTCTTGCAAAATACCTCCACAATTGTATGTCCTTTTTGGACAACAAACCAGAGGGCTGGTCCATACTTTCCAAGTGTATATGGTGCAAGTCATCAAGAGAGCGACATAGCAGATAGACTGTAACATCCTGAGGATGCATTAGTAAATACATACAGGACATTTTCAATTTCGCTCTCCAGTGTACATCACAGAACTCCATTAGGTTTGCCTATTACCACCAGTTCCCACTCTGTATCCTCACTCAAAAAGACCAGAATGCCGACACTGCTGTAGCTTCAAATTTCACAATTTTTTATGGATAATTAAGAATAATCGTTTTTTTTCATGTACTCTGGATTTTTATGGCGGGTTGTAAGTTCAGGCAGTTATTGACATTGCTTCGACGTTTATAGTGCATGTATTATTGTATGCGCACAGCCCCTGCCAATGGTGGACTACACGAATGCTACCTTTTTTTTATTACTTCAGTTAATAAAAATAAGACAACTAAATAACCCAGATTTTATTGTACTACAACATTAGTTGTCCCTGTGCAGACCTCATTGTCTTTTTAAATAATTTTGTGTGCATCATTACGCAGAGAAAACATGGTGATGGGTATGAATTCAACACAAAAAAGGGAAATTATCTTCTAATTGTAGCCTATTCAGAGAGCTGGATTTTCTGCACACCCCAGGCAAGAGCAAGAGCAATATATTCACAATGCTCCTTTCAAGGCTGCAACTGGTCACGAAAATGAAAAAAAAATAAATAAATAAATGATTTGGCCCCATCCATGTGCACCTGTAACTGGAGCTTTAACACATTTATGATTGCACCAAGATTCACAAAATGCTGAATGCATATTTGTGGGACAAAGGACACCAACAGTAAGGAATCATATTTTATCATATTTAGTATGGAGGTTTTTCAAAAGTGACAGAAAAGCAGCGCTGCTAGATTTTGTGGCATTCTTATTTAAGGGTACAAATATGGGTGATGGGGATACACGTTTATATAAATAGCTGCTAGCCTGTCCTATCATTGCCAAATGACCACTGCGGCAGAGGAAACTGTCTGAACTCTAGGAAAAGCAAGTAACAAATGTAAAGCCTAATATATGATTGAAACGTAAAAAAATCATTTTGTCGGTTCATAACTTTCAAACACCTCTTATCATACAATAAGAGGTGTTTGAAAGTTATGAACCGACAAAATGATTTCATCAGGCGTACAAGGTTTAATCTTTGTTTCCTCTTCAACCAAGTTGACTATAGAACAATTTTACCTGCTAAATGCAACAACAACAAAATGCAGCGGCACAAAATGTTGCAGCCTTGAGCCTCCAAAAACAAAAAACAGGCACATCACGAAAACGAGGGTACTGTAAACCAGCACCTTCAACGGTAGTAGTCCAATAGCACAATGGAGTCATTGGTCCAAGGCCATAACAGTGGTTTGGGAAGATACAAAAAAAATAACAGGAATAGCATATCAATAAAAAATGAATAAAAGTGGATTAATTAGAGCTGGGCAATATATCGACTTAATCATTATATCCACATTACTGATGATTATTTATCAAAAATCTCATTGTGTTAATATTTTGTGAAAACACCAATAGTCAACACTACAATATTGTTTGCGGTATTGATATCGAGGTATTTGGTCAAAAATATCGTGATATTTGATTTTCTCCATATCGCCCAGCCCTAGGATGAATCATCTAATGCTGAGTCACTGTAATGAGTGAGAGGTTATATTGACTTCTAATCAGACTTGTCCCACAGATTGATTGGATCATTCATATACATATACAGCACTGTCAAACAGCTGACAAGGATCAACTGACCAGCGCTTGCTCCTCTTGTTCACATTTACCTTCACATGAGGGCTGCTCGAAAATCATAATCACAATTATTTTTGGTCGATACTGAAATTCCACAGTGGAACAATGAAACAGTTGAACAAATCAACAGTGAAAACACCTAGAACTGTGTAACGTTCCATTCGTACTTTTCCCATTTGAATTTTTTCGGTTTTTTTCCATTCAGAACACAAGACAAAATACGAGTTTACTTACAAAACGTAATGTGCAAAATAATCGATAATTCCATTTTTGTGGTCATTAGGAGCTGAAATTGTAATCACGATTAAAATTCCGATTAACTGCACAGCCCTACTTCACATGGCTCTCACTTTAGTCCCTGTTCATACTATGTCTCCACACTTCCTCTACTCACCCTTGTCCTCTGATCTGTGGCCGAGGAATGGGTATTTTTGAAAATGGATGTCAGCAAGAGGGACATCTGGATTTAATACAGACTCATTATTGTGATAGATGCTGCACAATTCTGCCACTCACTGCAGACATAAGAAGATTCAACGGCATGCTTTATGGTTCATCAAAACCTCAAAGGGAACTTTTAAGTCCCTTTATAGATCTCCCTTGTGCTTTCGCTTGTCTTTCAACTTGATCCTGACAAATAGGCCAGAATAGTTGCCCTGCAAAGAGTTAGTGGGAAGGTTTTCTGGAAGACTTTCTCCCTTTTTTATTGGCTGTGTTGTACGAGGCATGATCGATAGGATCAATATTGCAACGGGGATACATTAGGGTCTTTAATCTCCCAGACGGAGAAGCGTGAGCGGAATATCAGACACGTGTGGGCAGAGTTAAGGTAAGTATTGTTGAGGGATTATAGGAATGATATTGCATTTTGGTAAAGACATTGCTATATCTGGTAATCGAGCTGTCACTGGAAACAGACACGGGGTTGCAAATAGAAAAATGTAATCAGAACTAGGATTGAATTTGTCAGCTTTTTTTTCTTGAACATGCACAGGTTTGCGTTCATAAATCACAACAGTTTTACCTGTGGCAATCCTTTATATGCAGAGAATTTAATAACAACATATCCTGTTTGCTTTGGTAATGCTCTCTTAGCAATACCGCTCTATTCCGAAAACAATTCAGAATTAATGAAATGGCTTACTATGCGTATTGTTCAGGGGCAGAAGAAGAGTGAGAGTAGTTTTTCACGTGGGAACCATAATAGCGCAACCCTTAGGGCTCACGGTGATTGATACCGTAACACTTCCTGAATTACATATCAGCAACAGGATATTCCGGACACCCGAAAAAAGGGAAGGATCTCAGAAAGATCACCCTACAAAAAAATCATTTCTCATTTGCCATCATTTGTTTTTCGCCGGGTGTTCAATTTGCTGGTACAAATTCAGCAGGAGAGTGCATAGGGGCTGATTAGAAGCAGAGGTGATCATTTATACTTCAGCTGGAGACATTGCCGTTTCCTTGTCCTGGGGAAAACGGGACTTACCCATTCAATTACCAAAGCCACTTTTCACCGCACTGGGGAAATTATTAGGAAATTCCTACCAACACATATGTGCCGCTTACCTTGCATGGCAGCGTGATCGCGTGAGTATCGCGGGATCACATATCACGCAAACATCCATCTTGTCAGGCATAATGCCTTTGTGTATTGGCAGCTCCGGGCGTGGTTAAGGTGGCCCTGCCCTTTCCCAGAACTGATTCCACTTCTCAGATGGCTCTGTGTAACAAACCGTCTGGCAGGTCAGGTCAATGTGCTGCTGATGTCCGAGTCAGAGTGAAATCCCCCAAAAATAACTACTACGTTAAAGGGGCTAAATTACATGGTATTGGATCGTTGCATTCAATTCAATTTTATTTATAGTATCAAATCATAACAAGAGTTATCTCGAGACACTTTACAGATAGAGTAGGTCTAGACCACACTCTATAAATTCCAAAAACCCCAGCAATAACAGTAATTCCCTCAAGAGCAAGCATTAGCAGTGGCTATTGCGACAGTGGCAAGGAAAAACTCCCTTGGTAAAAACTTGGTATGCATGCTCGCTGGTACCAGCATTTTATGCAGTAAGAACAACTTTACACGTTGCCTGGAAGAACAGTTCCTCCAAACACAGTGTACTCTGCATGAGGCATACATATGGCTTTGTGTTATGATCTGTGATGAAATACAACAGCCATGTAGAGACTCCACTGCCAGTGGCAAAGTGATGTCCTCTACATAAAACAAGTCGAGTACACAGCTACAGTACAACAGCTTTCTCTGCCCAAGTGAGCCCTGATAAAAGATTCATTAAAAAGCCATTCTTTCCATGTGTTATCTGCTTAGTATTAGAAAGTGGGACCTCTGTTGTATTTGTACAGCAGGCTCACAAATGGACACTGTGTACATGACGTACTGTGATTATGCGGTTATGAATACTGTGCATATGGCGGTCAGACGCTGGCATTAATAGAGATTATGTTTGCCTTGAGAGCTGGTAGAACAAAAAAAAGACATTACGTGTTTGTTTCTTTTTAGAGTCACAGGTTTGATCGTGGTTTTAGCCATGCTAGCATCGTGGGCAAATTCCGAGTTCATGCAAATTCTGTCTCTCTCCTTCTCTCCCTTTTTTTTTTTTTTTTTTTTAGACATTTAAAAAAATAATACATTTTAAGCTATAATTGAAATACCATGATATTTTTTCTTAAAGGTTACCATACCGTCAGAATCTTATACCGGTCCATGCCTACGTCCCCTCTGTTTCAACCCAGTCTCACGGCAGTTCGTTAAATGGTCACGTTTATCTCGTTTTTTTTCGTGGTGGTCAGCACGTTTTTTAAACTAATGTGTTTCACTGGGAAGCATCTTTCGTGATCACAGCACGACTACGGGTCAAACAACACAAGACTTTCACCCGGGAGACCGAGGATCGTCTCCTGCGTGTGACCTTTCCTTTCCCTGTTGTTCTTTTCCTAAACCCAACCGTCCCGTTGTTGTCCCGAGTCCCCCAGAGACAGCGGATCGTGTCCCGGCGTGAGACTTGTCCTTTCCCCGTTCTTCTTTTCATAAACCCAACCTCCGTATAGATGCTTCCCATTACGTGCTGAGCACCACGACAAAAGAACAAGATAAACGTGTCCGTGTACACAAATCAATAGATTACGTGATCATTTCACGAACTGCCGTGAGACTGTGTTGGCAGTTTTTCTCCGTTAACGACAGCAATGGTGGTAAAGCGGTTGCAACTGTGATTACTTTCCAAAACCCCACGCAGACAACGCTGCAGTTGCAGGCTCGCTGCCATATTATAGCCTATGTTGACGAGCCGTAAGCGGCCGTTCTGAGACACGCTATATGACCAACCTTTGCTGCATGTCATTCCCCCCCTCTCTCCCCTTTCATGTCTTCATCTGTCCTGTGAAAATAAAGGTTGAAAAATGCCCCAAAAAATAATCTTAAAAAAAGGAGTTCCACAGTATTGCAGGTGAATTATGTTAAACCCTTTAAAATAAAAGATTATGAATTACAATGATGGAGTAGTAATCCCAGTACTTTTTTCGCCCGCAGGATTGCATCTAAATTAAATATTATGCTTATGATTAAATATGATATTAATACACTATATTGGAACTTACGCATTTACTCTAGCAGCAATTTTCAACCACGAAAGCTCTCTCTCTTTTGCTGCAGCCACTGTATTGCTTTTTGAACAAAATCTATGTTCAAACTCGCTGTTCTGTCAAATAAAGGCCTAAAAAATTTCCCAAAAAATTATCTATAAAAAAAAACACTTAAATGTTGCAAAGTTAATGGGAGCCACTGCACGCTGCATTTGCAAAAAAAATAAACGGAACGTGTGAAAATACCCTAACAGTAGGTTATCCCCACACATGCTCCTATATTCATTTCACAGTTTGCACACTTTTATTTTGATTCGCAAATGCGAGTAGAAGCCCTGCTTCCTAGTTCGTTTTGGAGGCAAACCATAACATTATGCAACGTTAGGTTTGTAAAACAAGATAAAACGGCAGCTACAGTCATGATGACGAGACGAGAAATGCACTTCATATTCTAAATCAATGGGCAATTTCTAACATTTTAACCTGCCTTCTGTTTCGGGAAAAAAAATCGAAACATTTTGAGTTGTTTTTTCCACCTGGATCTCTACGCTCCTCTACGTCATTTCTCCTTTACTCTTCCTGCTTTTACTTGTGTCACTCAGCGGTGACCGTTGGCCGATCGCACTCGGCCACCCTCCCCACACACACACACACACACACACACACACACACACACACACAGACAAACACATCTTATCCTGTTGCCTACAGATTCTGCATTCATATGTAGATATCTGTTTATAGACTAATAGACCAAATATCTGCAAAACTAATGGCATTCCCATCAGCCTCTACTGTACTTTGTATGTAATTGGAAAATGTAATTAGCAAATATTCGCATGTTGCATTATACCTGCTAAACATCAGCATGTTAGCGTTGTGATTGTGAGCATATTAGCATGCCGATGTTAGCGTTTAGCTCAAAGCACAGGGTCTAAGTACAGCCACACAGAACCTTATTGAAATCCATGTTCTCTTTCATTGACAGTTTGGAACTCGTACTGAAGTAGGTCGGTAAAAGTCTGAAAAGAGTGCATGGAGTAAGCTAACTTCTGCGGGTGGGATGACAAAAAGGTACCAAGTCACCAAGGATCACATTCTCAACATTACACTCGCTGTCACACACACACACACACACACACACACACACACACACACACACACACACACACCAGCATATAAACATTGTGTTCCTCCTGAGAGCAAACGGCAAACTGTGTGACATCTTGGCAGGAGACAACGTGACTCCATCGCTTTGAGCAAAGCTGTAGGTGGCCTTGTCTTCTGCTTAACCCTATGACTGACTCCCCTCACATGACAAAACACAGCCATACACAAGCAGAAATGCACGCGTGCACGCTCGTGTCCCCCCCACACACATACACCCCCACACACACACTCATACCTCCAATGTCACAAGTGCAGAGCAGGGCGCCCCGGGCACTAACAGGGGGGAGCTCAGGGCCCTTGATGAGCAACCGAGCACAACGGACAGAGAGAGAGAGGGGGGGCTGAGCCACAGTGCAGTCTGGCGACAGTGATGAGAGTGGACAAGGACACAGATCATAGACGGGGGAGATATGGGCAGTCATATTCGGCAACATACCTCCGCGCCCACCACCCCCTCCCCCAGCACTTCACACAAACTAGTGCCCGCAACCCCAACCCTATGACAAACACCTGCGCTTTTTAGCCCGATATGTATCAAAGGTATAAGCAGATACCCAGAAGACACAAATCAACCCACACACACACACATAATTAAAATAGTTTGATTTATTTATCTATTTCTGCTCCGGGGCACAAAAACCTTTGTTGATACAACATGCTAATGTATGCGAGTAAATATTAAAACTGGTCTAGCTTTTGTTAGCACATGGCCTCATATGCTATGCTCATTTCTTTTCTTTTTTTTTCATTGTTAGAACAGTGGAACAATTGCCCTGAGAGTGCTGATTTCAGATCTGTTTTGCTTAACCTTAACCAGTGCCCCTGACAGTCAACAGTGACACACCAGAGCTGACCTGAGAACAGTGCCTGGAGGCAGTTTGTTAAGCTCGCTGGCTGCTGAGTGCTTTGCAGACGGGTGCTGCCCAGAGTTTAAGTCTATTAGTTTGAGTTTATTTACAGCCAAATGCCCAGAGACCCGCCTCTGTAATGTTGTTTAGGGGGAAAATAAGAGCTGAAATTGAATGAAAAGCATCACACCGCATGCATAATTCATGGATATCATTATCAAGCGCATGCAGACGCACAGATGAGCGCACGGTGAAAGCATACTCGCCAACACAAACAGACAAAAAAAACAAAACAAAAAAAAACATTATTACGCACATGGGTCATTATGTGTGCTTATTATAAGGCCTTTTTGGTCATTTATCTCAGGCCACTTTTCCCAGCATGGGTCCTGTTTAGGCATACTACATCAACATCACACAGCAAGGAAGAAAGAGAAATAAAAGGGGATCTTTAGCAAATCACAACTGGCGCTATTGAAGCAAATTGGCTTTGTTTTCCCCAGAGAGGATCCTGATGCATTTATATGGGTGATCTTGCCAGGAAAGTTTGACGACGAAATGTGTTTTGTGTGTGTGTGTGCATGCACGTACAAAAGAAAGAGGCAAATGAGGTTCAGAGAATCATAAAAGGAGGGCAATGGGGAAGGCGAGATGAAGGCGGGAAATTAGAGAGAGTGAAAGATGGCAGTGAGAGGCTCCAAGGAAAAATAAAGAGAGCAAGAGGTGAAATTAGTGTATTCTCTTTCTATAAATGTGAGCACTGGCCCTCTCCTCTCCTCTCCTCTCCTCTCCTCTCCTCTCCTCTCCTCTCCTCTCTCTCGGGCCCTTTTGACCTTAAACTCTCTTTGATGTACTTGTACCAACCTAAGCGGCTCGTCAAGTCCCTGCGCGTACGAACACACACATGTACACAAAATGACACACACGGAAACGCAGCACCGTAGTTTGAGAACGGATTTTACTTCAATGGTCTGGTGTCTGTGCGCGCACGCGCACACACACACACACACACACACACATTTGCGCACGCATGCCACACACATTTGCTGGGTTACTATTAAGAGTGCTTACTGAAGCAGTACCCTGGTAGAGAGAGAATTCAGGCAGGATTCTCCAGTGAATAGTGAGAGATTCTGGTCTCATTCAGCAGACAAATGAAGCGTGAGCAGTGTGAAGGGCACACACCCACACTTCCACACACTTCCACGCACACTCATTCCTACGCTGAGCAGATAGACGCACATACTGCTTTGCAAAAGCTGGATGTATGCACGCACGCACGCACACACACACAGTCCAGCGCTCAGTGCACTGTGACACTTCGCAAAGGAATGGAGCTGCAGAGCACTTCCTAATTGATGTGAGGCAGCCAGCTGTGTTAGCCAGGGCAAAGGAGTGCCTGGTATGATCTAACATGTGCACACACACACACACACACACACACACACACACACACACACACACACACACACACACACACACACACTCAGTATCTGTACACGTCTTGAAGGCAAACAGTAGTTAAGTTTTTCAAACTCAGAACCAGCAACCGTTCACTGATTGATTGGGAATACACTTCACACACACTTGGTGCTGCTAAAATAACAGCTGAGAAGCGGAAAGAAGAAAACTCCAGAAAGGACGAGGTATTAAAAAGAGATGAGAGATGAAAGTGAATGGAGACGGCTCTCTAATGCTTTCCCTACTTCCCTCCTGAGATCCGTGAGCAAGCGTGTGTGTGTGTGTGTGTGTGTGTGTGTGTGTGTGTGTGTGTGTGTGTGATGGTGTGTGTGAGTACGTTTGGCTGGATGGAGCTCTCCGAGAGATGAAGAGCATTGTTTGAGACGTGCTCTTGTTATGTAGCGCGGCGTATTCGTAGACTTCTCACACTCGCTCTAACTCCCACGGCTCTCTCGTTCTAATTGAAGCGCGGGCGCGGGATGTGATCTCAAGGTAAACACGGGGTGGAAGAATGAGATGTCGTTTTCAAATCAATTTAATATTGTGTTTTTTCCTCATCTTCCCATCAGCGTCAAATAAAGTATGAAACTATCGTGTGAAGTTCTACTGAAGCTGGAGGCAATGAATAAGGCATCTTATGTTTCTGGCAGGGATCTTTTTATACTCTTGATGAATTCTTCTTTTTCATGATTGTGCTTTGGAATGGATTAGAGCCGCAAAGACTAATTGATTAGTTGTCAACTATTTATCAATTATCAATAGTCAAAATTCTCTGGTTCCAGGTTCTTAAAGGTCCAGTGTGTAACGTGTTTAGTTGTTCATTATCAAAATCGGTGTTGCCCGTTCACAAACTTGTCCTTTTTCATGAATATTTACCACCACCATCAATTCCAAGTATTCCTACTGGCTTGAAATTTTACATTTGCGTTCGCATGAACTGGGGTAGACGCTTCATATTCATGCGCCATCTTAAAATACGTTAGCCGGTGAGGGACATACAGGACATACTGCGCCGCCTTTTGCGTTTTCGCTGTCACATGATAAACTCACAGGTGCTGCTAATGCATGGATGACCACACGTATTTAAAATCCAGATTTCAGGACCAGGAGTCTTCTTCTTCGCCCAGAAAAAGAAAAAGGACATTGAAAAGAGCAAGGCTTTTTGAAGCGTGAAGGCTACCGTAGTTGTAATACCTACTTTGAACTGCGTTGCGCCAGAGAGTTGATTGCGATATATGATCTCAACGTTAGATGGAAGAAATTCCCACACATTGGACCTTAAAATTTGAATATTTTTCAAGTTTATTTACTCCTTTATGACAGTAAACTGAACATTTGAGGACGACGTTGTCTTGGGCTATGGGAAACGCTGATCGACATGTTTCACCATATCCAAACGTTTTATAGACCAAACAACTAATCGACAGTTATTGACAATGAAGATAATAGTTAGTTGCAGCCCTAAAATTGATCATACCGGCATTAATCCACTGCGTGTATTCAGATTTTACCTTTTGAAGAGGCCATGATCCTGCCTTGCAACAAGCACGACGGCACATGTATCTCACAACTAGGCCTGCACAATATAAGAATTTCTTATTGCGATTATTTTGACTAGAGATGGCCCGATACCATTTTTTGCTTCCTGATACTGATTCTGATACCTGAACTTGCGTATCGGCCGATACCGAGTACTGATCCGATACCAGTGTGTCATATATTTTATTATGTTTTAACAACTGTATACTACTATCCCTGTATGGATGTGATATGATTTCTATCTTTGCTGTCGGTCTGGCTCAGGTTAAACTCTTTGTAAAACATGAACAAACACAAACAATGAATGCTACAGAACTTTATTTTATTCTCCAGTTTGACAGTCGTCAGTTCTAACGAAAAAAGAACATGAATAAACTACTTTAACGTAGGCGTGGTATCGGATCGGTGCATAAACTCCAGTACTTACCGATACCAGCGTTTTAGGCAGTGTCGGCCGGTATCGGACACTCTCTAATTTTGACTGATATTGCAATTGCGATATGATTTACGATATTGAAGGGAATGATTATGTTTGTATCATTATTCTCATTTTCATTGACTAATATTAAATCTTCAAAAAATTATAATGATTATAGTGTGATTTTTTTGCAAGGATCTGTACCAAACAAAGACGTTTTCTTCCTTCCTTGTAGGATAGGATTTGTATGCCGGGACGTCTCTGCAGCACCTCAATACTTCATTCAAAATAGTTTGACACATATTTTGCCTTTAACAAATAAAAATAAAAATTGTGATTAGGGGTGTAAGAAAATCGCAATATTTTATTTTGCAATACTGTATCGATTTTCAAAAACGCAATTTTGATTTTTTTTTTATTTAAAAAAAAAAAAATTCTTTTTTTTAGTTTACGTAAAAACAATTATTTTTTTTTTTGTTTACGTGCAAAAATATGTATGTAAGACAGTGGTTCACGTTTATGTTGTGTTTAAACCCCCTACTGCTAGATGGCTATGCTGAGACACACCACTAGTGTCCTTGCCTAACAGTACCTAACAGTACCTAACAGTACCTAACAGTACCTAACAGTGCCTAGCAGTGTCTGACTTTTGCTAGAAGCTAACAATGTAGTTATGGTTGAACTTTGACCTACTTTAGCATATAAACATTAGCTCACTAAGAACCTGTGAACCACAATCCCAAACTGGCAGTTTGATTTTCTGTGAACTGAATTGTTTACCTAAAGTAAACTTCTTGGACTTTTATGCACATCATGTCTTTTTTTTAATAATAGTTTTTCTAAAATTATACTTTACAAAAATCCCAATATAACGCCTTACGCACAGTATCGAAATATATTGCAATATATTGAATCGTGACCCACGTATCGTGATACGTATCGTATCGCCAGATTCTTGCCAATACACAGCCCTAGTTGCGATTAATTATGCAGCCCTACTCCCAACCTTCTTGTGATTCAACATGCATCAATTTCCCAAACAAACAATAAAGACAAAAATGGCTTGTTTGTTGGTAGATGTTCAATTAAGTGTGGCATTTTTTTAATTCAGTCAGCTGTTAACATTTCAAATTCCTCCTGCACTTCCCAATCAATCTACAGACCTATAATAAAGCTGTCTCAACATGCCTTGGACTCTGCGTGTGCATGTGTGTGTGCGACTGGAGCTGCAGGTAAAAGCTCAATCAGCCTGTCTGAGTAAGAGAAAGAGACGAAGAGGGAAAGCAGGAAAGGCAGAGACAGAGACAGAGAGAGAGAGCCCCTGGGCTCCAACAAACCTTTCTCCTTCATGCATTATCCTCAAATACTGCAAGTTCAAACACCTGGCAGTGATTCTTACATTCTAATGTATTCCTCCTCCCCATTTCCACCTTGGTCTTATCCTCTCTTTACTCCCTTGTGTCTTCCTTGTTTCCTTGCTTCCTCCGTTTCTGACCACTCTTCTCTTCCATTTTCCCCTCCCCTTACCTGCCTGAATCATTCTTGTGTCAGCCGTGTCTTTGTTTACTCAACAAGTTCAGTTTTTGTCTATTTTCCTTTTGGTTTTTAGCCGCAGCCCTCTCTTCCTTTCTCCTTCACTCCTTTCAGGAATCCCCAAACTGTTGCATCAACTTCTGAATGCGGTCGAAATCCCAGAAGCTCAACCCTCCTTTACCCTCCTTTTTTTTTTTTTTTTTTTTTTTTTTTTTCTGCTGAGTTTTTTCATCTTCTAAAGTTAGCAGCTGCTAAACAAGATAAAGCCGTTTGAGTGGGAGACCAGGGCGCACACACACACACACACACGTATAAACACAAACATAAACACATGTGGATGCTCTGTCTCTCTCTCACACACACACACACACACACACACACACACACACACACACACACACACACACACACACACACACGATAAAGGAACGAGAGGCAGGGCCTTGGGGTTGCCTGGAGCTGTTTCCCAATCAACGCCACTGGGGAGAACAAGAGAGACCTTCGGTGTCTACAGTGGGAACTCTAGTGTGGGCTTCAGACGAACACAGACACACGCACACAAAGACACACAGAGAGACACATACCTCAACGTTCACAAATAGACTCCTCTACTGAGGAACACATTTAAAACCGTATGACTTCTGAGGGCGTCTCTGATCAAACAGGCGACAGTCTGATACATACACACGGAACAGCCTCCATATCTCTGTTTGAAATATACAGATTTGCATCACACAGTGCAACGAGGCTTTGAACTGAAAAAAAGTAATTATGTTTTCAAAAAGATAGTTTCTGGTTTTGCCTGGATTTTTGTTTTTGAGACAAAGGAAGCAAAGGCTTGAAAACGTGCGTGGCGTGCACGACTGCACAGATTCAGAGTGGCTGCTTAAGGAAATGAACATGGTGTGAGGGACTGTGTTGCCTGTAGGGTACACCACATCCCATCAGGCGTATTCGTGAGCCAGTTAGGGCTGTTTGGGCCATGCTGGGTCAAAGCCAGGTCCTGGCTCTGTGTTTCCTGTACTGACTGTTCAATGTGAAAATGAACAAAAATGGAATTCAGTTCATTTTTACTTATTAAGCTATTCCTCAACAACTTCAGTAACTTGTATAAATGGCTCACCCAAGCTTCTCTGGTTTGACCCTGCTGGCCCACTTTATTAACAAAGTGTTAGGCCGGCTGCACACTGCACGCGTGGCGTGAGCGTGTCAGCTGCGTGGCGTGTCCGTTTTAATTTCGGGATCCCATGTTAACAGGTTAGACGCTGCCTGCGTGACACGCACGTCTCAGGCGCGGCCGAAAACGCGCGCATGCTAAAAAATAGGACCGCCGAAGATTTTTCCAGGCAAAATAGAATACAAAAAGATGTTTATATGTCATTTTGACACAAATACACATTAATAAATGACATGTTGATGTTTGAAAGTCACTATGCTTTGACATAAATGCAAATGTAAATGTAATTTAAAGAAATTATAATAAAAAATTATCGATTTTCAAATATTGCACCAGTCAATACAGAACGGAATATTCTGTAACCTGTAATCAAATCAGTGTATATTTATGTTTAACATTTTCATTTTATCAATGGGAAACATACATGTGTACAGACAAGGCTGGCAGCAGCGCCGCGTCAGACATGTTTCTGGTGTGCGAAGACATCGAAAAACGCCACGCAACTGACACGCCAACAGAAAGGCCACGCTTGTGCCATGCAGCCAGTATGCAGCCGGCCCTAGACCGTATGGAAACATTGAGAGTGTATTTAACTTCCCTATTCTGGGTCTAAAGATCTAGTCTAAAGATGTTACAATGGCCTATTATAGTCTGTCACCGCTCTCCCTCTCCTCCTCTGTCCTAGGCCTTTTATTGAAGTACTACTAGAAGGCTTAGATATGCCTTTTGCTGCTGCAGTAACCACGGTAACCACAGTATTAGTAAATTAGGCATCTGAGGAATAAATTAGATAAACAGAATTTAAATAACAAAATAGTGCCTGTACTTAAAATGGCAGTGCTCTGACTCCCCTTTGTTGCAATTCGACGCATGGATGGACAAGTTTGAAATATTAAATACAGCAAGACAATGCTCCAAAACCTCCAGGCTCCACTGGAATACAAATGAGACGGGACTAAACACATGGGTTTGAACCTTTTCTGACACTTTACACCGTTATCTTAGTACATTGAAGTGATTAAATAATTAGCGGCAGTTAACTGATAATTGATTAGTAATTGACTTCCCTGATGCGCGGCGCACACATCATCAAGGTACACTTCTGCAGGTAAACTAGAACTTCACAGACGATGCAAACAGGCTTGGCAAGACAGTAAAATAGATGTACTATTTCACAGTGGGTGAACCAGGGTACAGTGCTACACAGTACAGAAAATTCAGCACTAGTCATTGTAGGGATCCAAGCAGCATGCAATGCAGCATTATTGCAGCTGCAGAGGCAGATGGCGAGTGTGCAGGGGTTCACCGGAGCATTGCACCATGAGGTAGTTATACTGAGTAGGATCAGATGGAAAAATAAATCATGAGCATTAAGGAGCATGGACCAAATCCCCAAGGTGAACGTGGCGTAGTATTCAAACGTTTGCAGACTGTGCAAACAATGCCACTTCATAATGAATAAGGTGGGATACACTCTGAGGAGTAGTGGTGCAGTATAGCAGCTTAGTGTGTTGGGGAGAAGTGTGGCAGGAGTTAATGAGGACATCAGACTGGGGCTGTGTCTCAAACCGCCTACCTGCACACTTCAAAACACTTAAGGGCAGTCCACACGGAAACTTTATTTTGTGCAAACGCACGTTTTGCATCGTTTGGGCCGACTGTCCAAATGAATCCTGTAAACGCACTGCCTGAAAACGCATTTTTTTTAAACCTGGTCTCAGGGTGAAAAAATTCGACAACCGCTCTCGTTTGACTTCGTTTGGACGGTAAATACGAATATGACCCCATATCGATGATGTCATCGCCACACCCCTCAACCTCTTACCCGCACTAGTGCTAGTGCACGCCGGTCACACACGGCTGCGGTGAAGCTAAGCGAGCATATCCCATCTCCTGGTCAAACCAGCTCACTTCATCTAAATACTTTGTCTCTGCTCCCTGACACTTCCCTCTGCCCTGCCGGTCCTGGATTCTACACAAGATATATTGCTAACGTTATGTAGCCAACGTTAAACATCGCTAAAGTAGCTGATCACTACAGCAGCGACGTAGCTAATGTTAGCTGCTATGGTTGTTTATAAAGTGGAAGTAGACAATTTATCAACTAGCTACTAGCTAATCTGTGTGCTTATCAACTCCTTGAATGGATTATAGTAACTTTTACCACGGCTTATTGTAGAAAGCTTACCCCCAGAAAACCGTAGATTATCAAAAATACATAATTCATAGATGATTGATGTTTGTTTGACTGCCGATGTGAGCTAGCAGAGCTAACGTTAGCGCACTAATGTTAGCTTGCTGCTAGCTATATCTATGGCTGCTAGCGCGCGGCAATCATGTCCGATGGCAGACAGAATTGCAAAATAAAAAGCAATCCAAAAGCACATTATACAATGTAAACAAAGACACGTTTTCCTGCGGCAGCCTTTATAAAATGAGCAGTGGAGAAAGTTATTATAGTCCATGGATGTATTAAGAGAACGTTAGTATAGCTAGTCATGTTATGATGGGAAGTGGAAGTGACAATGCTCTTCTTCTCCGTTTTTTGGTGAATTTCTGTAGCAGAAACAGCTATAGGCCTATAGGCCTGGAATATGAAGTAGCGTGTTGAGTCATTTACAAGTGGATTCGTTTGGATGCAACTATTCTTGAAACAAATCCAGGGAAGACGGGTAAAAAAAAGATCGTTTTGGTACGTGTGGACGTGGCCTCAGTTTAAAGTAGCCTATATAGTGTAGATAACGCAAAAAGTCAGCGCACTGAAAGTATCCGGATGTCCCCCTCAAAACGGTCAAAATGTTCAGTGTGGAGCGATGGATGGAATGGGCGCCATCTTGACTACAAAGCGAAGGGAAGGGACCAGGGACGTTGACCGCTAGCTGATTGGATGAACGCGTCACGTGGGTCTGGTCATAATGGTGGCTTGTTCGGAATACGATCTCGTATTTCACGACAATAGTTCACCGAAACGTGTTTCTGAAAACATTTTAAGCGAGAAATAGGCCATACAATTGCTGAATCTGTCTGGTTTTTTTTTTGATCGACAAAGGTCAGTTTAAAAGATTTTCATCAGATTTTGAGAGGCTCATCCTGCTCGTCTTTTCCGTATTGTCTCTTTTGGGAAAATACTAACCATCGAAAGTGGGCACTACGGCAGTAAGTGGTTACATTAGCAGTGTACTGATGGAAGTATGCGGAATGAGACACAGCCTGTGTGTGGATGTCAGGAGGGTGGGACCAACCGGGGGTCCGACAGAATGCAGTGGTCTTCTGCTGTGTCTTTGATCCAAAGCGCTGTGCGTTGTAACCAAGTGATATACGCAGTAGTCTCACGTCGAAGGGCAGAAGCCGTCAATCATGTCACCTGTCAAAGCAGCCTCCAGTGAGATAGTGAAACTGCTATTTATTATTATTGTCTGTGGAAAAGTGACAGATGGATATCCGAAACATAAAAATGTGCAGTAATGCTGCGCAGCACTGATTGAGATCTGACTCACACTGCTGTGACGTTAATAGCATGCTGGGTAAGGTGTGTAATTGCTAGTAACAGATGTCGGCGTTCATTCAAACACAAACTGCTGCTTTCAGTGTGCAGCAGGTGAGCCGTCTGTTTGGGGAACCACTGACAAACTACATGGCCCAAGAATAAAAAAAAGTATTGTTGTAAATTGGACATAATATGTCTGACATACATTAAAGGAACAGTTAGACAATTTGGGGTAATATGCTTTTTTTTCTCCTTGTTAAGAACTAACAGACAGTTAGCTTAGCTTAGCACAAAGACTGCAGGAAGTCACGGCAAATGGCCAAGCAAAAGCCTTGCAGACTACTTCCAGAAAAACCATGGCATGACGCTTTTACACTTCAGTGTGTATAGATTAAAAAAAGAAACAAGAGGTAACATGCTTATTGATATAACATGTCAATGAGTGATCGGTAACACTTTATTTGACAGTACCGACGTCATCGTGACATGACACTGTCATAACTATGACATGACACTGTCATGAACGTGTCATAAACCTTATGAACAAGTTATAAACGTTTAGGACTTCTGTCATTAAGTGTCATTCGGTTTTTGGCATGACAAGTTGACATTGTTTGAGTTGTCTTGATTATGTCAACTTGACATTAATCAAAGTGACATTACCAGAAGTGGTCTTGGTCATGACAAGTTGACATTAAATTTATTTGGGATGTCTGCAAACCCTTGGTGTTCTCTCAATGAGCTTCATGAGGTGGTCACCTGAAATGGTTTTCACTTCACAGGTGTGCTTTGTCAGGGTTAATTAGTGGAATTGTTTCCATTATTAACAAAAAAGCAAAGGGTGGCTACTTTGAAGAATCTAAAATATAAGACATTTCAGTTATTTCACACTTTTTTGTTAAGTACATAATTTCATATGTGTTCATTCATAGTTTTGATGCCTTCAGTGAGAATCTACAATGTAAATAGTCATGAAAATAAAAAGGAAACGCATTTGAATGAGAATGTGTGTCCAAACTTTTGGCCTGTACTGTACATACAGATAAAGCACAGGTATGAAAAATAACAACTAAAACAATAAAGTGTGCGCATAAAAGAAACCCTTTTCAGTTCTATGCAAACCAGTCTCACGGCAGTTCTTGTAAATATCAACGTTATTCTTAATCTATTGATACGTGTTCACGGAGACGTTTTTCTCGTTTTTTACGTGTAAATGTGACGTTATTTTTCTTGTGTTCACAGAGACGTTTTTCTCATTTTTTACGGGGAAAGGACACCGAGAAGCGGCCGAAAAGGACGCTCCATAATCCGGGAGGCGCCCACGAGGCGGCCCGCTGGGGATGCGCTGGATGAGGCGGCCGGGAGGCGGCCAAAAAGGACGCTCCATAAACCGGGACGCACCCGCAAGGCGGCCCGCTGGGGAGGCGCCACAAAAACGGGATGGTGGAGGTTGGGTTTAGGAAAAATCTTACGGGGAAAGGGCGCCTTAAATGCCGGGATGGCGGAGGTTGGGTTCAGGGAAAACCTTACAGGAGAAAGGGCGCCTTAAATGCCGGGAGACGCGCCACAGTAACACGCGGTACAAAATGGCAAACAAAGCACCACACGCGGGGCGCGATCCCCGCTCGCCCGAGTGAAAGTCCTGTGTTGTTTGACCCATCCACCACCCCGACCAACCTCCCTACGCGGATTTTCGGTTTTTTATATTACTCCCTACCATTTTCGTGCTGTGGCCACAAAATATGCTTCCCATTGAAACACATTACTTCACATTTTTGTGTTGTCCGCCACGTAAAAACCGACAAAAACGTCTCCGTGAACACGTATCAATAGATTACAATAACGTCACATTTACACAAACTGCCATGAGACCGGGCTGTTCTATGAGCTCAATTGTTCTTTGATGACAAGAGTTCAGAGATATTCAACATTTGAGCCCATATGAGTTTGGTTTCTGTTTGTCCTACCAACATGAAGAAGGAATGCAGGGCAATCTGTCTAAGTTCAGAGTCTCGATCCTGTAGCTCGCCACCCAGCCAACTGAACTGGGAATCTCTAAACCCTGGAAGTCTCTGGGATCTGAAGAGTCCATGTGATCCAATATCCTCTGCGTAGCATTTCTCAAATCTCCACCTGTAAATAACGCCAAATAATTTATCTTAATTACTATTCAGTAATAAAATCAATTTCTTAGGCTACGATGAAAATAGAATGAGGTAATATTTCAATTAACCCATTTTGAAATATCTAAATCTATCTTACATTTTTTCTCTTAGGTATCAAAAATATATAAATCCCTTTCAGGTATCAAAAGTACATTTATATTAATAGGCAACCTTTATACAAAAAATACATTTCTAATTCAAGTTGTATGGAACCTTAGTAACATTAACACTATCCTAAATATTTAACATCTTTAAAATTGTATTATTTTCCCATAACTTAAGCTACAGTGTTGTAATCTAGAGGCATTAAGACATGCGTGGTTATTTATCCCTCCCTGCACTGGTAACAGTAGAAAGAATGCACTCAAAATTAGCCTCTTTAAGTTACTTCACCATAAACTCCAGTTAAACAATTAAACGCACAATTTTTCAGATTCATTCAACAAAATACCCACAGCTAGCAATAGTGTTGACAAGCAACATTACTTTTCATAACCAATAGATAGAATCATTATATTATATAAGAACAGTCCATTAGACTTTTCACAGGCAATATACAGTACTCCGCTAGGCGTTTATGGCTAATTACGCTATTAGCATATGAATGCACTGCACCTTAGCTAACCCGTTAGCTTTGCGCTATTAGCGCTGATTAGCATGGATGCTAGCGAACTCAAGGCCTAGTGCTAAGGAATGACTCATCATTTTAACGGAATTCACTGCCTTTAACTCCCTGACGACAGTGGATTCAGGCACAGCTCTCTTTTGCTCTATTTACAACAAAGCATAGCCCGTATAAGACAGTATTGAGTATGTAAATGTGATTTAATTCACAAAATGGCGTTCTTTTTCTCTTACCGAGTGAATAACGTTCAGATGCAAAAGCCAAAAAGGGACGTGAGGAGATGGAAATCTAGCGATCTAACGTAGCCTAGTTGATAGGTGATTGGTCAGCTCATGGAACCAATTTCACCCATTGGCTTATTTACAAGCCCATCAAAGCTAAGTGAAAGTTAAATAATTTCCCACTATTTTCTCCCATAGCTTTTACCAACTACTTTTGATCACATTTTAATAACTTGGAAAACAAAAGGAATGACTCAAAATGAAATAAAATAATATAAAATAATATAGGGGTGTCATTATTAAGCCTACACTTACTTACACTGTTGTCATGACAGCAAGTCACATCCATGATATCTTAATGACAAATAAAAATGATACCACTTTACTTGAGGTCTAAGAATCTATCCATTACATAATAGTTTCATTACAGACAGTTTTGTGGGATACCATGTCACACGTCTATCTGACCAAGTACTATAATTGGTCTCTAACCTTGCACATCTAATTATAATAATCATTATGTCAACATGTCATGAATACAAAAAGGTGGATTTTCTGTAATGACAAAGACATCTTCTGGTAATGTCATCCTAGTTAATGTCAAGTTGTCATTACAAAGACATCCCAAATAAATTTAATGTCAACTTGTCATGACCAAGACCACTTCTGGTAATGTCACTTTGATTAATGTCAAGTTGACATAATCAAGACAACTCAAACAATGTCAACTTGTCATGCCAAAAACCGAATGACACTTAATGACAGAAGTCCTAAACGTTTATGACTTGTTCATAAGGTTTATGACACGTTCATGACAGTGTCATGTCATAGTTATGACAGTGTCATGTCACGATGACGTCGGTACTGTCAAATAAAGTGTTACTGATCACTCATTGACATGTTATATCAATAAGCATGTTACCTCTTGTTTCTTTTTTTAATCTATACACACTGAAGTGTAAAAGCGTCATGCCATGGTTTTTCTGGAAGTAGTCTGCAAGGCTTTTGCTTGGCCATTTGCCGTGACTTCCTGCAGTCTTTGTGCTAAGCTAAGCTAACTGTCTGTTAGTTCTTAACAAGGAGAAAAAAAAGCATATTACCCCAAATTGTCTAACTGTTCCGTTAATGTATGTCAGACATATTATGTCCAATTTACAACAATACTTTTTTTTATTCTTGGGCCATGTAGTTTGTCAGTGGTTCCCCAAACAGACGGCTCACCTGCTGCACACTGAAAGCAGCAGTTTGTGTTTGAATGAACGCCGACATCTGTTACTAGCAATTACACACCTTACCCAGCATGCTATTAACGTCACCATATCATTATGTCAACATGTCATGAATACAAAAAGGTGGATTTTCTGTTTATGTCAAGTTGTCATGACAAAGACATCTTCTGGTAATGGCATCCTGGTTAATGTCAAGTTGTCATTACAAAGACATCCCAAACTAATTTAATGTCAACTTGTCATGACCAAGACCACTTCTGGTAATGTCACTTTGATTAAAGGGGTGATAGAATGCAAAACCGATTTTACCTTCTCATAGTTGAAAAACGACAGTTTGGTGGGTAAATAGGACATACATAGAAGCTCAAAATCCTATTGACACCTCTTTCCTCTGCAAATCTCACAATTTGAAACTGCTGCTGAAAACGGGCGAATCTCAACAAAGCTAAAAGTTGAAGTCAACTCCTTAACTCCTCCTCATCTGGCTCTAGTCTCTAGTCTTTGTCACGCCCCAACATTTGCATAGGCTACACCACTGATCTGACGTCAGCTTAGTCTTCCTTAATCTAGGTCACGCAGATCTCTGATATTACATCACTAAATTCAAGAAATCAACTATGTAGAGCTCAAATATGGGCTGTTTTACGAAAACGTATGGCTAATTGCAAATTTGGTAAGACAGTGTCAGACTTCACGAGCTCCACATTGTGCCGTAATAGCAGGCGGCTGCTGGCCGGGTTTGATGCCTTCCCGGTCGGCCTCTGCCCCTTCACAGACCTGCTGAGCTGTAGCTCTGTCAGGATCTCCCACACGAGCTGCACTGTGTACTTTAGAAAGAAGAAAGGCAGTTTTGAAGTTTTTCAAGGATATTGGAAATGTCGTAAATGCAGTGTTCCAGGCTGTACAATGGAATACTGGCCCAGAGAATAGTGTTTAGAACGAGTGTGTGTGTATGTGTGTAGCTACGTGTCTTTGTGTGTGTGTGTGTGTGTATATGTGGTTTGCTCAACCAATCACCGCGCAGCTCATCTAAATATTCATGAGCCTACCATATTTGGAAGAAAAGCTGTCGTTCCAAATAGGGTCAAAACACAGGGATTCATAAGGACCCATAAAATATCAACCAGGAGATTTTCCGCCCAACCAATGTTACATACCCCATTAGGAGACCTTAAGGAACAGTGTGAAATACTCTATATAATCATTCTATCACCCTTTTAATGTCAAGTTGTCATAATCAAGACAACCCAGACAATGTCAACTTGTCATGACAAAAACCGAATGACACTTAATGACAGAAGTCATAAACATTTATGACACATTCATGACAGTGTCATGTCACGATTATGTTGGTACTGTCAAATAAAGTGTTACCGAGTGATCTTTAGAGGAGCTGTTTATTACTAGACCAAATAGACAAAACCAATATTATCGGCTGATATTAGGCATTTTCCAAACTATCGATATTGGCATTTATAATGTTCGATAAATTAATATTTTTTATATTCATTTATTATTTATTATTTATTATTTTATTTTATTTTTCATAAAATAAAAATGGACGAAACACCCTTGAACCATGTTATGAGTGTTGGCGTTGCTAACCCTAACCCTAATTATCAGAACTTTAATATATTTTGATGTTCTGTTGTGACAATAAAACAAACAAGTTTATTTTTAAACTGCATTATCATATTATTTTAGTGAGGACTCATAAATAACTACAAATAACTAATGTTAGGGAAATCTGTTTATGTTTTGTTACGCGTTTCTGGATTATTTTTTTTTAAATATACATACGTATATTGGCTGATGCATCAGAATATCGGATTTTTAAATCACCAAATATTTGTAACGATATCAGCCTTAAAAATCCTTTTAAGCGATTGGGCTCTATTTATTACATTTTACATCTCATGGTAATCGTGCAATCAATGTTGAGATTTTGAGTCTGGATCAAAGTGGACCGACCATCCAACCATCAAGAATAGTCTTTTATTTATTTTTTTCATCTTTCTTGTTTGTGTTGTTTGATTTTTGCTGGTATGTTAATGTTTTGTCCTCTGTCTGAATAAGAATATAAATTTTTCTGAAATCTTTTACGCAAATCGGATTCCAGATAAACTTTAAACATGTTAGAGCCTGTGTTAGAGCATGTTAGCGTCTGATGGGAATGGAGTATAGCCCTACAATACAAGGTCAGTCAGCATGGTGTAACACTAGAACAGCAACACTCCAGCCCCCCAGCCTCCCTTTCAGCTCTGCTGTAGCAGCTACTGTATGGACTTTCAGAGTTTCTAGATTTGACCTTTAAATACCGTGTCCCCCATTAGGCCAATCAATATCATTTTTCAAACGTCAGATCAAAAGTAGGAAGATGCATCACTCCTCCCAAGATTCTTCAAAATTAGAGTGAGATGTCAAATATGACAGACGTGATCTATTGTGTGATCCATTGTGCCTTCCGATGTGGGAACAGTGAGAGGAAGCAATTTGCGCCTTTTGGATCCTATAGAAATATTATCAAAGTTGTGGTGTCTGATGTCTTTGAATACTTAAAAAAACAGGCATGCTAGTGCTTGGATGCGTGACTGGGGTAAGGGAAACTGAGTTGACCTGTAAAACACCTGTTGCCACCAAAGTGCTGTGTCAACACAGTGAGTTTCTGGGCAAAATATTTAATTCATGTGTTGACTCAGCCACTGCACTTCCTTGTACTCTTCTATGCCGTTTTACCTCGTACCTGGGATGTAAACTTTCAGTGCACCTTGTGCTGGTTGATGCCTGCTTTTGACTTCAGACTGCATTTCTCTCTGGGACTGTGTGTCACCAAAACAGTGAATAGTTCAATTCATACATACCATACACACACACACACCCACACCCACACACCCACCGACACACACACACACAAACACTATCATTTTGGGGACCCGTCATTGACATAATGCATTCCAGCCAGGTCTCACGGCAGGTCATTCCCTAGCCCCTTACCCTAACCTTAACCATCACAACTAAATGCCTAACCTTAACCCTTACCCATAACCTAATTCTAACCCTAATCATAAAGTCTTAACCCTCAAACTGCCCTTTAAAGTTGTGGGGTCCAGCATTTTGGCCCCACAAAGCTGTCCGGACCCCACAAGTAGTATTACAGTACACAGTAGTATTCCCGGTTTTTGGACCCCACGAATATAGTTAAATGACACACACACACACACATATACATACAGTACATACATACACACACACACCTAAATCAGCAAGCAATCCATCTCTGGCCTTTACTGTACCTCAAGCTTGATCCCTTTTGTCTGCTGATCTGAAAATCTCACTCAATTCATTTCTTGCATTTCCGTAAAAAAAAAAGGAAAAAAAACAAATAAGTAAAAAGCTCCACTTCAGTTGGGATTTCAGGACAGATGTGAAGTCTTAGCCAGTGGAAATCCTGCTGTAAAATTATGCTAATCTCTCTCTGTGAAAGCAAAAAGCTTGATCCTAAAAAGAAAAGAAAAGTGCATTACATTATTTCTTTTTTTTTTTTTTTTTTTGAATAAATACTAAGACGGATTCAAACACAGAAGAAGTTTTCGCTGAAATTGGAATAGTTGCATCTGGTGTTGAGCAGGAGACAGTACCAACTCCTGATTATGGATTTTGAAGACAGGATGGTGTTCTGTAAAGTCACAAAGTTCTGTTGGAAAAGCTTTGAAGCCGTTTTCTGTCAAGGCAGGAATCTTCACAGTACCATTGCTCTCAAAGCTTCAATTGAGCTGGGCTGCTTGGAGAGAGATTTCACACAGATCTGTAAAGTGTGTAGGCGTCCATGTCACAATATGTTGGAAGACTTGTACTTTGTGCTACAGCTGCTCTTCTCTTACGGTGAATTATTGAAGAGCAGCCACCCACAGTTGTCAGGAGAGCGCTGTGGATTCTTTCAACAACAACAGGTGTTTTAAATACCAATTCATGTATCCTTTATTGCCACAATTGTTCTGCCACTTGTCAGAAGTATGCTACTTTTTTTTTTTTACAGCATCACTCACCGATCTTTTCCTGCTTTTTCCAGTTCAATTGGATCCGCACATAACCATTCTGGCTGTTTTTAACAACCCTAAAGCACACGATGCCTCCTTGCCTTTTACGATAAAGGCGATCATTGTTATTGCGCCCACTTGCAACCTCAATTAAATTTAGAGGCTGCTTTGTCCTGGCTTTAAATAGCCTCTGACTTCCTCCAGGGGCTTAATCCCATAAACCACTATGACCCACTGACATCATAACTTTAAGCCGCCGGGCAAGGCGATGTCAGACTATCCGGAGGAGGAGGAGGCCAAATGGATGCAGGCCTCAATAAATGTGTGTGCGCGTTGTGTCAGTAAGTGTGAAGACATCATCACTTGACACCGAGGTGTTATAATGACATATAATGATTGTAGTTTTATTTTATTTTTCCCTGACACGCAACCGAGATGAGCTTTAGATGTAATGTGCGCTCCAGACTGATCTCATGAAGTGGCGTACGCACGGCACGCCGTTTGGCCTACGTTGACTAACATTACCTTGCGATTGCGTGTGAATTGCGTAGTGAGTTATGTATGAAAGGGCAAACATCCGCATAGGGAGGTTGGTCGGGGTGGAGGATGGGTAAATCACAGGACTTTCACCCAGGAGACCGGGGATCGGGTTTCCTTTCCACGTTTGTTCTTTTCCTAAACCCAACCCCTTTGTTCTTTTCCTAATCCCAACCGTTTGTTCTCTTCAACCGTTTCTTCTTTTCCTAAACCCAACCCACGTGTGCGTTTCCTAAACCCAACCGTAGGCTCGCGATAACACGTAGCCTCGCGATAACACGCCACGTGGCTTTAGAAAGTGGCGTGTATGTTTACTCTGTGACGTTGCACACTCCACGTCGACTGTATACAGCGTAGCCATACATGCGGATAGCTTAAAATGCATACAGATAACACGCCACTTGGCTTTAGGAAAGTTGCATGTATGTTTACGCAAAGTCATGACGTCATGTTGCGTGCTCCCATAACATTTTTATCAGTGGATAAAAGCAGGAGATTCTTGAAGCATTGTTGATCACTGTAAGCCTCCCCATTGTTCTGAGAGCTGGGAGCAGCATTGTGCAGCTGTGGCTTGGTGTTCAAACACAGGTGTCTTACCGGGTCTGACTGGGCAAGAGTCAACTCTGTTGATACAATAGAATGCTGAAAATGTGTGATGCTCCCCACACAGCAAATAATAATAAAACAGAAACTTAAAGCTGTGGCCCAATCAACAACCTGCATTTAAGAGGAAATTCCATCATTGCTATGATATAAATCTACAGTGATCTATTTGCTTAGGCCATATTTATACTTGGCGCAAGTAGCTAGTGGAGTTTTTTTTTTTAAATCATGGTTAATTTATGGTTCTGGTTATGTCCATGTAAACTGCAGATTGTTTGCAGCAGGGTTTGTGCAGGTTTTACCAAGTAAATGTTAAGACTTTTGAAGACCATTATGAATGAGATTTAAGGCCTATATCACGACATAAAAGTACAACGAAATGCAGAGTCACAAAATGACTCTGCATTTGGATAAATGGATTCAAATTGAATAAAAGCAAAATGGAGTAATTATAATAATATATATAATATACAGCAAATTATATTTGGACTAGCTAAAGAAAGAACTACAACACCACGGAATCAAAATAAACAAAACATTATAAAGCACTGCGGAAGCATTAAGGGAAGAGTTACTTGGACGTAGGAAAATTAAGACCTGTTTATTAGTATTTAAGACCAAATAGAACACAATAATTCAGGGAATTTAACTTCTTGATATTAATGAACATCCATTACATCCAAGCCACTGCCAAATGAGTTGCTACAAAGCTAACTAAGACTATCAGCTCCACACAACTCTCTCTGGATTTCTCAGTATGGCTACTGTATGTTCAGAAGATTGTGGCGTCCGGCGACTTTACCACGCAGAAACTCAAGTGAACATGATGACCTCTTCTGAAGAGTCCGTCATGTTTTTTTAATCCTCCTTGTCCCCGGGTGCGCGATGACGGAAGGCTTGTATCATGTGGACGTGCCGACAGTATTGTTGTCATTACTTATAATTCGTCATGGGGCGACAGAAACTATGCACTGTAGCTTTAAGGCCTACAATGTTGATTTGGAAATTTTTTAGTTTTTAAGACCCCGCGGAAACCCTGTCAGGGAGTACGTTTAATTTGCTACATTTCCATTGATGTATTGGAATTTTTTTAAGTTGTGCAACATTTCCAATAATGAACAATTTTTTGCCCCCCACTTATAGCGATGCAGCATTCGGTCCCACCGCCTCGCGACTGTTTTCTCTCTTGAGAAAAAAAAACATCAGGGAAGGTCGTTTTTTCCCCTGAGGCAATACAGTCATGCACTGTTCCACAGATCTCCATGTGGGAGGTACTGCGCCAAGAAGTGAAGCAACGCAGCAACAACAAAAAAAAGGAAACATGGATGTGAACAGTGCAGGGTGGAAAACGTGAAAAATGAAGAAAAACATGCATTCAACACTTTTGTTAGACCCCAAGGATACACCCAATGCAAATATAACACTTGTTTGTTTACAAGAACGCCCCACAGGGAACCTTTAACGCGGCAACAGAAACGTGCGGCAAACACAGAAAATAGACCCAATCACAATGTTTGTTTACGATAAGTTCTGCGTCCAATACATACAATTTAATAGCGTTGAGCAAACAGGGGTGAGGAACGACTGGATGTCCTCTCATCTCATTCATCTGCAATCCATGTTTGATGCTTTCATATGTCAACACCATAGGGCTGTGCAATTAATCGAATTGTGATTGCGATTTCGGCTCCTAACAAACACATGACGTTTTGCAAGTAAACACACTCACGCCGCACCCTCCCAAGGCTAAACTCACTCATTTCAATTAATTTTTTAGATCATTTATTTCAAGGGAAATTAAAAAAAAGTTCAACGGGAAAAGTATTAAGGGAAATTTAATTTTTTTAACCATTTTATTGTTGTTTTTGGAAGTTATATAAATGCAATATCTTTCCAAAAAACAATGAGTAATGGCAATAAGCGTTAAAAGCACAAAGAAACTTTAATAACGCCTTGGTGTGGTCATAGTTCTTGCACTATTGCATTTCCACTGAACCAAGAGAACAGGGAAACGGGAAAATGACAACAAAGCATGTTACATGACAATGGCAATGGGTCTCTCCTTGTTTTCGTACAAGGTTAATGTTTTCTGCACTGTCGCTGTAAAAACAAAATTACATTGCGTTCACTATAGGAGTATATGGGATCTTCCCCCTGCACTGTGACAGTAATCACTGTGCATTAAAGGTGTGATCAGATCTCGTCCCACGAGCAGCCCACTTCCTTTTTTACTGCTGCAATGAAACGCTTGGTTACATTGTAACCTTGGTTCTCTGAGTAAAGACTATTTCTCCAGTCATATTTGTTAATTGAAGTTTTCTTTAAAATAGTGTTAAAATCTTGTCTCGTTCTCGTGAACCCAGTCTTGTGTCTCGTCTCGTGAGCGTCTCGTCACACCCCTACTGTGTGTGTATTTGCCCCGGTATTTTATTACATTACAAGGCAGAGGGTAATATATTTAGGGTTGGGTACTGAAACCCGGTTCCACTATGGAACCGGTTCCTATGCAACCGGTGGGAATCGGACCGGATTAAAACGCAAATTGCTGTTCCTCATTTCGGTTCCACTTAATGTGTCGACTGAAATATTTTCCCTCTGTTGCTCCGAAGCGGACGTAAAAAATCACACTTTTTCTGTAGTCTACTGTTAGCTAGCTATCGTAAATGTAGGCTACTTTTAAAATGCCATATTTTCCCTCTGGGCTCACCAAAACGGACGCCATTCACTTTTCAGTTTTTCAAGAATCGGTTTACGAATCGGAATCGTTTTAAAAGTACCGGTTCGGCATCGGACTCGTAAAAATCTAAACGATACCCAACCCTAACTATACTACAGCACAGTGGTGTTTCCTTTACAGTTCGTCAGGGTGTTATATTGTGCTTCTATCACGGATGCTTTGAACTGAAGAAAAGTCAGATTGTGTTCAAATTGTAATCAGTTTAAGTGCATGAGGTCTCCGGTTATAGGACACCTGTTGGCCAACCGGAAACAAGTATTCTCTGTGGCCATGGTCTATTTAATCAGACATTTTGACTGAACTGAAGCAATAAGATGGCTGGATTCACTTCTGAACCTTCCCTGAGAGCATTGTACATTTTAAAAATGAAAGGAATGTTTCTATTCCAAATGCGCTTTATCCTCTTATCGTACCCCTCAAATCAGCTTAGGCCAAATACTATGGATGAAAAGTCTCACTAAGCATCCAATTTCTGTGTGTTCCATTCGCACTGCTTAAAGGAATGCGCCACTGTTTGTTGAAATAGGGTTATTCACCATCTCCTCTATATTTATATAGGTGGGCAAATGCATTTTTGTGACCCAAAGTGACCCAACAATAAGAAAAACAAAACCTAACTACTTCTTGTGGCCTGCGTATTCACAACAAGTAAAAATAGCAATGCAGATTAAGACTAGACGATTTCCTAGACAGATATTGACTTAGGACTATAGTGAGTGGAAGTAGGCTACAGCCGAAGCACTGCTACTCGGGCACAGAGATATCGGCACATGCAATGCGGCCGGTGAAAAGTCACTGTTTCTGGGTTGCTGGACTACCAAATGCCAGAAACAGTGACTTTGTGCTGGCCGCAGGGCTCTGCGGGCTGCCTGCCACGGAGCCCTGCAGAGCTCAGTCAGAGCAGCGGCATTTGGTTGTTCAGTAACCCAGAGACAATGACTTTGCGCCTGCCGCGGAGCCCCGCGGAGCCCCATGGATCTCAGTCAGGGCTGAGGCATTTGGTAGTCCAGCAACCCAGAAACAGTGACTTTGCGCTGGCCGCAGAGCCCCGCAGGCTGCCGATATCTCTGTGGCCGAGTAGCAGTGCTTCGACTGTAGCCTACTTCCACCCAATATAGTCCCAAGTCAATATATGCCTATGAAATGGCTAGTCTTAATCTGCATTGCTATTTTTACTCGTTGTGAATAAGCAGGCCACAAGAAGTAATTTGTTTTTGTTATTGTTGGGTCACTTTTACTCACGACATGCTAACTGCAACAAAGGATTCCATTCATTACGCTAAGCTAAGATAGCAGCGGCGGCAAGACAATGCATGCACTGAGACAAAAATGTGTTTGCCCACCTATATAAATATAGAGGAGGTGGTGAATAACCCTATTTCAACAAAGTTGGCGTAGTCCTTTAAGAAAAAGTAGATTTATTTCCTAAAAATTAAAAAAATTACAATATCATATATGCAAGTATCCCAGTTCAAATGCACTTCATCAGCCCTTTTAAAAATGACACTGAAGCCAAATGGATATTGAACTGTATATATTTCATGGATGTTTTAATGGAAACTATATAATTGGGCTCTGCCGTGGATGTGGGTGGGTGTTTGGCATGTCAGGTCAGGTATTTGTGTGTGTATCCTGTGGTGTGTTTAACATATAGGCTGTATAACGGTGTCATCGACGTACCGCCCCAGACCTGAGGGCCAGCAAGCCGGGGATTAGCCATGGGAACAAAAGGCAAAAACACCAACGTGTTTCTGTGATGTTCACAGCAGGGGATTAGAAGGTTCCCACTGACAGGATTAAAACAATACCTACTGTTTTTCTCTGTCCTTCTACACCAAACCTGCTTTATCCCAGCTTTGCTTGTTATATTAAGAGATAATGTTTTTCTCTGCCTTCCTTGTGTTGGATTTTTCTCTGCTGTCTTTATCCCACTCCTACTTTCTTTTTAATGGTTAACCTGCATTGTGGTCTTTCCCCTCCTCTGGTAGGATTATTTCAAACCTGCCTAAATCCTGAAATCCCACTTTAATACTCTGTCTCTGACTAGTGCTGTTATTTATGAAGAAAAGCATTTAAATGAAAAAGCGAATGCGGTTTCAATTATTTTTGTTTAGTTGAACAGTTATTTAAAAAAAAGGGAACTACGTCCACTTTCAAAATTCATACATGTTATTTCTAAGAGGTGAACATTAACAACTCTCTCCCCAAACCTAAAACTAGAGTGCTATAACTAAAATTTGTGATGTCATCAAGTATAAAGTGCCTGGATCGGTTAGTTGCTGGTCCACTGCTTTTTCCAGCACTTTGTTTGCGTTAGTTCGTGTGCCTTTCTTTAGCGTTAAGCAAAAAAAAATAATTGTCTGTGCTAGCTGCCAGTGTAGGCTAACTTTACCTGCGTTGCCAGCCCAGGAGGTTCTTTTTGTGTTATGTTATGATTATTAATACAAATCTATTTACATTGAAAGGTGTCTCTGAATTGCTCTACTAGATCACCATTTTATAAAAGAAATAGAGATGTCCTCTGGGTGTGGAGGGGCTGTCCTGGTTGATACTTCTCTTCAATATTAGGTGGAAGTCTGGGACAGTGCCAAAGGAGTGGCAGACTGGGGTGGTGGTTCCCCTTTTTAAAAAAGGGGACCAGAGGTGTGTGCCAATTACAGGGGTATCACACTTCTCAGCCTCCCTGGTTAAAGTCTACTCCAAGGTGCTGGAAAGGAGGGTTCGGCCGATAGTCAAACCTCAAATTGAAGAGGAACAATGTGGATTCCATCCTGGTCGTGGAACAACGGACCAGATCTTTACTCTCGCAAGGATCCTGGAGGGAGCCTGGGAGTATGCCCATCCGGTCTACGTGTGTTTTGTGGATTTGGAGAAGGCGTATGACCGGGTTCCCCGGGAGATACTGTGGGATGTGCAGCGGGAGTATGGGGTGAGGGGGTCTCTTCTCAGGGCCATCCAATCTCTGTACGACCAAAGCGAAAGCTGTGTCCGGGTTCTCGGCAGTAAGTCGGACTCGTTTCAGGTGAGGGTTGGCCTCCGCCAGGGCTGCGCTTTGTCACCAATCCTGTTTGTAGTATTTATGGACAGGATATCAAGGCGTGGTCGGGGTGGGGAGGGGTTGCAGTTCGGTGGGCTGGGGATCTCATTGCTGCTCTTTGCACATGATGTGGTCCTGATGGCATCATCGGCCTGCGACCTTCAGCACTCACTGGATTGGTTCGCAGCCGAGAGTGAAGCAGTTGGGATGAGGATCAGCACCTCTAAATCTGAGGCCATGATTCTCAGCAGGGAACCGATGGAGTGCCTTCTCCAGGTAGGGAAAGAGTCCTTACCCCAAGTGAAGGAGTTCAAGTACCTTGGGGTCTTGTTCGCGAGTGAGGGGACAATGGAGCGGGAGATTGGTTAGATTAGAATCGGCGCAGTGGGTGCGGTATTACATTCAATCTATCGCACCGTTGTGACGAAAAGAGAGCTGAGCCAGAAGGAAAAGCTCTTGATCTACCGGTCAGTTTTTGTTCCTACCCTCACCTATGGTCATGAAGGCTGGGTCATGACCGAAAGAACGAGATCCAGGGTACAAGCGGCCGAAATGGGTTTCCTCAGGAGGGTGGCTGGCGTCTCCCTTAGAGATAGGGTGAGAAGCTCAGTCATCCGTGAGGAGCTCGGAGTAGAGCCGCTGCTCCTTTGCGTCGAAAGGAGCCAGTTGAGGTGGTTCGGGCATCTGGTAAGGATGCCCCCTGGCCGCCTCCCTAGGGAGGTGTTCCAGGCACGTCCAGCTGGGAGGAGGACTAGGTGGAGGGATTATATCTCCAACCTGGCCTGGGAACGCCTCGGGATCCCCCAGTCGGAGCTGGTTAATGTTGCTCGGGAAAGGGAAGTTTGGGGTCCCCTGCTGGAGCTGCTCCCCCCGCGAACCGATACCGGATAAGCGGACGAAGATGGATGGATGTATGGATGGAGATGTCCCAATCCCGATCACAGTATCGGAGCCGATTTGGCATTTTTTAACTGGGGATCGGCATTTACCCAGTGTACCTTACCCCGATCACGTGCATCAGCTTGTACTGATCGCCTCCTTTTATGACACACACCCTGCGCCACAAACTAACCGCCAGACTGCCTGGACGCCGGCACTTTCAAACCAAGATGGGCGCGGCAACTCTACATTGTCTGTTCAGAGAGTGTCTCGCAGCTTGCCAGTCCTCGGCGACAAGTAAAAAAGTCTGTCTTTCTTAGTCACACTTTTTTTTTACAGAAGCGGATTACTCTATGTTCCCCACATTTCTTCTGTGATTCCACCAGGAAACCGCGCTGGCAGGCCGTTATTCCCTGGAGCCGACATCGGTAAAACAAAGATTGACTATTAAGCGCAAGAGGCGTCACTAAGTTTAGTTTTTGCTTTGTCCAGCTGGGAAGTTTATTTTTTGGTTGTAGGGCTGCACGATATGAGGAAAACATCTAATTGCGATTTTTTCGAATGATATTGCGTTTGCAATATGATTCACCATATTGGAGGGAATGATCACTTTTGTATAATTCTTCTCATTTTCACTGGAAAAATATTAACGTCGAAAGAAATTAAAATTATTATAGTGTGATTTTTGCGAGGATCTGTACCAAACAAAGATTTTTTTCTTTAGTCTGTAGGATAGTATTTGTACTATCCTATTTAATTCCATTTGGTTGGGGATTTACTGGGATCCTAAAGAGAACTATTTTTGAGAGAAAGTGTGCAGCTGTATTATCCGAGCAACTACTAGTATCAGATCTGGGCTCGTTATCGGCAGATATTCAATATTTAAAAAATTGGGATCGGCTCGGGAGTCAAAAAAGCTGATCGGGACATCCCTAAAAAGCAATATCTCACGTCAGTCACAACGTATGGTATATTATATACGTAATTATATCACAGCTGAGGGGCGTTGTTCGGCAAAGGGAGCAGGCCTGCCGTGAGCTGTTGCTTAAGTGAGACCTATGATAAAATAAAAAAAACTGCATGGTTGTCAATCTGAAGAAGACGGGGAAAAAAAATCCATTTGCTTGCTGAACGAGAAGGAAGAATACATCATTGATTTTGTCTGACAGAATACAATCAACTGAACTCACTAGGCACACTGGAACTAATTGAGTCAATCAAAACCGATTACCTCAACCTAGAACACCTAAGAAATGGTCAGAGAAAATTGGGTCATTACTATTGGTGGGGGAGAACTCATACTAAAAGTAATCTGACAAAAAAAAAAAAAAAAAAAAAGATTGGGCATGAAAGGGCTGTTTTAAATTCGTCATGATTCAGTGGCAGTAACGGCGTGCTCACTGGAAATATACGGATGATGGACTTCCTTCCCAATTTGTGATGGATTATAGGATTTAAACAATACACTGTGCGGATACTTTAATGGGAAAAAAAAAGAAAAAAGAAATGAAGTGAGGACAAGAGTTGGGCTTATTACCATTTCCTCACAGTAGGATCCAAATGTAATTAACGAGTAAAAGATTGAGTGATAGAGTTACAATCAGTGTGACAGCCAGGGATGATAGCGGATGTTGACACAGCTGATATGTGGAGATGAGACGACTGGGCTGTGACCACACTGATTGGTCTGATGTAATTGGAATGTTGACAAAAATAAACACCGGTTCTGGAGGGCACCAATTATTCTAAACGCTAGCCTGCCAGGCAAAAGCAATCACACCCGCACAAGCCCGCGAGCTATCAATAATCAAACACCCCCCCCCCAAAAAACAGATTTGTTTACACATAGATAAAGTCCCATGACAAAACCCTGCCAAAAAAACACACACACACAAAAACAGGTCTTTATGCAAGGCTGCGATTACAGGAAAAAACTTAAACAGCAAGAGTAATCAGACAAAGATCAACCTCCGAGGCAGGAGTAATCAAACACAGAATGCCTGGGGGGGGGGGGCATGAACGGCACTAATCAAGCGCTGACTGCCAATCGGCGCTTGTTCACTGTCAGGCCGCCGGGGTAATGATATGATGAGAATGAAGAGATTCAGACAGGACACGAGTCAACCGTGCCTCGAGGGGTTGCTGCTGATTACCTTGTGATTGGAGAATGGGAGAAAAGTTTCAGTAAGATATCTCTCTTTTTCTGTATTCAAATAATGAGACATCTGGCAATTGCATTCAAAGAAAAAGCCTCTCTCACTTATAGCGATAGTTGCCTGATGCTCAGTGATAATCTTGTTATCTGTTCCATCTGTTCACCAAACTGTCATTCATTTGCCTATTTTTTGACCTTCACATCTATCATTCACTCCCTCTGACATACAGCGTCTCCAGATTGACACTTCTGGTGAGCTGTGGGGGGTGGGGTGGGGGGGGGGTGCATTCACTGCCGTCAGACAGACTCTTTCTGACAACTCAGCACTAGTGGGCATGTTCAATCTCCGAGACCCGTGGAAGGACAACACCAATACAGAAGAAGGCTGAGCTGAAGTGCTCTCCTTCTTTCATGCCATTTACTTTGTGCTTCATGTAACGCTGATTTTCCATGCTTCCAACCATCTGTCTTAGTCTCCATTTCTCTGTGAGTGAGTGTGTGTGTGTGCGTGCGTGTGTGTGTGTGTGTGTGTGCGTGCGCGTTTTGTGAACTGCGCCATCACTCTCCTATCATCCCCATCAGCTACTCGTGTCTTGCCCTTCCCCAAATAAACCCATCAGCTGTAATCAAGAGCTATCTTGTCCTTTATCCTACATTCACTTTGACATATACACGCAGACTTAAACACACACAGACACACACACCAGTGTCAACTTTTCATGCAGGTCATTTTTCTCTCCCTTTCGGACTTTTAAGGCGGAAGCGGTCTGTGCCAGTGTGTAGCCATCAAGGGCCCTGTGACATATCGGGCTGCCCACCAGTGTCCATATATACTCACTGTTATTGGAGAAATAAGAAATAATTTTTCATTTTTTATTACTTTGTTTAACATGATGGTATTGAACTGAGGCATATCAGACATTTCAGTTGACAGGAGGGGTTTGTGTATTATTTTAACTCAGCGTTTGTGATGAATGTTCTGTTTTTGGACTGTTCAATGTCCCATGCTTATTAAAAGAAAGACACCTTTTGCTGACTATTCATATCCATGTTATCTTCCTTGAATAAGAATATTGAGCAGTGTTGATGGTGTCTCATGTAATAATGCTCCATGACACGTTTTATGTGTTACACTTTACTTACTTTTTTTTTAGAATACAGGGGACATGTATGTGTAAGAGTGACATAGGTAAGGAAAATGTAATCATCTTTGCAATTGCAAAGATGATTACTAGCTATTAAACTATTAAGCTATTAAACACTGTTAAGTGTTTAATACCAGGTACATATTTAAAAAGAAATGCTGCAATTGCAATATCGCTTTTGAATCTTTCTCTTCTGTCCCTCGCGCACACGCACACACACACACACACACACACACACACACACACACACAAACACACTGACTGTATCTCCCAAGAGCACTCTGCTCTCTGCTCCCCCTCAGTCCCAGGGCTAGATTACCATAGACAAAGAGAGAGAGAGAGAGAGAGAGAGAGAGAGAGAGAGAGAGAGAGAGAGAGCAGAAGGAGCTGGGTTTTTTGTCAGTGGGTCATGGCATGGTTAACTAGCTAATATGATTAAATTTAGCAGAGGCACAAGTCACATTGTCAGCCCACATCAAAGTCTAGCCGCTACCGCGAGAGCAAAACGAGCCCTCGGTGCAGGGCAGGCCGAGAGAGAGGGAGAGAGAGAGAGAGATGAGAACGCGACGAACAGTTCGAGGAGAAGGGTGATGTTTTAAACATAAAACAGAAACAGAATGGTCGGGAAAGATGAGGCAATAGCGTGGCAAGAGAGAGGGGAGAAGTGTTAGCTTAACCCATCAAGTGAACTGTGTGACCTGAAAAACAGCGGTAAACAGCACCGTCTCCGTCTGCTTTTTCGCTCCTTGTACAAATGAAGGGCCATTGACAAATACTTATGGTGTCAAGCATGGAACCCGTTCGCTGACCTTGTGGTTTGATTATCTGCCTTGAGACCGAGCGTTTGTGAGCTCACTTCTCAGATGGTTTTTTCTATGACATGAAAAGAATAAAATTGCTTTCAGAGTAGAGCGTTCTGCCTCAGGAGTACGCACGGCGATAAAGAGATGTGTGGCACATAGAAGAGGGTGTTAATTGGAGCTCTGAGTGACAACTGTTAAGATGCTTTGCCATGACATTTTTGCACAGATATTTAGGATTCCTAAAGGATTTGTCAAAACTTTGGTGATCCCCTGAATTTTCATCCAGTGGCATCATTGGGTCAAAACTTCAATTTGTCCGATATGAAAGAACAGGGACTTGTGCGGTGGTGTACAAACGCTTCGCTTAGCCTGAATTGGGATTCATTTCATTTGTATTTGTTATCCAAGGAACACCACAAACCGGCATTAAAGGATACTCCCTCCCACTCTGTTGTCTTGTGCTAGCCCCCAAACCCAAAACTCAGACCGTTACATAACGTGTTCAAATGGGTCTTGAGCTGTACAAAAGTCTCTGGACGATGGTCAAAAGAATTGATGCTCATTCGATACATGTTTTAAAGTATACCATTTCCATTAATGATGCATTTGATAGTATCAAAAGTACAGAAACTCGTCAAAAAAAAATGGATCTACAATTTAAAGACGTTTAACCCAAGGCTGCACTGCTGAAAAAACAGGGAAGGAAATCAACTGGTCCTTAACCTGTGGTTGTTACGGCACTCTCTCCAGCAACGAGCCCACCACGGACAGCAAGTGTAGTAAACGGTAATCAAAGGATGAATTTGGGGCACCCGGTTAGCTCACCTGGCAGAGAGGGTACCAATATATAGAGGTTTTACTCCTCGACGCAGCGGCCGCTGGTTCGACTCCGATCTGCGGCCATTTGCTGCATGTTATTCCCCCTCTCTCTCCCCTTTCAAGTCTAAGCTGTCCTATCCAAATAAAGGCCTACATTGCCCAAAAAATTATAAAAAAGGCTGAATTTCAACATTTCATATGCAAATATAATTTGACTATTAAAAAGAAATAATAGGGAATGAAATTTGAATGGTATCATAGAGAGACTGACAGCTCTAGTGTGCCTAGGACTTTCTGTTTGGCGTGGTATCAAAATAGGTATTGCATATATTTTTTACACACACACACACATATATATATATATATATATATATATATATATATATATATATATATATCAGAGTTTGTACCTCACATTTAGAATGAGCCTGCGTTCACATGATGCCAGCACACACTCACACCTGCTTGATTCTGTGCCTTATATAGCATACTTCAGCATACGGCAATACTCTGAAGAGACCTTAACTGGGGATATGGCTAAATTATAATTATTACTGCTCCATAAATATAATAAGAATACAAATACTCTCTCTAACACACACACACACACAGTCCCTGGTGCTTGGTGGTAAATCACGGGGGCTTTGAACCCTCTCAGAATAAATTGGGTTAGAGTCAAATCAAAGCTCTATTGTACTAGTGCATTTTATTTTGGATGAAAATGTGGAAGCATTTGAAAGTGATCTAAACAGAATCTCTAACAAAAAAAAATTAAAAATGATTAGTAGAAAAATCAAGACAAAAACAAACAGACAAATAAAAAAAAAACGACAAATCAGCAGGGGGGTAAAGCTTGTTTGTTTTTCCTGATTTAAAATGACACTGTAAATGTGTGTGTGCACGGCCCACGACGTTCACCAGCATTGCTTCAGTGAGAGCGAATTTCTGTTCATGGCTCATTGTAACGCCCCAGAGATTGCCAGCTATTGACATTAATAATATCTAAAACTGACTGTAAGCCGTTTGGCTGTACATAGTGTGCAGTTTGGGAGCTACGGTGAAATTCTAACTCGACTAAAATGTCTGCGGTGACTGCAAGCTGAGCAGTCTGCACTGGACGTGCATTTTCAAACGCCTTCATTAGTTTTACAGGGTCTCAGCTGTGGGGCTCATTTGTTTTAGTTTGGTCTTAGTTTTGTGTTCCTGCTGATTCTGTTCTTGTGCCAATTTAGACTGTGGAGACACAAATGCATACTAAATTGCTTATTGATATTCAAAACAGTGTTTTACATTAGAACGTGTTAACACTCGCCTGCTTAGGCCTTTAACAATTCCAAATTTTGCTGGACAATTACCGTAATTGTCTCATAAATAATTGTGATTAACAATATACAGTAATTGTCGCTTTTAGTGAAATAATACATGTATTACTTTTTCACACAAATTCAAGTTTAAATGAATTCGAGGATACATCGTTTGTTATATATAACTGTTATGTGACCCAGATACGCAGGTACACAGCCTATGAAGTAAACCACACCTCTTTATTATCATAAAACATTGTATTTTTTGCTTAAATGAATTAATTGAAAATAGAACATTAATTCCCGTCAATAAAAAACAAAGCATTAATTATAAACAAAAAAAACAGAGCATGTTTAACTTTTCTGGCTTTAGACGGCTACAGCCCAGGATGTTTGGAGTTGCTCTGGCAACACTTGACAGTCCGACCAATAATCACTTGCATAATTACAATTTGGCACATCTAACCAAAATCAACAATTACCATCAACAGTCATACCCCTTAGCAAAAAGTTAGCAAACAAGTTGTTCTGTACAGACTGGAAAAATAAAAGCACAAATCCCCCGTGGAACTACGTTAGCGCAATGTTAATGAATGATGGCCATTTCCACTACAGCGTCGTCATTTACAGTAACGTTACTAATTAAACAACGCGCCATAGATTACACACCACAGGCGGAATAACTACATAACTTAAACACATGTAAAAGGTGCTTCGGTGGATTTTTAACGTTCGAGAGCTGAGTGGACTTGCAACTGCGGTGTGGGGCGTCCTCTGGTAGGAAGTCAGAGTATCATAGGCTAGCTAACGTTACTGTTAGCTGATGCTACGGCCGTATTGCAAATGCCTTTGATGGACCCAAACAATAGTGGGACCAATCTCATTAAAAAAAAATAAAAAGCTCTAATGCTTCAATTACGGTTATACAAAATAACCGCCATTATGTAAAAAAAATTGCAGTTATATAGACAATTATTTAATAATTGTTACAGGCCTATGCCTGCATGTGTTTATGTGTGCAACTTCACCAGATCAACACATATAAAGAGTATCCTTTGGATTGATGGGGAGGCAATGACAGGCAAAACCTTTAAAGCTTACTAATTAATACATTACATCGCATTTGTTTAACCTTTATAAAAAGTGTATCAACGAGCCAGGTTAGCTGTGTCGCAGTTCCCAGTCTCTATTCTGAGCTAAGCTAACCGGCTCCTGGCCCCAACTTCATAGTAAGCGGACAGACTTAAAGGTGCCCTGCCACACTAAACCATTTTTACCTGCATTTTTTGAAATCTGTTAGGTCCATATGTGTTTGGGTTATGTTGTGAATGTGAAAATGAACTGCTACCTCCTCTGTCAGCTCTAGTCACTGGAAAGAAATAAGCAGAGAAATCAGACCAATTACAAAAGCTGGTCAGTCTGACATCATTTTGCCTGAGCTCATTACTATTCATGAGCTCACCCAGTTGCACTGGGTAAAGGATGCTGATAGCTAGGCTCTCATTGGCTAGCTGTTAGCCAATCAGAGTCAAGCAGCTTAGCTTGTTGAATATTAATAAGAACTGGCACAAATGCAACTGAGTCTTCCTTCTGGCTTCATATACCACGCTAGAATGGCTTGAAACAAGGTAACCAAGGCATTTTTTCCCCAAAAAAATGTTACAGAGTCCATGGTAGAACTTCTGACATTACCACAAAGTAAGGAAATACACGTGGCAGGACACCTTTAAGAGTAGTACCGACATTCTTATCTAGCCTAACTCTCAGCAAGAAGGCAAATAGGTGTATATCCCTAAAAATGTCAAAATATTCCTTTAACAGGTTGAGCTGTTTTGACAATTTATGTTAAGGCAAGAAGTTTGACATTTTGGGACACACTGATTCGCTTTCTGGCACAGAGCAAGATGAGAAGATAGATACCAATATCATGCCTGTCCCTTAAATAAAAGGCTACAGGAGGAAACGGCAAGCTTTTCGGCAATGTTTTCCTGCTTTTACCACTCATTATGCTATGCTAAGCTAATCGTCCAGTCCACAGACAAAATGACTGAACTCTCACTTTTTTACTGCCTTTTAGAGTTTCTTGCATTTTTCAAATCCATAAACTGTGATCATATTTCCCATCCCATATGATCTGTGATGGTATTTTCCCATTCAGCCCCCTCTATGCTACCTACAGTACCCATCCATTAGCCCTCTCCCTCCGTTATGTGCATTAGTCGCCCTCTCTTCTCCCAGTGCAGAGCGAAGGGCACAGAGGACTGCCGGTCTGGTCCTCATTAAAACAATATGTGCGATACCTTTTAGAGTTGTCAGAGTGAGGGGGTAAATCTGGCCGCATTGCCCCCTCTGGCAAGGGGCCCGTCACATCAATGACCAGTGCTTCTTTCTGATTCGCTGTCGCCGATGGTTACAGACTGATTCTAATCTCTGGCCGAGGCCTCTGCACTGAGATAATTAAAAACATCACTTGTACAAGTCATAGCACTTGGTTTATAAAGGTTTTTTTTTTTTTTTTTAGCATGCAAAGTTTTTTTGTGGCGTGGGAAGGGAGGTGTGGAGGGAGGGATGGGGGGGGGGGGGTTTGACAGGTAAGACAGCTTTGACACGTACCCAGCTCGGAATGTGACACGATGATGTTTGCGAGGAGAAAATGCAGAGAAAAAAAGTGACGTCCCCCCAACCCCGACAAATCTTCGGAGACAATTACAGTGTTTACCGACAAATTGTCAAAATCATGCACCTGACATTCTGGGGCTTTAGTCAGTTGATGCACTCTTTAACAGTTGGGAAATGGTATTATGGTTTGCTGTAAGCCTAACTGATTATGAAATCACAGAGGATTATAGAAAAGTGTTCATTAGAATGTCAGTAAATGTTAATTGCATCCAGTGGGAAGATATATATTGGATGGAGACAATACTATAAATGCACTCCACAAAATGACACAATGACATACACCCTCTGACAGAACTCATAACCAACACGGTATATCAATTTATTGATCCATCGATAGCCCAATCCCCATGCTGCTTCAATTTACTAGATTGTACATCACGCTTACACACAAAAAGGTATAAAGGCAGGTGCACAGGCGCAAATACACACACGCACACACACACACACACACACACACACTTTATGTCTCTCTCTCGCACACACGTGGACAGGATTGACTAGCATATTTCACCAGGAGAGGGGTAAAATGCTCTATAACAAAAATGTCAAGGTGTTTTAAGGAAGAAATATGCTTTGGCACACAACACCTATTGATGAAATCTGACCTTGAGTTCTTTTTTCCATTTTTGTTGCATGAGAATAATGAATGGTGCTGGGTCAGGAGAAAAAGAGGAAAGAGGAAAAGGCAAATGTTTATGGTTATTACAGTACTATCAGTGTGTCAGCAGCGAGGAATAAAAAATGAGTTTTAAATGTGACACCGTATGCATGAGTCACTGGATAACACTGAGAGGCATCTAACAACTAACACAGATCATTCTCTGTTTATAATAACTCTTACTAATTACTTCTCAGGATCGATAAAACCTGCAAATTGAATGGAGCTACTCTTTTAGCACAGTTTATAGGGAAAAAAGTGTGTGTGTGTGTGTGTATGTGTGCGTGTGTGTGTGCGTGTGGTGGAGGCAGTGGTGGGAGGAGTTCAACTGAGTTGAGAAATGTGAACGTGTTTGATAATTTGGCCAACGCACACAGCAATTGACCTAGCAGGGGAAGTTTCGGAAAGTGTAATAAGAGTTTTAAGGAAGAAGAAAAATAGACAAAAATTGGAGTTAATTACATACTGATCTTCTCGGGGACATTTTACTTTCAGAAGTTTATTTTTCATTATGTGAGCAGTTCCGTATCGCTCTTTCTTCTGTAGCTCAAAGCATCAGATATATTCTTACATTTATGTCTATTTCTCTATGTACGTTGTTCCATATCGACCCACTATGGATTGAGTTGTGATGCATATGCAACATTTGGCTGGATAGAACATAGACACAAGGCAGTTACACGTAATGTACCATGGTGGGAAGTTCTCCTATCTAGCGTTAAGATCATATATCGCAATCAACTCTCTCGTGCCACGCAGTTCAAAGTACGTATCACAGCTACGGTAGCCTTCACGCTTCAAAAAGGTGGTCTCTTGCTCTTTTCAATCTCATTTTTCTTTTTTCTGGGCGAAGAAAAAATTAGCAGCATTAGCAGCGCCTGTGAGTTTATCATGTGACAGCGAAAACGCGAAAGGCGGAGCAGTATGTCCTTTATGTCCCTTACCGGCTAACGTATTTCAAGATGGCGCATGAATATGGATCGTCTACCCCAGTTCATGCAAATGCAAATGTAACATTTCAAGCCAAAAGGAATACTTGTAATTGATGGTGGTGGTCAATATTCATGAAAAAGGACAAGTTTGTGAACGGGCAACACAGATTTTGATAATGAACAACTAAAATCGTTACACACCAGACCTTTAAGTATTCCGTTAGTCTCTAAATTTGCTGCATCATGATATTCATTATGTAGATGCGGCATTTCTGAGTCATTTCCTACTCTTGTGATGGGTTTGTACACTATATTCAAAATGATATATTGATGTTAGCTCTTCACTCTCGCAAGGATCCTGGAGGGAGCCTGGGAGTATGCCCAACCGGTCTACATGTGTTTTGTGGATTTGGAGAAGGCGTATGACCGGGTCCCCCGGGAGATACTGTGGGAGGTGCTGCGGGAGTATGGGGTGAGGGGGTCTCTACTCAGGGCCATCCAATCTCTGTATGACCAAAGTGAGAGCTGTGTCCGGGTTCTCGGTAGTAAGTCGGACTCGTTTCAGGTGAGGGTTGGCCTCCGCCAGGGCTGCGCTTTGTCACCAATCCTGTTTGTAATATTTATGGACAGGATATCGAGGCGTAGTCGGGGTGGGGAGGGGTTGCAGTTTGGTGGGCTGGGGATCTCATCGCTGCTCTTTGCAGATGATGTGGTCCTGATGGCATCATCGGCCTGCGACCTTCAGCACTCACTGGATCGGTTCGCAAACCGAGTGTGAAGCGGTTGGGATGAGGATCAGCACCTCTAAATCGGAGGCCATGGTTCTCAGCAGGAAACCGATGGAATGCCTTCTCCAGGTAGGGAATGAGTCCTTACCCCAAGTGAAGGAGTTCAAGTACCTTGGGGTTTTGTTCGCGAGTGAGGGACAATGGAGCGGGAGATTGGTCGGAGAATCGGGCGCAGCGGGTGCGGTATTGCATTCAATCTATCGCACCGTTGTGACGAAAAGAGAGCTGAGCCAGAAGGCAAAGCTCTCGATCTACCGGTCAGTTTTCGTTCCTACCCTCACCTATGGTCATGAAGGCTGGGTCATGACCGAAAGAACGAGATCCAGGGTACAAGCGGCGAAATGGGTTTCCTCAGGAGGGTGGCTGGCGTCTCCCTTAGAGATAGGGTGAGAAGCTCAGTCATCCGTGAGGAGCTCGGAGTAGAGCCGCTGCTCCTTTGCGTCGAAAGGAGCCAGTTGAGGTGGTTCGGGCATCTGGTAAGGATGCCCCCTGGGCGCCTCCCTAGGGAGGTGTTCCAGGCACGTCCAGCTGGGAGGAGGCCTCGGGGAAGACCCAGGACTAGGTGGAGGGATTATATCTCCAACCTGGCCTGGGAACGCCTCGATCCCCAGTCGGAGCTGGTTAATGTTGCTCGGGAAAGGGAAGTTTGGGGTCCCCTGCTGGAGCTGCTCCCCCCGCGACCCGACACCGGATAAGCGGACGAAGATGGATGGATGGATGGATGGATATTGATGTTGTAATGTTGACAACCCTGTCTCCTACAAATTATGTTTATGCACTATTTGCAGCACCAACACATTTTGTAAAACAAACAATGAAGATAATGAAGAAACATTGGTGATAATGAAGAAACATTGGTAATTAATGCATGTCAACAATGAAGACATTTACTGCCACATTATTTAATTGTTTTCCCTACAATATCAATCGCATGGGAACCAGACAAATCTGCAAGCTCATGTGACATTTGCTCTGGCAGAAAAGTCTGGCCCCCTGCCTTTAAGACAGATTTTCAGCCGACCAGGCACTGGGCGAACCAGTCACAACCATTTATCTCATACCGGAGGGGGGGGTTTGAGGCGATGACAGAAGAGTGACCGTCCTGTAGGTCCGTCCAGCGCCAACGCACCATACAATATGAATCCAAATGATGTTACTGTATTGCCTATTTCCTGCCTTAAATGTTTTCAGAAACACATTTTTGCGTACCGTTTAGCTGTAATTTGAGAATGCCTGTGACCAATGGCGCCATTTTTTTTTTCCTGCTTGAAAACGGAGCAAGCACTGCCCGAACGTGTTTGTTTCGTAGCTCTGATTGGTTGTGGGTCTATTCAATTGCATTTGCAGAAGCATTTTGGTCTGCGCTGTTGATACGCCCCCTGGAAATCAAAAATGAACCAAAGGGTCCCAGACTAATACGCTTTTGCGATTTAGTCTGGTGATGCCAGGCTAAAAAATATCAGTTCTTTTAATACAATATCCGCTGGCAGCAACTGAAGCATGATATAGTTTGTATGGCTATATTCAGGCACACGTAGCACTTGTAATGTAGACCCTCCTGCACTAGGAAAAGGTTACCAGGAAACAATCCAGGCAGCAGTTAAAACATACCTGGGAAAACAAATGAGTAGTATAAAATGTTATCACTAGCAGACATAACTTTATTTAGCTTTATTCACAACAGAGCTGTATAGAACAATATGTAGATATAAAATTGTGTAGAATGGGCAGATTTCCAGAGCAAGTTTTACAGAAATCCAGTATACAGAAAACCTGATTTATCAATGTTGCTTCAATCACAGCTATAAAAAAATCCTGTAAATCAAACATTGCTATTAATCAGTCTTCCTGCTCACTGATTTGCGACGTTGCCTACAACAGATAGATCCATTAAAAGGGATGGCTACCTTGATCAAAATCAATACATCACATGTCACATAGCACACCTCTTTCCTAAATGTGTTCACGGTAAATCTCTATACACTTAGCTTGTTATTCAAATGATATATTTTTCAATTTTCAAACGAGTTTGGTAAACTGGTTGGTAAGGAAAAGAAAGACTGATGATCGTCCTGGTGAGATAGATCAATTCGATTAGATCAAATTAAAGAGGAGGGGAGGTGGGTATTTTGTCTCCTGAATTTGAAATGTGAAAATGCCTAGCAAGAGTTATATCATTTCTTTTTTGTAGGTTGCTTAATCAAGTACTTCACTTCACGCATCACTTTATTAGACAGGATGACAGGTAGTCTAGTAGAGGTGAGATAGTAAAGTATGGAAAGAGAAGTTGGAGAAGGACAGGAAAAGAAGGAGGAGAGGTAAGAAGTCTTGAATCATTTTAATCGTAAATCAACATTAAAGGACAAATCCGGTGCAAAATAAACCTAGGGGTTAAAAACACATGTGCACCGAGTCAGCCATTCTCTGGGATTTGTTTTCATGCTAATCAAATGTGACCAGTTTTATCGCAAACCGCTAATTAACTTATAACACTAGTCGTCGGGGCACGGGTAACTCTATTTCTACACCACTAACAAGGCTCCTAATGGCACCACACTTCCACGGTAGCATAATGAGGGTCCCTACATGTAAACCGAAACATTGAGAAATTTGTAGAGACAAGACTCCTGCTGGGCTCCGGCTTGATTGGGTGATTGGGGGGATACACTGTGAGGACTTGATCACCCTCGTAGGGCCTTCCTCAGTCAGCCGAGGATGTCTAGTTGTAAAGGCCGAAACATTCAATGAAGCCTGAGTTTACTACTGACGATGTGTCCCTCTGATCACCCATCAAGGGGGATGAACACCTGAAAACTTCACTGTGTTAACTACACTGCCAAGGTCAAGTACATTCTCTTAGAACGCTCTTGCACTTAAAGGATGTATTACATCTCGTCCTGTGTTCCCTGAAAACTAAGTGTACAGACAGTTTATTAAAAAGATAGTTTATAAAGACTGTACCGTTCACGTTAAAGGCAGGCGCCATCTTGGGAAAAGTTGCAGTAACCAGTAACATAGCTCAAGCACGGCGATCGTCGTTCGACTGGTCGTGACTGTTTTGCCAAGATTGCGCCTGCCTGTATACGCGAACGGTATTTCGTATTCCATATTTCATACGGATTTCTCCTTCAATAACTGTGTACAAATGTGTCTAAAGTCCTTCTCGTGTCAGTGGGCACGGTAATATTTTCTAACAGGATGCAAACGTGAAATCAGCGAAGCATTTACGCTAGGCATTTATAGTGTAGAGTAGGGCTGCACTCTAGTGTTGACGAACTGACCGAAGAGCCGGTTAATTAACCCGACTCGTGTCACTGAGCTGGGAGAATCGAGTGCCATACGTCAATGAACCGACTCACTCCTGTTTTTATCTTTTACTTCATTCGTGCCGTTGGCATTATATATATGTCAATGGTTGGCCATTGTGTAGCTGGTATTCTTCTGCTACTGTGTGTGTAGTAATCTAGCTCATTAGCGCCTCCACTGGACTGGAGTGGTGGTGCTAGAATCAATCAGGAAATGAGCTACTAATGCCTAGACCCTATGCCGAACAAGACCGAATGTAACCGTGCAACCGGCCGGCCGCTCGACTCTAATGTAACCGTGCAACCTGCCGGCCCGCTCGAGTCTAATGTAATCAAGCGGTGTCATGGTTCTCGGCAAGTTTGAGTTATTAACCGAGCCTTGTTTCTGGTACATCTTAGAGGATTGTGTTCACGGCAATTCACACATTATCAATGGGGAAGTACAGTACATCACATACAAATACACGTCATGTTATTTTGGTAGTTATGTTAAGTTAAATGTTAGAGAAGTGAATGTTGCTATGTGGTAGCTAGGCTAGGCTGTCACAAGGAGACCGCGCACCAGGCTACTGAACGAGACCGTAAGGACCGTAACCGAGGGTACTGCATGAGTCTATATTCAAACGGGTGTCTAGGTTCTTGGCAAGTTTGAGTTATCAACCGATAGCAGAAGCCTTTATGTCTCGTGCATTTTAGAATTGTGTTAATGGAAATTCATATGCTACATTACCAAGGGGAAAGTATTAGGCATATATCACATAAATACACGTAATGTTATCTTGATAGTTATGTAAAGTTAAACGCGATCATTGACACTGACATTAGATGGCGCTTAATGTAAAACAGAAATACCCCGGTACACAAGGTGGCGCTGGGCAACTTTACGCTTCTGACACTCGCTTGTCACTCAGAAGAAGAGAGCAAGTATTTACGCGCTTTTCAAAATCATACAAAGAGCTACAGCTCCAGCTCCAGCAATGAAGAAATTATTGTTCTGTTGAATGAGGAAAGACGCCGGAAAAGACGCCGATATTGGATACATCCCATAGTTACGAGAAGAGAAGAACATGGGGAGTTTTATCGACTGGTACAAGAGCTGAAAATGTATCATGAGCGTTTTTGGGGGTATTTTAGAATGTCCGTCAGTGAGTTCGAAAATTTACTTCAACAACTGGCTCCCTCGCTGACAAAAGAACAGACACACTACCGTAAACCAATCGACCCAGAACAGCGTTTGGCCGTGTGTTTACGGTGAGTTCGTTTACATTGTTATTCACTTCAATTAATGTTAGAAAAAAACATAAGTTATGCATTGTTAAAAACTAGTATTTGTCTATTTCTATTTCAGTTTTCTAAGCACTGGGGACTCGTACCGCACTATTGCGTTCAACTTTCGACTTGGTGTGTCAACTGTGGCTTCGATAGTGAGTGAAACCTGTGATGCATTGTGGCATTGCCTCAGAGATGAACATTTGCCAGTGCCTACTGAAGAGATGTGGAGGAGTACAGCCAGGAGGTTCCATGAAAGATGGAATTTCCCTAACTGCTTAGGAGCCATGGATGAGAAACACATATACATCCAGGCCCCTGCAAACTCTGGTTCTCTCTACTTTAATTATAAAGGTACGTTCTCCGTTGTATTGCTGGCCTTAGTTGATGCAGATTACCGCTTCCTGGTGGTTGATGTGGGGAGCTATGGCAGCAACAGTGATGGAGGCATCTTTGCCAATTCTGTGCTGGGAAAAGCACTCAGAGATGGAACTATGAATGTTCCCCCACCAAGTGAACTTCCAGGTGCTCCTGAGCTGGGAAAAGTTAACCATGTCATTGTGGCGGATGAAGCTTTTCCGCTGAAACCATATCTCCTCTGGCCATACCCTGGACGCTGCCTCCCCACAGACAAGAGAATTTTCAATTATCGTTTGTCTCGGGCACGGCGCATCTCTTAAAATGTATTTGGCATCCTGAGTCAACGCTTCCGGGTTTTCCAAAGAACTTTACAGGTTCAACCAAGTGTTGTTGACAAAGTTGTCAAAGCTGCTTGTGCATTGTGCAATTATTTGCGCCCGAACGGAAATGACCAGAATCATGCCACAGAGGATGACCATGATTGTGAGCAAACACTACAAGGCTTTGAACACTGTAGGGGGCAGCGGGCATCTGTGGAGGCACAAAATGTCCGAGAACTGTACAAAGAGTACTTCAACTCACCAGCAGGAGAAGTTGCTTGGCAGTATGACCATGTGAACCATGGTCTGGGGAACAGATAAAATCAAACTGTAAATTTGAGCCATGTTCATTACATTTCCCATTGTGACCATGTGAACCATGGTCATACAATTTCTGGGTTGAATACACTATCAAATCTATTGCATCTGATTCTTCATTAATTAATATGTCAGCAATCACCACAGCAAATTAAATATTTTTGATATAACATGTTCTATCAAAGTTAAAGCATAGTTTTTTGCAAAATGTAAAGTATTTGGTCACTTCAACATATACTTATTTACAGCTAAATTTAAGTTGTGATTTTGAAAATGTGTTTTTAATAAACATTTTTACAAGCATTTTCTTTAAAATGTTCTCATTCCCTGCACAATGCTGTGCCCAAAATGGTTATGTTCCTGTAGATAACTGTTGCCTATAAATGCAGTGACTCCGTACTTAGGTACATAGCTATTTCAATAAGAGGTCAAGAATACTTATGTACAAATCTATGCCAAATCCCAAAATGTTTATTCATTTATTTATTATTTTCAAGTAAAAGTCACTTCATCAACTTTTTTTTAATGAACTACAAGTTGCAATAACAATCACAAAGTATAAAAGGGAGTCAGAAAAGGTAGTGCAAATAAGTCTGTAGTGCAAGGGAACTGTAGTGCATGTGAACAGTAGTGCACGTACACATTCAACTATTTGTTGAATGTAAAGAAAAATACAAATAAAATGGCATATATATAAAAATGTATATGCAAAAAAAACAGCAGTGCAAATAAGTCACAATAACAATAGTTCAAGCGAACGATTATTAAATAGCCATTTTCAACTATTTCTTGAATGTAAAAAACAAACACTAAAAAATACAGAATTAAAATGCATATAATAAACATCTATTAGGGTAGCCAAGATGTTGTAGTGTTATGGTTGCTCTCTCTCCACCCTGAGTTTGGTGGTTTTGTTTTCCCTGTTTGTCTGTGTCTCCGCTTCTCCGTGAACCATCACCTTATTGTGGTGGAGAGGTTTGTGTGTCTCTGTGAACCTGAGGGCTGTGTTGTCTGGAGCTTTGTGCTCCTGGTAGGGTCTCCCAAGGCAAAGTGGTCTCAGGTGAGGGGCCAGACAAAGAATGGTTCAAAAACCCTATGGAAAAACAAGGTAGAGATGGAGTGACCCTGCCCGGAGGAAGCCCGGGACCCCCGTCTGGAGCCAGGCCCAGACGGCGGTCTCGTCGGCGAGCGCCTGGTGGCCGGGTTTGCCACGGAGCCCGGCCGGGCACAGCCCGAACAAGCTACGTGGCTCCCATCTCTCCAGCCCATGGGCCCACCACCTGTGGGAGGAACCGCTGGGGTCGGATGCGCTGCCACATGGGTGACAGTGAAGGTCAGGGGCCTCGACGGACCAGACCCGGGCAGCAGACACTGGCTCTGGGGACATGGAACGTCACCTCTCTGTGGGGGAAGGAAACGGAACTGGTGCGGGAGGTGGAGCGCTACCGGTTAGATCTGGTGGGGCTTACCTCTACGCACAGTCTCGGTTCTGGAACTGTACTCCTGGATAGGGGTTGGACTCTTTTCTTCTCCGGAGTTGCCCAGGGTGTAAGGCGCCGGGCGGGTGTGGGGATACTCACAAGCCCCCGGCTGAGCGCCGCTACGTTGGAGTTTACTCCGGTGGACGAGAGGGTCGCCTCCCTATGCTTGTGGGTTGTGGGGGGGAAAACTCTGACTGTTTGTGCATATGCACCAAACAGGAGTTCGGAGTATTCGGCCTTCTTGGAGTCCTGCATGGGGCGCCAGTGGGGGACTCCATTGTTCTGCTGGGGGACTTCAACGCACACGTGGGCAATGATGGAGACACCTGGAGAGGCGTGATTGGGAGGAATGGCCTCCCTGATCTAAACGAGAGTGGTTGTTTGTTGTTGGACTTCTGTGCTAGTCATGGATTGTCTATAACAAACACCATGTTCAAACATAGGGATGCTCATAAGTGTACCTGGTACCAGAGCACCCTAGGCCGAAGGTCAATGATCGATTTCATAATCGTTTCATTTGATCTGAGGCCGTATGTTTTGGACACTTGGGTGAAGAGAGGGGCAGAGCTGTCAACCGATCACGATCTGGTGGTGAGTTGGGTCAGGGGGTGGGGGAAGACTCTGGACAGACCTGGTAAGCCCAAACGTGTAGTGCGGGTAAATTGGGAACGTCTGGAGGAGGGCCCCTGTCCGACAGACTTTCAACTCACACCTCCGGCGGAGCTTTTCGTGCATCCCTGTGGAGGCTGGGGGCATTGAACCCGAGTGGACAATGTTCAAAGTTTCCCTTGCTGAAGCTGCGGTGAGGAGCTGTGGTCTTAGGGTCTTAGGTGCCTCAAGGGGCGGTAACCCACGAACACCGTGGTGGACACCGGTGGTCAGGGAAGCCGTCCGACTGAAGAAGGATTCTTTCCGGAATATGTTATCCCGGAGGACTCCGGAGGCAGTTGCAGGGTACCGAAGGGCCCGAAGGGCTGCAGCCTCTGCTGTGAAAGAGGCAAAGCAGCGGGTGTGGGAGAAGTTTGGAGAAGACATGGAGAAGGACTTTCGGTCGGCACCAAAGTGCTTCTGGAAAACTGTTCGCCACCTCAGGAGGAGGAAGCGGGGAACCATCCAAGATGTGTACAGTAAGGATGGGACACTGTTGACCTCAACTGTGGAGGTAATACGGCGGTGGAAGGAGCACTTTGAGGAACTCCTGAATCCAACTAATATGCCCTCTATGTTAGAGGCAGAGCTGGAGGATAACGGGGGATTGTCGTCGATTTCCCAGGCGGAAGTCACTGATGTAGTCAAAAAACTCCACAGTGGCAAAGCCCCGGGGATGAGATCTGTCCAGAAATGCTCAAGGCTCTGGGTGTGGAGGGGCTGTCCTGGTTGACACGCCTCTTCAACATTGCGTGGAAGTCTGGGACGGTGCCAAAGGAGTGGCAGACTGGGGTGGTGGTTCCCCTTTTCAAAAAGGGGGACCAGAGGGTGTGTGCCAATTACAGGGGTATCACACTTCTCAGCCTCCCTGGTAAAGTCTACTCCAAGGTGCTGGAAAGGAGGGTTCGGCCGATAGGAGGAACAATGCGGATTCCGTCCTGGTCGTGGAACAACGGACGAGCTCTTCACTCTCGCAAGGATCCTGGAGGGAGCCTGGGAGTATGCCCAACTGGTCTACATGTGTTTTGTGGATTTGGAGAAGGCGTATGACCGGGTCCCCCGGGAGATACTGTGGGAGGTGCTGCGGGAGTATGGGGTGAGGGGGTCTCTACTCAGGGCCATCCAATCTCTGTACGACCAAAGTGAGAGCTGTGTCCGGGTTCTCGGCAGTAATTCGGACTCGTTTCAGGTGAGGGTAGGCCTCCGCCAGGGCTGCGCTTTGTCACCAATCCTGTTTGTAATATTTATGGACAGGATATCAACTCGTAGTCGGGGTGGGGAGGGGTTGCGGTTCGGTGGGCTGGGGATCTCATCGCTGCTCTTTGCAGATGATGTGGTCCTGATGGCATCATCGGCCTGTGACCTTCAGCACTCACTGGATCGGTTCGCAACCGAGTGTGAAGCGGTTGGGATGAGGATCAGCACCTCTAAATCGGGGGCCATGGTTCTCAGCAGGAAACCGATGGAATGCCTTCTCCAGGTAGGGAATGAGTCCTTACCCCAAGTGAAGGAGTTCAAGTACCTTGGGGTTTTGTTCGCGAGTGAGGGGACAATGGAGCGGGAGATTGGTCGGAGAATCGGCGCAGCGGGTGCGGAATTACATTCAATCTATCGCACCATTGTGACGAAAAGAGAGCTGAGCCAGAAGGCAAAGCTCTCGATCTACCGGTCAGTTTTCGTTCCTACCCTCACCTATGGTCATGAAGGCTGGGTCATGACCGAAAGAACGAGATCCAGGGTACAAGCGGCCGAAATGGGTTTCCTCAGGAGGGTGGCTGGCGTCTCCCTTAGAGATAGGGTGAGAAGCTCAGTCATCCGTGAGGAGATCGGAGTAGAGCCGCTGCTCCTTTGCGTCGAAAGGAGCCAGTTCAGGTGGTTCGGGCATCTGGTAAGGATGCCCCCTGGGCGCCTCCCTAGGGAGGTGTTCCAGGCACATCCAGCTGGGAGGAGGCCTCGGGGAAGACCCAGGACTAGGTGGAGGGATTATATCTCCAACCTGGCCTGGGAACGCCTCGGGATCCCCCAGTCGGAGCTGGTTAATGTTGCTCGGGAAAGGGAAGTTTGGGGTCCCCTGCTGGAGCTGTTCCCCCCGCGACCCGACACCGGATAAGCGGACGAATATGGATGGATGGATGGATGGATGTTTGTCTGTGTTCTGTGTTTTTCCACCTGGAGTGCTGGAGGAGTGTCCAGAGGGAAGTAGGTCAAGGGGCGTGGCCGATCCAACACTGCATTGCCGGTTTTCACAGCTGCAGCTCATCTTCATGATCCACTCCTGCAATACTTAAACCCGGGCTGATCACCTTGTCGGCGGCGCCAGTTCGTTATCTACAACCCATGTGGTAACTTGGCTCTCAGTCTAAATCCAGTATAATCCCTTTTGCCTTTTACTCCGGTTTTGTCTCTGTTCCCTGAGCTCCTACTAACCCTGTGTCTCTCTCCAGTTACCGCTCTGCCCAGCTGCCTCCTCTGCTTTGCCTGCCTGCTTCAAGCCCCACCATCCAGCCTCTGTCTCCAACTTGGGAAGCCCTCCATGTTCTCGTCTCTGCCTGTTCCCCTCGTGTCCCATAAAGACCTGGATTCTTCCCTGTCGGCTCGCCACAAGCCTCAGACCAGCCAGGAGTTTCACCACCCTGACACTACCTACAGTGATTCTGTAGTACACTCTGCTACATTAAACCTTTTTAAACTGCTTTACGTTGTCGGTGTGATTTCTCTGTGTTCTGGGTCAGACAAGCTCCCTAACAGAACAAACTGGCCATGGACCCTGCAGAGAATTCACAGACGAAGACGGCATTTTTCGAGCCGTGAAAAATCAAGGAGCTCTGTTAGGCCAACACGACCAGTTGATTCACAAATTACTGGAGACAAACCAACAATTATACAGTCAAGTCACTCAGCTGTCCTCTCAACTTGCTGTTCTGTCTCTCCCTAGTTTACCTAGTGCTCCGCCACCTCCCTCTCAGTCTGCTTCTCCAGCCATGATTCCTGCGCCAGTCACCCGGGAACCCCCTGTGACTCCTCCAGAGCCGTTCTCTGGGGACTTGAACAAGTGTCGAGGTTTCCTGCTTCAATGCGGACTCATTTATCACCAGAAGCCACTGTCTTTTGCCTCAGAATCATCAAAGGTACACTATGCACTGGGGTTGCTCAGGGTCAAGGCACTAGTTTGGGCCGAAGCTATGTGTACTCATCAAAATCTCTCCGGGCTAACCTTTTCTGATTTTTCCAAACGTTTGAGCAATGTTTTTGACCACCCAGATCATGTCGGTACTGCTTCCAAGAGATTGTTGGAGCTCAGACAGGGTACACGGAGTGTGGCTGAGTACTCGATTGATTTTTGGACTTATGCAGCGGATTCCAAATGGAATGATGAGGCACTACAGGGAGTTTTTGTACATGGCTTAAATCACTCGGTAAAAGATGAGCTAGCTCTTCGCGATGAACCCAGTAACTTGTACGGTCTTGTATCCTTGGCTATTAAGATTGACAACAGCATACGGGAGAAGAGCGGACTCGCACCAGCCCCAACTCAGACTTCCAGGACACCCGGACCCAGTTCATTGTCCCCCCGTGGGGAGCTCTCGGTCGCACCAGTTTCCGCTACAAGAGACGAAGAGGAACCCATGCACTTGGGCAGGCTCGGCTTTCCCCGGCTGAATGTTTACGCCGTCGACAGGCAAGTGAGTGCCTGTACTGCGGTAACACCTCCCACTTCCTCGCTAACTGTCCAGAACGCCCAAAAGAGGTGGCTCGCTAGTAAGAGTGGGAACACTAGTGAGCCCCAGCCCTGTAATTACACCCACATCCCCTCGTATGTCACTCCCTGCAACTCTCCAATTGGGCACTCTGTCACTACCATTATCCACTATTATTGACTCGAGGGCTGAGGATAACTTCATTGACGTTAATCTGGCTAAACAGGCGACATTCCCCTCGAATCACTCCCAGTTTCTATCAATGTCACGACCGTAGACGGTAAGTTTCTAGCCAATGTTACACAACAAACCATCCCAGTTACTCTCGTTCTCTCCGGTAACCATTGTGAGGAGATCACCTTCAGAGTAGTGTCAGCTTCCTCTTCCCCTCTCATTCTCGGTTTTCCATGGCTCAGTTTACATAATCCCCACATAGACTGGCAACACAAAACTATCAGCAGTTGGAGCAGTTTTTGTCACTCTACTTGTCTCGGTTCTGCTATCCCTCCCAATGTGAAAACCCCAATGGCAACAGAGAAACTACCCAACCTGTCATCAGTCCCCAAAGAATATCTGGACCTAGCGGAGGTATTTAATAAGGAGAAAGCATTATCCCTTCCTCCCCATAGACCTTATGACTGCGCTATTGAGCTGTTTCCAGGAGCCCCCTTGCCTGCTAGCAGACTCTACAACTTGTCCAAACCCGAGAGAGGCCATGGAAAAATACATCGGAGAGTCCCTGGCTGCAGGTATCATTCGCCCATCATCATCTCCGATGGGAGCTGGGTTCTTCTTTGTGGACAAAAAGGATAAGACGCTACGCCCTTGTATTGATTTTCGCGGTCTGAACAACATCACAGTGAAGAATAAATACCCTTTACTACTAATCAATTCTGCTTTTGAACCACTCCAGGGTGCCACAGTCTTCTCCAAACTGGACCTGCGCAATGCCTATCATCTCATCAGGATTCGGGATGGAGATGAGTGGAAAACTGCCTTCAATACATCACTTGGACACTTCGAATACCTGGTAATGCCTTTTGGGCTCACTAATGCACCAGCAGTATTCCAAGCTATGGTTAACGATGTTTTAAGAGACTTGTTAAATCGTTTCGTTTTCGTCTATCTAGACGATATTCTAATTTTCTCTAAGTCCCTCAAAGAACATGTCTCACACGTCCGTCTCGTCCTGCAACGTTTGTTGGAAAATAAACTTTTTGTTAAAGCTGAGAAGTGTGAGTTCCACTGTGAGTCAGTTCCCTTCCTTGGGTTCATCATAGAGAAAGGACAAGTGTCGGCCGACCCCGAAAAGATAAAGGCAGTAAGTGAATGGCCCGTTCCCCAGACCTCGCAAACAGCTGCAACGTTTCCTGGGTTTTGCTAATTTCTACAGGAGATTCGTCCGGGGCTTTAGTAGGATGGTAGCTCCCCTCACCAAACTCACTTCCCCTAAAGTTCCTTTTGTGTGGTCACCTGAGGCCGATACAGCCATGTGTACCCTGAAACATCTGTTTTCCACCTTCCCTGTGCTCATTCACCCAGATCCTACTTTGCCTTTTGTTATGGAAGTGGATGCCTCAGACTCTGGTGTTGGAGCGGTTCTGTCTCAACGCTCCCTGATAGACCACAAACTCCACCCCTGTGCTTTTTTTTTTCCAAAAAGTTCTCGCCTGCAGAGAGACACTACGACGTGGGAAACCGTGAGTTGCTGGCCGTCAAGCTTGCACTGGAGGAATGGAGACATTGGCTGGATGGGACGGAGCAGCCTTTTGTGGTGTGGACCGACCACAAGAACCTGGCCTTCATCCAGTCTGCTAAGAGACTCAACTCCCGCCAAGCCAGATGGTCTATCTTCTTCAGCAGATTTAACTTTACCCTTACTTACCGTCCTGTTTCTCGCAATGTAAAAGCTGATGCTTTGTCGCGCCAGTTCTCCGTCTCTGAAGAGTCCAGTGAACCAGAGTCCATCCTGCCCTCTACCTGCGTTGTGGCTGCAGTTCGTTGGGAGATCGAATCTCTGGTTAAGACGGCTCAAGAATCTGACCCGGGACCAGCTGATGGGCCATCTGGTCGGCTCTATGTTCCTGTGTCCGTGCGGTCTGAAGTGTTGCAGTGGGTCCATTCCTCACGCTTCGCCTGCCATCCAGGGAGGCAACGTACCCTTACGTTGCTAAAAAGACACTTCTGGTGGCCATCTGCTGAAGCTGATGTCCGGGCTTTCGTGGCAGCCTGTACCATCTGTGCCCGTGGTAAAGCATCCCACCAGTCTCCCTCGGGTCTGCTTCAACCTCTGCCGGTTCCTAGTCGTCCCTGGTCCCACATAGCCCTGGATTTTGTCACTGGTCTCCCTGTGACGGTAATGATAAAATACTCACTATTGTGGACAGATTCTCTAAATCTGCTCACTATGTAGCATTACAGAAATTACCGACTGCCAGTGAGGCAGCGGACCTCTTGGTCCTACATGTATTCCGTCCCCATTGAATACCTGTGGACATTGTTTATGACAGAGGCCCACAGTTTATTTCTCATGTCTGTTAAGTTACAAGCCTATGTACATGAAAGACAATTAAGTGAAATTAAACTCACCATCAAGGCCCATTTGCTCTGCAATACCACTCCATAGCAGTTCTTTTTTGTCAAGATTTTTGTAGTCGCCGTCGCGTTCATCATAAAGTGCTTTATATTCAGACACCAACGAAACGAGCAGCTCTACGTTCATTTTGCCTGGCATCTTCTTCGTCTCCGGCAGTGTAGACGCTACTTGGCGTATATCTTCTTCGCCGTTACGTATGTGTGCTCGGCAAGACCGTTTTGTGTGTTGATCGCCCCCAAGTTGTGTTTTACTGTAACTTCAGAAGCTCCAGATGTTACGGTTAGGACAGAACGGACCCAAATGCAGAACTCAGCACAAATCACTTTATTAGGAAAAGTGGGAAAGTGAATGGGGAAGTGGGGAGGTGGATGCCAGAGAGGGGAGCACAGGCACGGGGGCTGGAACCGGGAACAGAGGCACGGGGAGACCGGGTCTGAGAACTCGACAGGGAAGTACTGGAGCGCGGAGAGGCGAGGGCTGAGGCAGGCTGGTGCAGGAAACCGTGAGGGGGAACTGGATGGAGGAGCCAGCTGACTGGAGGCAGAGTGACGAGGAAGGCAATGGCTGAAACAAAAAGACAGAAAACGGATTACAAAGATACAAGCAGAAGAACACTCAGGGAATTTGCAGAAGCTTGAGACGCGTGTCACCAAGTAGGCAGGAGCAACGATCAAGCGAAGGTGGTGAGTCAATCCGGGGTTTATATACTGGGCTTGATTGGAGTTGATGGCCGGCAGGTGTGTATGGTGGGAAGAGCGGTAGTGAGGAGGCGAGCAGGTGTGCGCAATCAGCTGGCTGGCACAGACAGGAAGGGAGGGGGGAACACAGAGAGAAACAGAGGCAACACAAACTGACAGCAAAACATGAGGAAAAGAAAAACAGGAACTCACAGCCAGCCGGACTCCAACCACCACAGTACCCCCTCCTCAACGGACGCCTCCAGGCGGACCGCCAGGCTTGTCCGGTGGGCCCTGTAGAAGTCGTCCCAGCAGGGTCCTGTCAAGTATCTGGCTAGTGGGAATCCACGACCGCTCCCTCGGGACCATATCCGCCCAGTCCACCAGGTACCGATAACCCCGACCTCTACGTCGACATCCAGGAGGCGTCGCACTGTGTAGGCCGGGTGGCCGTCGATGATGCGTGGAGGAGGAGGTGCTGCCACTGGGACGGAGAGAGGACTTGTGGAGACCGGTTTGATATGGGAGACATGGAAAACTGGGTGGATTTTCATGTGCGATGGGAGTGTTAGCCTGACCGTGGTGGGGTTCACAACCGACTCAATGGTATAGGGACCCACGAACCGGGGGGCGAGTTTCTTGGAGGTGGACGGAAGGGGAAGATCCCGGGAGGAGAGCCACACCCTCTGGCCCGGCCGGTAGGAGGGAGCGGGGATGCGATGGCGGTCTGCCAGGCGTTTGTTCCGGGCAGCTGTTCGTTGGAGAGCAGCCCTAGCCTCCCTCCACACTCGACGACAACGCCGGAGATGGGTCTGGACCGACGGAACTGCTACTTCCTCCTCCAAGGACGGGAACAGCGGGGGCTGGAACCCCATGGCGCACATAAACGGAGACATCCCAGTGGCAGCGCTGATGAGAGAGTTGTGGGCGTACTCGACCCAGGGGAGATAGGAACTCCACGAGGTGGGATTGCGGTAGGCCACACACCGGAGGGCCGCCCCAGGTCCTGGTTGGCCCGCTCGGTTTGCCCGTTGGTCTGGGGTGATAGCCGGATGACAGGCTGGCGGTGGCACCGAGGGCTTGGCAGAAGGCTTTCCACACTTGGGAAGAAAACTGGGGCCCCCGGTCGGAGACAATGTCCTGAGGAATGCCATGGAGTCTGAAGACATGGTGGACAAGGAGACGAGCCGTTTCCAGGGAAGTAGGTAACTTGGACAGGGGGATGAAGTGGACTGATTTTGAGAACCGATCCACGATGGTGAGGATGACCGTGTTGCCGTTGGAGTTGGGCAGTCCGGTGACAAAGTCCAGGGCGATGTGGGACCAGGGCCGACCGGGGACCGGGAGGGGGTGGAGCAGACCGGCGGGCGGCTGATGGGATGCCTTGGCACGGGCGCACACCTCACAGGCTGCCACAAAGTCCCGCAGTCCCTTTCCATGGGGGGCCACCAAAATCTCTGTCGGAGCAGGAACAGGGTCCGGGCCATTCCTGGGTGGCAGCTGAACTTTGAGGCGTGCGCCCATTGGAGGACCTGGGAGCGGACGCTGGGGGGGACGAGGGCGTTAGGGGACCGGTACCAGGGTCAGGGTCCGTGGACTGGGCCCGGCGGACGGCGGACTCCACGTCCCAAACCAGGGACGCGACCAGGCAGGAACGGGGCAAGATGGTATCAGGTTGGGTAACCGGGTCGTCAGTAGAATGGAGACGGGACAGGGCGTCTGGCTTGGTGTTGCGGGATCCGGGACGATAAGACAGGGTAAAGTTGAACCGGTTGAAGAACAGGGCCCACCTAGCCTGGCGGGAGTTGAGTCTTTGGGCGCTCTGGATGTATGACAGGTTTTTGTGGTCCGTCCAAACCAGGAAGGGGTGTTCAGAGCCCTCAAGCCAATGTCTCCATTCCTCCAGGGCCAGTTTCACTGCCAATAGTTCCCGGTCTCCCACGCAGTAGTTGCGCTCAGTGGGGGTCAGGCGGCGGGAGAAGAAGGCGCAAGGGTGGAGCTTGTGGTCAGCGGGGGAGCGCTGGGACAGGGTAGCGCCGACGCCCACATCTGAGGCATCCACCTCCACCACGAATTGAAGGGAGGGGTCAGGGTTAGTGAGGATGGGGGCGGAGGTGAACTTTGTTTTCAGGAGGGAGAAAGCTGCAGCGGCTTCTGGGGACCAGACGACGGGCACAGAGGTGGAGGTGAGACGAGTGAGGGGAGCGACCAGGGAACTGTAATTATGAATAAAGCGCCGATAGAAGTTGGCAAAGCCCAAAAAGCGCTGCAGCTGTTTGATAGAAGTGGGAGTGGGCCACTCCACAACAGCCCGGATTTTGGCGGGTCAGCGAAGCTGCCCACGCTCAATGATGAAACCGAGGAACTGTACGGATGGGACGTGGAATTCACACTTTTCAGCCTTTACAAAAAGACGGTTTTCCAGAAGCCGCTGCAGAACCAGGCGGACATGCTCAATGTGTTGGACTGGGTCGGGGGAGAAGATCAGGATATCGCCTAAGTAAACAAACACAAACCGGTGCAAAAGTCACGAAGGACGTCGTTAATGAGGGCTTGGAAAACGGCGGGGGCATTGGTGAGGCCGAATGGCATTACCAGATACTCGTAGTGCCCTAGTGGGGTGTTAAATGTCGTTTTTCATTCGTCCCCCCTCCCGGATCCGCACTAGATGATAAGCGTTATGAAGGTCTAACCGTAAAAATGGCAGACCGGGAGAGGGACTCAAAAACAGAGTCCATAAGGGGAAGAGGGTATTTGTTTTTGACCGTGATGGAGTTGAGCCCCGGTAGTCGATACAAGGACGGAGGGATTTGTCTTTCTTGGAGACAAAGAAAAGCCAGCGCCTAGAGGGGACGATGAGGGGCGAATGATGCCAGCAGCCAGGGAATCTTTAATATACTGCTCCATAGCTTCTCTCTCGGACGGGACAGATTAAACAGATGGCTAGACGGGAGCGGGCGTCCGGGAGGAGGGAGATGGAGCAGTCATAAGGGCGGTGGGGGGGTAAAGACAGGGCCTGCTCTTTACTGAACACGGTGGCAAGGTCATGGTACTCTGAGGGAACGAGGGTTAAATCAGGAGGAACGGGAGGAGGGTGAATTTGGGTGGGCTTACCGGGGGCTCGAGCGGACAATAGGCAAGATGCATGGCAATGAGCGCTCCAATTCCTGATCTTCCCCCGCGCCCAGTCTACGTTGGGGTTGTGCAGAATGAGCCAGGGGAGACCCAGAACGATAGGGTTGACGGGGGAGGTGACGAGGTGAAACGAGATCGACTCATGGTGATTACCCGAGGTGAGGAGGCGGAGCTGGGGAGTGCAGTGAGTAACTGTGGTGAGGGGCTGACCACTGAGGCCGGTGGCATGGAGGGGAGTATCTAGGGGTATTTGGGGGATGGCCGAGCTGCCGAGCGATCTCAACGTCTAAAAGATTTTCGTCGGCACCGGAATCAACCAACGCCCCCAGAGGAAGCGATCCCTCCTGCCATGATAGGGAAACATCCAGCAGGAAGCGGGAATTGGGAGAATGTCGGCTCGCCAGAGCTCCCAAGGCTACTGGCGAGCCGACTCTTTTGGGCGAACCGGGCAGGTGGACAGATAATGACCGGGCTGACCACAGTAAATACACACCCCGGCGAGACGACGGCGTTCCCGCTCCTCCGGGGTGAGGCGTGCGCGGCCCAACTGCATGGGTTCGGGTGGAGGAGGAGAGGGAGGAGCCGGGGGTGCCGCCGAGCGCGACTGGGAAGGCGGGGAGCAGGGACCCGTGGTGGCGGAAGGCAGGACCGAAGAGGAGGAGCCGCGACCCGCGTTCTCTATCCCTCTCCCGGAGACGATTGTCTAAATCGATGGCCGCTTCAATGAGCCCATCGAGGCTCCGCGGCTCGTCCCTGGCAGCCAAGTGGTCCTTAATCCGCTCACTAAGGCCGTCCAGGAACGCGCAACGGAGAGCCGGGCTGTTCCAACCCGATCTAGCGGCCAGAATGCGGAAGTCAACGGAGTACTCCGCGACGCTGCGAACCCCTGCCGGAGCGTCCATGAGCCGGGAAGCCTTAGCCCTCCCTTGCACAGGGTGATCAAACACCCTCCTCATTTCCCCACAAAGGAGGAGTATGAGGAGAGGAGGTGAGGCTGCCCCTGCTCACAGAGGTGTACCACTCCAGGGCGCGGTCGCGGAGCAACCCGGCGACGCAACACACCTTGGCCTCGTCTGAGCTGTAGGTTAGTGACTGCCTCCGAAACACCAGGTCGCACTGCACGAGAAACCCCTCGCAGGTTCCCAGTATGCCGGAGAATTTCTCGGGGAGGGAAACTGGGGACTCGAGAGGCGGAGAAGCGACGGAGGATGCGACCGGATCGTGAGTGGGAGTGCGAGACGCAGAAGCGGGCTGAGAGACATTAATGGGAGGGTTGGACATGTCGGAGTAAGGAGACTGGGCACTCAGATGCCGGATCTCTTCGGTCAGGGTGCGAATGGACTCGGCCATGGCCTGAATAGCCGAGGAATGCTGACCGAGCAACGCACCCTGAGCGGACACGGCGAACAGCAAGTCCTGGGGCGGGGGGTTGGGAGAGTCAGAGGGGGATTGTGAGCCTGCTGGGTCCATGATGGCTTGATCGTTCTGTTACGGTTAGGACAGAACGGACCCAAATGCAGAACTCAGCACAAATCACTTTATTAGGAAAAGTGGGAAAGTGAATGGGGAAGTGGGGAGGTGGATGCCAGAGAGGGGAGCACAGGCACGGGGCTGGAACCGGGAACAGAGGCACGGGAGACCGGGTCTGAGAACTCGACAGGGAAGTACTGGAGCGCTGGAGAGGCGAGGGCTGAGGCAGGCTGGTGCAGGAAACCGTGAGGGGAACTGGATGGAGGAGCCAGCTGACTGGAGGCAGAGTGACGAGGAAGGCAATGGCTGAAACAAAAAGACAGAAAACGGATTACAAAGATACAAGCAGAAGAACACTCAGGGGAATTTGCAGAAGCTTGAGACGCGTGTCACCAAGTAGGCAGGAGCAACGATCAAGCGAAGGTGGTGAGTCAATCCGGGATTTATATACTGGGCTTGATTGGAGTTGATGGCCGGCAGGTGTGTATGGTGGGAAGAGCGGTAGTGAGGAGGCGAGCAGGTGTGCGCAATCAGCTGGCTGGCACAGACAGGAAGGGAGGGGGGAACACAGAGAGAAACAGAGGCAACACAAACTGACAGCAAAACATGAGGAAAAGAAAAACAGGAACTCACAGCCAGCCGGACTCCAACCACCACACCAGACACATGAGCAAAACGGCAATCTCATTGGTCGGATAGTTTTTGACGCGGCGCGTCAAACCAAAAAAACAAACCCGAGGCGTTTTTTTAAAAATGCCGCTTTTATGCGAGGAGTTTTTCGCGTCGGTGTGCACACTCCCATTGGTGCCCTTTGTTTAGTCACGAGGCGTTGAACGTCGGCGAATATTGCACGCCAAATTTGTCCCGGTGTGAACAGGCCTTTAGGGTGGAGGCAGCTGCCCAGAGGGAGAGAGGCTTTGCCCGGACAGGCGCACCGATAATGGTATCTTCTGCCTTAGAAGTGCTGAATTTACAGCTCGCAGAAACTTAATGCGATATATAGTCTCCGGCTTTTTCTTTGATATCTAATGTTTTAGCATCGTAAGCTGTTTCATTGAGTTGCCTCTTAGTAAAATGCTCTGGATGAATTGAAATTGTGCTTTTATTGTGAAGGTTAGAGATGGAAGAAGTAAATGCGCCGCTGCTGTCACTATGGGAGTTAATGAAAGTGTTTGGGCCGTCTTGGTTCACGCTGGTTCAGATTTCGGAGCCTCTGTGTTTTTTGTTTTATTACCCTTGGCTACGGTGGGTTGCACACATTAGCTCAGAGGGCTAACTTTGCTTGTTAACTTTATAACGTGAACTTCTTTGTCAATCTAAACATCCCACCGAACCTTGTTCAAAATCCTGGCAGTTCAATAAAGCCTTGCTTGATACTAAATACCTGACAAAAAGGGAACAAACTGAATATTCGTGCCAAATCCGATTTGAATGACAGAATTCGGAGTCCGGTACATCTCTAGTTTACAGTATTTGTGTAAGGAGCTTAAGTGTGACGAAGCAGTGTTAATTCTCGTTCATTATATTTTCGATGCTCAGTCAGTATCTGACTACTTACCCTTCCTTTACCATTCTCCCTTTCTATTTTACTTGCATAATATCTTCACTATTATGTCATTTACACTGACCTAAGACCCTTCTCATCTACAGTACTATCTTATATTGTTGGGCATCTATTTCTCTGTTTCTTACCATTCCTCTATTTGTCACTTATCTCTGGTTTGGAATCCCCTCCAGTACCTCTCTCCCAATAACTCCATTACATGCCTTGCCAATTGCCCATTCTCCGTTATTCCTCCTGCTCCTTCCCCAGGATCAACTCGCTCCACCCTAACTTATGTACCTACCTGTTGGCCCACAGTTTACCCTTTGTCCCCCTACTGTCTGCAATCCAACCTCTCTCTCTTCTTTCCCTCGAATCTCCTTCCCCCGCGGGAATGGGACCCTACCTCATGAAAGAGTCATCAGCGGTGCACAGCTCTTAATAACAGCTAATCTGTTTAAGCAGCCGCTAAAAAGGTCATGGCACGGCTAGCGAGGGACAGGGGGAGGGAGAAGGAATGGTGTAAAGAATAAGAGGCTACGAGAATAGACAGAAATGTGTGTGTGTGTGTGTGTGTGTGTGGGGGGGGGGGGGTGGGGGACAGCTGGAGTGAATTTTGAATTTTGAGTTAGAGACACAAAAAACTTAGCAAGGTAAAAAACTCTGTGTATTGGTGCAAAAGGATAACAGTATGTGTTTATAGTGTTACTCCCTAGTACAAAATCTCAATCGAAGTCTCCTGAATCCAGTTTCGGTTCAATGGGAAAGTGATTTGTGAACACTCTCAGCCATCAGATCCTATTATGGCCCCTGCAAATTCCCGCATAATGACTGTAAGGAGACATCCAATGGTAAAATCAATCATAGATCTATGCACTTATTGAGAAGCCATCAGAGGCAGAGAGGGAAGTGAGGGGGGAGGATCAATATGACATAGAAACACTGAAAGACGCATTCTACGGGAAGATGGCAGAGGGCTGCTGGCTGGGTCAGTTGAATGGCCGTAGCTGGAGATTAACTGCAGTGGAGCTAATGATGAGATGGACCTTTACTGTTGCAACACAGGTTCAATCAATACTCCCCAAAATAAAAGGCCTGAGTGTGTGTACGATGATTGCTTGCCTGCATACACCGTAATGTAATGCAATGTACCATTGGCACTGATGTACAGGTACACAAAGTTTAGTTTCTCTTTAAAATACATTTACAGATGAGTTATTTTAATATTAAAGAACACACAACTCTCTACAAGAACTACATTCATCTGCTAAAGAAATTAATTCATTTCCCTTCCGCCTTCTTTCGGACCATCATAAATTGCAAATATAATAGATCAATTCAATACACCACGTTTATCTTGGCCCTGAACTTGTGTAATTTCTTTACGGACGCAGAACTGAATTCTATTTTCATTATCACAGAAATTACAAGTTACCCTTGAAAATTAGTCTGCCCACTTTGAAACAGGGGACAATGCACAAATAAACATTAAACTTGTTAAACAAGAGAATATGTCTTGGGCCAGGTTATAGCAACAATTGCTAATTTTTTCACAGAATATTTCCCCGGCTCAACTTTCTCAGCAAACCTCTGAGACGCAGGCATTCACACCCACTCATTCAACCGCACACAAACACACGCGCACACGCGCACACGCACAAACGCACACACACACACACACACACACACACACACACACACACACACGGTCCACTCACACTACCTTTTTGAAATTCTTTGGAGCAGGTGGACTTCCCACTTCCCAACACAAAACTAAAAAGACAAAAAGCCACTTCAGAACTCAACGACTCCTAGTCCCAATGGGACTTAGCGGATTAGTTAAGAGTGAGGGAGTGAGGAGAGAGAAAGACTCAGGAGTGAAAGACATAAAGGAGAAAAAAGAGAGAGAGAAAGAGAGAGAGAGAGAGATTGGCTCCCCCATTCTATTCCCATTGTGGGCCATTGGCCGTGCCGTCTGAATAGCTATGCTAATAGGCAACTGAAAGTACGAAGAGATAACACAAAACCCACTTGACTTCCTGACACCTACTTGAGTGAGGCCACAGCGTTTTCCATGGCTAGTTGTTATTCATGGGGCCTAAAAGTAGCCTGTCTGTCAGCCTTAGTGTGAACAGCTATTTTGAGTAAAGTCATCGAGCACAGAGCAGGTTTGCTTCTTTGTGGGTTACTGCTACAATTGGCAGCTTAAGTATTAATTATCATTTAAATGCTTGTAGAAATGGAGAGGGTCTTTTTGAAGGTGGGTGTGCAGATTAAGGTCTTTAGCTTGATCTTTGGCAAGAGGTTAGCAACTGGGGAGATTTAATAATCTGCAGCTGCTGCAGGGTCCCAACAAATAGATGGATTTAACATAAATTGTCCAGAGTAGCACTATGTCTAACCGTCGCTACCCACATTGGAGAGCAGCAGTCGATTGGTCAAGGACATCACTTGGAACATTATTTACTGTGACCATGTAGCTTCCCCAAAATGCCGAAAAGAAAGAGAGAGACAGAAGCACCAACCCCAACACAAGGGCATGAAAGCCAATGGAAAACTACACGTTTTATTACACACAATTAAAATGAGCCTTCACAAAAGCTAAAGATATTTTAGTATAGAACAACCCACTCTAGATACACAAACACATGCAGACAAACATCCAAAACGCACTGCGTGGTGTTACCATGGTGATAAATAGTTTCAATGAAATACAATATCTACTTCAGAAGCTATTCATGGTGAGTAATTGGTGTCATTTACTTTTAAAATTTTTATTATTTGATTAGTGTTCACAAAAACTCTTTGGTATTAACAGGATTTAGACTTTACAAAATAAAATTCAGGAACTTTCAAGTACTTTTTAAACACTATTCATTTTCAAGGACTTACAGTCATATTTGTGCCACCTTTCTGAAAAAGCAATGGTAGAACTCGGGGCACAGAAACATGATTTGCAAGGACATGAACTATATTAGAAGAGAAATGATATGCAAGCAAACAAAAATCTATTCTGTGCTCAATAAATTAATTTGCTTGTCTGCTGCTATTATCCATATTAACACACAATAATAACCCCTTACTCCGTTTTACTCATATTCCCTCTCACAAACCCTTGCCTGGTGCGCTCGCAGACCGCCGTTTATCTTTTTCAACCCCACGACAAAAATCAACCATTCAGAATTGAAGGAGGTCAATTCTGGTTGTCTGAAATATAAAGGCATAATATATGTGCACAAAAAAATATTAGATGAAGACACTTGCTCACCTAGTAGAGCGTTCACCCCATGTACAAAGGCTCAGTCCTTGTCGCAGTGGCTGCGGGTTCAACTCTGACCTGCGGCCCCTGTAGTCTATTGGTAGGCCTATTAAAGCTCCAGTGCATAACTTTTTGATATTAATAAACGTCCGCTACATTCAAGCCATTGCCAAATGAGTTGCTACAAAGCTAATTAAGACTATCAGCTCCACACAACTCCCTCTGGATCTCTAAGTGTGACTATGTTCTGAAGATTATGGCGTCGGTGACTTTCCCGCGCAGAAACTCGAGTGAAGATAATTACCTCTTCTGAAGAGTCCCAGTGTTTCTCTTTCATAGGTTCTACTTGGGAGCACCACCCAGGTAAATTGAGACCCGCCCAAGTAGATAAAATCTCCAGCACGTCCCCCTTGTGAAGTTTCGCTCCGCGTGCACGACAGCATCAACGCTGCACTTCAGGCTCAGAGGCTATCGTTACGTTAATAGTAGCTTGCTGCTGGTCGTCTTGCAATGGAATTAACTGTACTAATAAAACCGTAGAAGGACCGCGGCCACAGCGCTGTGAAAGCCTCCCGAACATCATTTAGCAGAGTCTAGTTGTTCTTCCCCTTTCCGCTGCAGTCTCCTCCGCTCCATATCTTTATAATGGAGCTAACTGGAGCTGACTAGAGCTAACCGCTAACAAAGCTAATTGTCGCTAACCGAGCCTTCAATTCTCTTTGCCTGTATACATTAACTGTATTTATGGACTCGAGCCAGAATAAAACCTGTAATAATATTAAATTGACTGTACAAGTTTTAAACTACAACGCAAAGTTGCTCAGATGAGATCTTAATGAGTGCAACAGGACATTATATTACATTATATTACACGTTTAGGATCCCCAAAACACTTGATCTAACTTTTTTGATAGCCCTAGTCATATGTGATTTAACAGGAGGAGGAAACAGTGTTGAGATTTATAATAACATGTAACTTTCTGTATGGATCATAGTACAGTATTATGGGTATTTTATCTGCTGAACTGTTAACATTTGGCAAAAAGAAAAAGTCATTTAATTGACAAATCACATTATGGCTACACTTTCCTGTCATATGTTTTAAAATCAAAGAGCAATTTGTTGTATTTTAGCAGAATACTAAGCAGCAGCAAATGAGTAGATTTTGATCTGTTAATTTATCGCAAGTAATATTTTTCATTATCACGATATTTAACAACGTTAGGGCATATTGCATATTTTCCTCATATTGTTCAGCCCGAATAAATACCCTTGTGTCAGATGCAGCACAGTCCAACAATATTTTCATCTTTTATCATCTTTTAGTCAAATTTTTTTAATATGTAAATAGTTTAATTTCTAAATTAAATGATAATGTTATCTAGTCATTTTTTTCACCTTTGTTCGCTAGTTTATTACTGAACCCAGGCATCACACGGTGTGCCGTCACATTCCGCGCCACCCACCACCACAAGTAAATTCTCAACCTGAGGGAAACAATGGAGTCCATCATGTTTTTTTTTTTAACCCTCCGTGTCCTCCTTGGCTACTAGCAACTGTGTGGGGGTGGGGTAGTGGGGGTGCGCCATCACGGAAGGCTTGTATCATGTGGACGCGCCAACAGTGTTGTTGTCATTACTTAGAATTCCTCATGGGGGGGTGGGGGGGGGACAGAAACTACACACTATAGCTTTAACACCAATTAGGCTATCTACAGTATCACATAGTGAAAACATAACCATGTTAAATTTTTTCTTAGTAAAAATGTTGTGTCTGATGATTACTTCCAGCCGCTGTACAGCTTCAGATAAAAACATGAACAGAAATAGGTTAAGCCACACTCTTGACAGGGTAACACAAACTCTGTGCCTCATTTTAGATGTAGTGAGTCGGGAACCTGTCTTATATTTGGGCCAATATGATAACAACCTTCAGACCAAAGAAGAAAACATATACCGTAATTCCTCAAATAAAAAACGGGACCTTTATTTACCTGAACTGCAGAAGGTAACAGGGTTTTATTTGAAGCAGGATTTTGTTAGCGGTAGGCCTTTATTTCTAATTCCATCTGTTTGATAAGTATAATTTTTTTTAAATAAATCATTTCAAATTAAAAGACATAGCGTTCCAGTGGACATTCTTTTTTTATGAAACATTTGCAAAAATAGCACCATATACAACTACAGACAGAAGGACAACAAAGCAATTTGGGTCAGAGTGAATCAAACACCCCCATTGTGTCAGTTTGAACCCTGTACATTTTACAGGTATTTATATCAAATACAGGAACTATGGTATTGCAGACAATCGAGCATACGGTAGTTTTGTAAAACACATTGCTGGTATGCAGCTGAGCACACCAGTATCTGATTAACATTACAGACGGTAGCTATAACCAGCATGAAAAAAAAGACATTCCTGACAGCACAGTCAACTACCGGTATCTAATAACATTTAGCTGAAAGCAAAATCCCCCAAAAATTAAAAAAAAGGGTATTGCTTAAATATTAACATTGTCGCAGCTTACCTTAATAAATTAAACTGTGCAATTACCCGTAACAATATTGGGTGGTCAGTCCTCCTCCTCAAAATCACCATCCTCACCATCACCATGAACTACAAGTTCATTTTTACACAACTCCTCTTCATCTTCCTCCTCTTGAGTCTCCCGGTCCTGCCGTCGGACCTGATCGGGCGCCTCCCGTCCAACGGCGCAAGTCTGTCCCTCCCTGAAGCAGAGGATGAGGTCGTCTTCGCTCCTGTCAGTTTTCACAGACAGTCCACAAACTTTGAAAGACTTTTTGATCATATCCACATCCAGTTTGTCCCAGGCGGCGACCACCCAGTCCACAAGTAGGCGTCGGGCGCGGGCTTTTAAGTCACCTCCGGCTGTGTACTCCTTATCTTCATCCCCAGCCATCCACTGATCGTAGGCATCGTGCAGGCTCGCCTTGAAGGGCTGGTTCCACATCACATCGGGGGCTTGGATATATTTAGTGCAGCCTCCTGGGATCACCGCTGTTGTGATATTGTAGACACATTTCAGTTCATCTTTGGTGGCGGCACTGATGTGGCAGCGGTATGAGTCCCATGCCAGCAACCGCGGGTTGAAGTTCAATTTTCTCAATACAGACTTCAGCCAGTCATAGTGTCATTCATCCAGCCATTCACAAAAGTGGCGATTACTGCGCTGGAGATCTGCTGCTGCATCGCCTTCACTTCACAAATAGCCCCTTTGAAAACGATCTAAGGCTTTAGTTTGGTGCTGTCGGCCTTGCCAGCGAGGACAACGGTAAAATGGCTTTTCTCGTGTCCTGTGGTTTTTAGAGCCACACTCTTTGCTCCTTGTATGTCAACAGTTGTGGGAGACACCATATCAAACCAAACTGCAGTCCACCGCAATGATGTCCTTCTCTAAAATCTTTTTGGAATTGACAGCCTTGCAAACGTACTCAACGTACGAAACAAGGTTTATCAGTTAGCAGGTCTGGGTCTTTCTGAGCCATGGTGGTGCGACGTCGAAGTGAGAAACCATTGTGCTGTAGAAATCTTTGAAGCCAACCCCTCCTAGCCACAAACAAATCTCCATCACTCACGGAATTGTAGATCTCCAACGTCTTATTTCGTTGTATCATTTTTCTTGATACTCGGTTGTGTTTGTCCTGTACGGAAGAGGATTAGGGTCACTGGTGAAAAATGTATTTGAGTTCTGATTTAATTCTCAGAATTCTGACTTTAAACTCAGAATTCTGAGAATAAAGTCAGAATTCTGAGTTTAAAGTCAGAATTCTGAGAATAAAGTCAGAATTCTGAACTCAAATACATTTTTCACCAGTGGCCCTAATCCTCTTCCATAGTCCTGCATGGAGTAGATCCACTCTGGGAGCTTTCTTTTTTTAGCTCCAGGCTAACTTTTTTCCTCCCACCTCCAGCTAGCCATGCTCTGCTCTTGTCAGCCAATCTTGTCGACTCATCCTTCTGTTTCTTCCAGTATCGTATTCTCCTCGGGTCAATGTCAAAATTTCTCGCAGCTTTTTCTCCGCATTCTTTAAAACTCTAAATTTTGAATCAAATTTTCGTCTGGGTGCCATGCTCCTCAAGTTCGTTTTCAATAAGTTGTTGAAAAGTCCGCCACTAGCACTAAATGAGACCCGTGTTACATCCTATGTAGCTACTGCCATCTATTGGCACCTGCACGTTACTACAAACTACACTTAGCTGAGTAACCATATAATGATTACCATATGAGTACCATAATCCAGAAAAACAAAGTGTGGAAAAAAACATGAATATATTGTTGAATCTGTTGAATTAAATTGGTACGTTACGATTAACTTGAATGCACATTATATGAAAGGCATTTAGATTATCCACACTAATTTTGTGCCTTTATTTGTCCGCGTTGACCACGCCCCCGACCACTATCTGAGAACCGGCATTTATTTGACTACCGGTTTTTATTTGAAAAATTACAGTACAGACATTAAAAACAATTTCAACAGGCTAGCATTGTTCAGCCCCCCCGTTTACAAGAATTTGTACCACACCAACAATCCCCGCTCCTAGTAACTAGTTTCGGTGACAGGCTTATTAAGGCGATGAAGAAAATAGAGGGAAGAGAGCACAAGGGAGCGTGAGACTATGACACATAAGAATTTTTTAAAAGTTGAACAATTTCCGATGCTGGGCAATTTAATTATAATAATGAGTTGTTGAAACTTTGGTCCAAATACAACAGCATTAATGTGGTTCATTTGAATTTCAAGGACTTTTTAAGCACTTTGTTCAGTCCAGCTCTGGCATTGTGTGCCTAATCCAAATTTAAATGAACTTATCACAGCCCCTGAATTCTGTCTGTTTTTAAAACACCCAACTCTGTTCAGAATTCAGGATGTTATTTTTAATGAGGAAGAGTTCTGATATGTAGCGGAAGAGGTAATCCTCATGTGTACTTGGTGTATAGACAGCAAAGAGAATGACATGGCGTGGACAGTTGAGTTGATTAAAGGGGATGTGATGGTTCCTGATTAAAGGGTAAGTTTTGTCCCATATCTTTCGGGCTATGACAGCTTAAGATGGCAGCTCACTGCCATGGAGTGGAAGATCACACCAATCACAGGGAGCAGTAATGAGAGGAGCCCCCTTCTTGGCACCAATTGAAGCTGGTGAAAATATACTTCTTTTCAGCCTTGTAAGTCATACAGTACAGTTGTGTTTGATCAACATTCAAACAGCTTCTTCCTTCTATACACTTTAGGCTTGAATCGATGATTGGTGTCACACAGCTTTTTAGAACAGCAGAAAGAAGAAAAATCGCAAGCGTTTAAATTCCATGTGGCCAACTTTTGAGATCTTTCATTTGGCATTGAGGCACTAAAATGTTATTTCAATTTTGTTTTTCAGTGACAGTATTCCATTGCTTCTGGGCATCTTGTTCAAAAGCCCCCCTGTAAATGAAAGACATTGCATCAGCCAAATCTCTCCACTGAAGTAGCATCACTTAAATGCTATTGCACTTCACGTCCCAAATTGGGTTGTCATTTTGCCCTCAATCACAGCATTGCTTTGATGCCAGCCCTCTTGTTCAGAAGTCACACAAAGACAAAAAAAAAAAGATTTCAAGCTAACTGCTTAGAAGTCTTTCCGCATTCCAGATTCCTTCTATTAGTCAGGATTTGGTAAAAATCATTATTTTGTTTCACGTTCATGTGGAAATTGCACAGACAATTACTGGGCTGAAATCTGTGACTGGGAGAACAAAGCTAGCTCGTCATCATTTTATAATGGAGGCAATTTGCATCTGCTTTCACTAAGGCTGCTGTGGCGAGCCCCTGCGAATCAAAGGTTGATTAATGTGTCCGAACACAATTTATTAACAGCTGTTCAGGTGGCTTTTGAAAGTGTGTGTGTGTGTGTGTGTGTGTGTGTGTGTGTGTGTGTGTGTGTGCGCGTGCGTGCTTCGCCACATGTGCGTTGTGGTGTGAACACAAGCTCCCATGTCCCACCCATGAACAGATCATGAGATAAGGCCCCTGGACGTAAACGCCCTGAAAAGCTGCCCTATACCCTAGTCAACAATGAGACTATGGTTGGGTCCTTGACAGGTGGTTCCCTTTTGGCTGAATACCCATGCTGAACTTTTTGTTTCTCCCCTTGCTCTTTTTATTAGCAAAGAGCAATGTAGAAAACGTTAAGGTAGCAGATTTTACGTTTTTAGCCTGCTTAAATTCAACTTTAGGCTGTTTTCTGGTTAAAGTAATCTGCAAGTAAGTGTCTGTACTCAGCTAAGGATCGTGCAGCAACGCTTCTAAAGAGATGCCTTAGCCGATCACGTCAAGTCTGTGTCAGAGACTTAGATGCACATTATGAATATTTTTAGCTTTTCAACTTTCAACAGCTTTTCATGATCTCCGATGCATCAGGAGCTTCAGCTTTTTTTCCATATTAAACAACAAAATACACAATTTGTCCATGCCCTCTAAAATGACACACACAAGCGTTTTCTGATCGGACGCCCCTATCTATCAACAGATAGTTGTCTGTGCCAAAACGGTTAGAAACCACTGTTTGAAAGATTAACTGGTTTTGTTTGATGGTGTGACAACACTATGATTAATGTTTGGTTAAGTATAGGCACAAAAACCACTTGGTTAGGTTTAGGGAAAGATCATGGTTTTGTTTAAAATGACTAGGGCAGCAACTAACAATTATTTTCATTTTCGATTAATCTGTTGATTTTTTGGTCTCTAAAATGTCAAAAAATGGTGAAAAATCTGTGTTTCCCAAAAAGCCCAAGATGACGTCCTCAAATGTCTTGTTTTGTCCACAACTCAAATATATTCAGTTTACTGTCCCAGAGGAGAGAATAAACTAGTACATATTAACATTTAACAAGCTGGAATCAGAGAAGTTTTACTTTTGTCTTAAAAAATTACTCAAAGCAACTAATCGATTATCAAAATAGTTGCTGAATAATTTAAGAGTTGACAACTAATCGATTAATCGTTGCAGCTCTAAAAATGACTACTTCATTAAGGTAAGGGGACCGTGGTCATCAAAGTTACTCTAATAACCACTTGGTTATGGTTTGGGAAATTAGTTTGTGAAACATAAGATATTAAAAAAAAGTGAGTAGGCAACACTTATTTCATGTGTCAGATTACTGTATTCAACATTCCATAATCATTTTCAATTTGTAGCTACCGGTTGTGAACATTAATTAGGCTGCCACTCAAAAGCTGGAATCGATAGTGATTCAAAAGGATTCAGATGGCTTTTTATACTGGAGGTGGATTTGGTTAAATGCTATTGAGCCTCAACCCTAGTTGAGACACATTTGAGATGCATGCTGGTGTTTCAAATGTCGCTAACACTTTACTTGAAGGTATCAACATAATTGTGACATGACACTGTCATAACTATGAGATGACACTGTCATGAATGTAACATAAATGATTATGACTTCTCTCATTATATGTCATTCGGTTTTTGTCATGACAAGTTGACATTGTTTGGGGTGTCTTGATTATAACAACTTGACATTAATCAAAGTGACATTACCAGAAGTTGTCTTGGTCATGACAAGTTGACAATAAATTTGTTTGGGATGTCTTTGTAATGACAATTTGACATTAACCAGGATGACATTACTAGAGGATGTCTTTGTCATGACAACTCAACATTAAATTTCTTTGGAGTGTCCTTATTAAGACAACTTGACATTAAACAGGATGACATTACCTGAGGATGTCTTTGTCATGACAACTTGACATCAATGTGAAGTTGTCATTACAAAGACATCCCAAACACATTTAATGTCAACTTGTCATGACCAAGACAACTTCTGGTAATGTCACTTTCATTAATGTCAAGTTGTCATAATCAAGACAACCCATACAATGTCAACTTGTCATGACAAAAACCGAATGAAACTTAATGACAGAAGTCATAAACGTTTATGACTTGTTTATAACGTTTGTGACACGTTCATGACAGTTTCATGTCATAGTTATGACAGTGTCATGTCACGATTATGTCGATACCTTCAAGTAAAGTGTTACCCAAATGTCTAATGGAATATGTATATGTATATATGTATATATATCTATACATGGAATAATGTATATGATATACACAAGGTCGACAGGCACCAAAAGATTCAGATGTAAGCCATGTGTATCTTAACTCTACTTTTCTAACAAGGATCACATGTTCTCAGGGTGTATTTTTTGATGTTGTTCAGCAGACAACATGAAAGCAAATTGGGGCATTTTGATAGGCAGTTTGTTTGTGGTGTAGTTCACTTTTGATTTCAAAGTGAGAGGAAAATTAGAGGAGTCAAAAAAGAAAAGAAATGAATACTTCTCTTTACCATTGCAAAGAAAACTTTAAGTGAAGCACAAGTCCTTTCAATATCACTGATCAGAGTGTCTCTGTATTTAAAACCGGCTTGCACTCAGACTGCAATTCAGATTGAAAATACCCTCCACTGAACATGAACTCCCTTAATCAAATTTTCATCCTCCATGCTAATGTTGTCTGCATAACAGTACCTTATAAGACAGAACAAAAAGAAGAAACCTCAAAAATGAAATTTCATTATGAGAAATCTTAATGAATCATCAATCATTTTGCTCACGTGCAAGCCATTGACAAATTGGAAATTATTATTTGACTGAGTCTTGTAGAGGAAATGCATATGACGACCCATAGCGAGAGAGAGAGAGAGAGAGATGCATGGTGAAAGAGGAATGGTGGAAGGGTTGGAGTGCGCAGGAATGGAGGGTGAGGAGAGAGGGTGGGGATGGAAACGTAGCCACAGCACAATGGAACTATATAAATCTAAGCAAGTGCATTTGATCATGGGCTTTTGACAGAAACAGGGATAGAAGAATGTGGTGGCGGGAGCGGATGCGAAGGCGAGGAAGTGTAATACCATGATGTGACTAGCTGCAGACATTTTGTGATTTTGTGCACGTCCAGAACGCTGGCTCTTTGTCATGCCAAAGTACAGCGGCGGCAAGGGTATAGCGCTGTGATATTTCCAGCTCGCTGCGGTGACACATGCAGTGGCTCCAGGCCATGCAGGTTTAGTTAGAGCCTGACTCATGGTCATGATGTAGTGTCTCATGCAGTGATAGCTTTGAGACATATGAGCTGGTATTTCCAGTGCCAGACATGGGCCCGCCATTTCCTCGGCTGGATTAGAGACCATTCCCGAAGGAGAACTCTGGATTGATTGTGTTCTTGGGTTTAGGAGCAGGTCTAAACCAATGCAGTCACACCAATGCCTAACATGCTCGCTGACAAAGAATCCAACTAGGGGAACATAAAAAAAACGAATAGCTGTCATTAGATTTTTGAAGTTCTGGCCTGTGTTGTGCATTAGTAACTGTCAGAGTCAGAACAGAACCAAGGCTATGTTTAGACGGAAACAATCTAAAGAGAAAACGTAAAAGTGGCGCTGCGTTCTCACTTTTTATTCTGCCTTTAGACAAGCGTTTTTGGGGGAGGGGGGGGGATCTCGTTTTCACCCGCGAGCGTTGTCGTGTAAACAGTACGGGTGGGAATCACCAGAGGCCTCACGATACGATATCATCCCGATACTTATGTCATGATACAATATTATTACGATTTTAAACATATTGCAATATTCTGTTATATACTGCAATGTATTACCTTTTTTCCAACTTCAAATTTTTCGCAATTTCAAATGATGTCCCCAAAGGAAAATGTTGTCAACATAGCGAAAAAGATACATTTCTCTGTTTGTTCATCTCACTTCAATTTTATTGCTGCAAAATGGGATTGTCAAGCAGACAAATTGACCAACACATATATCATAAAATATCGATACTGTTACACATCTTGCGTCTGTGTATCGATACAGTATTGCCACGAAAAATATCACGATACTATACTGTATCGACTTTTCCCCCCACCCCTAGTAAACAGGGCCTAAGTCAGATAAGAGCGACAGTTAAAAAGCCCTATTTAAAAGAAGGTACATAGCAGTTGTTTAGTTCAAATTTGAATGTAAAGGCAACTTAGTGCATTCAGTTAAACTCATCGTTATACTTTTTACTTACACAGAAATTGAAATCTTGCAATTAGAGTGGAACAACACTGATTTTACACATGAAGGGCAGTTTAATTGTCACTAAGTGTGCTACTGTGAAAGCAGTTGTAAAATGTCTTTTGTAGCCTTAGAGTGAGCTTTTTAAAATTCAGTCACATTTACATCATGTGGCAAAGAACGTGCACCTGCGCCCATATGCACAAAACCTTTGCTTGCCTTGGTAAGCCCATCCAGCTTGGTCTTCTTTTAGTAATCATCTATTTCTTGTTTCCAAAACGGTCCCCTTAAAAAAAAGCCCTTGAAGTAGATTGGCAACAAGTTCAGCAGTAGCTCCGCCACCATCGCGGGGCCCCTGGGGCGTTTGGTCCCAACACGTCAAAATTTGATTGGCTGATGATATGGGCACTTAAAGTTGTAAGCAGTATGCAGCTTCAACGAATAGCAGCATCGCCACTGATGCTTGTCCAATGTCATGCATTTAATGACATTTCAATAATTTTTACAGTAGATATTACAGTAAAACTTGATTGAATTCAGACACATTTCAGGCACACTTCAATTTAACTGTGAAAACCAATTTAGGATTTTTGATTTTGACAGGGCCAGCAGAGAGAGCACTGATGGCCCTTACAGCCCACCACTGGTAGTTTGGCACACTGGTCGTGACATCTACATTTGGACATTGGCTCTTCACATCACAGATCTCTTAGCCAGTTTACAGCCTGTTAGATAGAAGCATAAAAAAACAGGCTGAGCTCACAAACATTTTGAGCCTGATTTACGGTAATACACAAGCTAACAAGGTGCAGCTCATTTTGTCAAGCGGGTCACTTGTCATTCAGTCCCAGCTGAGAGCAGTGACCTGTCAAAGATGAGCAACAGCAGCATTACAGACTGTGAGCTAAACGCACTGAATGAAAGTGTGATACGCTAGCATCCTCACCACGAGAGTGAGGTTGAAGAACAGAGTGACGCACTGATAACATACAAAAGGCATTATCTTCTGTAGATGGTTACAACTTTTCTCCCATGCCGAATCGTGTCTTAAAAGTGTACGTTAGCTATTTCTTTTGTGTGAAAGCCCCGATACAAAACTCAAAGCCTCAGCTGATGTCCTTACAGTACATCCATGCCTCGCTAGTAAGAACAGTTACAATGACTTACTATTGTACACACACACACACACACACACACACACACACACACACACACACACACACAGAATCAAAGATGCTCAGACGTGACTGGGATGAAAACTGAAATATTCAGCTTTCATCTTTTAACCCAATCATCATTCTTTCCTCCAAGGGTCTGGGGATGTTATTTCTAAAGCGAGGCGATAATTTAATCCGAGTGTCACACATTGGAACAAGCGGTTTTAGCCCATTTGCAAACCTACCCAGTTTTTGAAATATAAATTATCTGCCAGTTTGTTTGCCCTAACCTGATAATATTTTCAAGAACATTTTAGAAAAACAGGTTCCCTGTTATTTTGATGAGCCTTATTTTTTTTTAATTTTCAAAAAGGGACTGAAGGGACATGTTTGTCGGCTAATACTGTATACCATGTACGCCACGTTCAAAGCCACGTGTGAGAGCAAACTCCAGACAAAGTCCTCTTATCCTCCCTGAGAATCATCTCTGACTTTCCTTTTGATGCTTTGTGTTCTGCAACAGTTATAGATGTTTAGGAAATCCTTTCTGCTGTTAATTACCTTTTTTTTTCATGTATTCTAACAATGCTGAGAGAGGGCGAGAAGGATGGAGTGTGGGGGAATAAAGGGAGACGGAGAAAAAGAGAAGTGAAGGATGACACCCGTTCTGGGGCGGCACAGGTGGTGAGAATGAGGTAGGCTGTTGGCAATGCTGTCTGAGCAGGAGCTTCTCTGAAATTACATTGTTGCGGAGCGACAAACAAAACGCACACACACACACACACACACACACACACACACCTCCGTGCATGCCAATTCAGATATAATGCACGGATGTCCTCTACGTTTCATCATCAAAGCTCTATCAGGCTGCGCAGGGTCTGAAGGGGAGAATATGAACCGGATAAAACAAATCGTTTGATGTGTGAAAGACAGACACTCCCGCTCCAAAGTACTTAAGCTTCTCCTCCCAACGGACTGACAAGGGTGGAGGGGTAGGAGCGAGGAATGAGTGCTCCTCTCTTTTATTTCCCTCCCCTATTCCGCTCATCACAGAGTTTCCCAACCGTTGCGTCATTGTTTATGCAAGGTCCCAGTGTCAGCACGAGCAATGTCAATTAAATAAATAAAGTCAATATTGACAGACGTTTTCAAAGGCGTGGTGGTGGCGTGGTGAGAGAGGGATGGAGGAGACAGTGAGGGAATGAGGAAAGGAGCGATGAGCGTGTAAGCCTACATGTAAGCATGTAGGTAGGTAGGTGTGTGTGTGTGTGTGTGTGTGTGTGTGTGTGTGTGTAACCATGGCAGGATCAGGAGCAAAATGGTGTATCGGTGCGTTTTGTTTGGCACTGCTTTGATATCAGTTTGATGTCACAAAATATGTCTTATTTGTTCCATCCACTTTTTCCAAGTTACTTTCGTTAAGCTTTTGATACACTCTGGCGACATTATTGACCATAAATATCCCCCATTGGAACCAAAATCCCCCCCACACACACACACACACCTGTTGAAATATGGCTTTCAACGGCCATTATTCACCATCTTGTAAAGTGAAACAGATGGCAGATCCAGTTTCTTTGTAGATATTAAAATATTCACCAAGCTGCCATTAATTCTTTGATTGTCTGGATTGACAAAGGCCTTTTAACTGTGGTTAATTTCCCTTCAAAGAAGTGGGAGAGTCCCAATGAGTTATGACCATGAATATGCCTCATTCGCCAAGTCTTTTGAGATGAAAGGCCCTCAGCTCCCATGTCAAACACCCAGCACACCTGACCCTTTTAAAGTGCAGAACGGCTTTTTGATATTAAATTGAATTGTTCTTGTAGATGAACCCCGTTTTGAAGGTATTCAAATGTAAAAAACCATAATCATTTGATGATGGCTGAAATGTTTTGAAACGTCGCCGAAGTCATGAATTTTCATCAAGTTCACTCGCTCTCTCCTGTATGTAATACTGGTTTTGTTCAGAGCTCCCAGTTTCCGCATCTGTGAAAGTCACAAGGAAACTTCAGTATGGGCCATCAATGAAATTTAACAAGCAAAATTACCATATCTGCAAAGACTTGCTAATGATGAACATAGGACCCGAAAGATGAAGTGATGAGATGAGCTTTGTTGGGGGTTATGAGCATGTTGACCAGATGCCAAGCCACCTGATACTATAGACATAGGAAAAAGATTTTGGTCTCATTACGATCGAAAAACCGAAGCAACCAAATCACCAATAGTCAAACGTTTACACATTCAATTCACTTTTTCCTAAAAGCTTGCATTTCATGTCAGGCGTTGGCGCCCTGCACCAGTTAATTAAGCCGTCGCTGATCTGTGTACAGTAGCGGGGAGCCTTCATCAAGTAGGATTAGCAAGTGACTCAGATGTCACTGACAGATATGATGAAAGGGTTCTCCCACCTGCTTATATGCTGCTTTCTCCATTTGCTACCATCTCTCTTTACGTAACTATGATCCCCTTAACATCTGGTATTAAAGAGCAATTTGGTATCTGGATAGGTTAATGCGGATCAATCTGATCGTAGGCCTTTGCATTTACACCTGGTATTAATAAGTAGTCTCGTTATCTCGATTCTGCCTACATATAATTAAAAAGAGAAAGGCCGAGCTGTGGGACTGGCCGACATGGTATGTCCCAGGTGGAAGGTAGAGATGCAGAACATGCTCGAGGGACTGCCATGACTTACAAGGCGTGATCATGTGACAGATGGACATGGCCGAAGGCATCGTTGGGCCGAGTTTTCTGTATCTTTGCTAACTAGTTTATTTATTGCTAGTAGTAGGGTTGGACTAGATTGGCTTCCCCTGTCATTCACGTGACTCTCACATTGCATGTTGTAGCACTCCCCCATGAACCCCCGACGCCACACTGCCTTTGTTTGTAAAGAGAAAATAGGTAGAGTTGTCACAGTAAAGGAGGAAGGGATAGTATGTAGAGGCAAAGTTAGGGGACTTTTCAACTTGTTGGGATAAGAATGTGGCAGGACTGTACAGACTGCATTTATACATGGCGGAGATACAATAAATACTGTAGATGGCAATGTGACCCAGACCACCACCAGATGTGGCCACATGTTGTAGATGGGGTCTTTAAGTTCAAATTCCAATACGTGTCTTTGCTAAGTACATTCTACACTGCCTCACGGCGCATTTATGCAGACGGATACGAAGAGGCAGCCAGCCGTTTGTATTGAGAATGTAGTTCACATTCTCAGCTTCATATTTCTTTTCACATTTGTCACTGTGCAGGTGGACAAGAAAAGTATTTAATTTACCGAGCATCTTTTCTCTTATTCAAGTCTTGTATTGGGAGGCTGTTGACCACAACCATTAGTTTTTCTTCCATCCTTCTTTGCTTGTTTTTTGTTTTCTATAAAGTTGAAACTTTCTCAACTTTCACGCATCACGCTTTTGTCTCTTTGAGTAGTAATGGGCAGCACTAGCATTGAAAAAAAGTGATCCAAGCAATAAATCCAAATTCAGCACTAAGGCTTGTAGTGTGAACATAGTCTTAGTCTCCCAGCCTCCATCTGAACAGTTTTCTCCCATAAGCTGATGACCCAGGTCGGCTCATTTATCCCATTCAGGAAGCAAGAGATTGATTGTGCCTGTGCCATCGCTGTAATTATACTGTCATCACTTAATCAACCTTATTGGATTCCTCAAGCGGTCGCAGTCCCTGAGGCCTGAGCTGAGAGAAAGATTGACTTTTTTGAACAGAAAGAGAATGAGAGGAAGAGTGAGAAAGAGAAAGAGAAGGAGAGAGAGAGACCAAATTAAGCATGGAGTCATTTGGGAGGCAAAGCAATGGGATAATAAGGACAGAGCAGACAATGGGGGTGAAGGAGTGCTACAGTTACAAGAGGATGTCAAAGATGAGTATATGGGATCTGGAAAGTGGACCAGAGAGGGACACACAGAGATGATTGGGAATCAGGTGGGAGGGTGCGGACATAGACGCTGAGTGATTGTTTCCTCAAGTCTGTGTCTGCCCCGCCAGAGAGGAGGTAACAAATAGTCAGGGTGTCACATGAAAAGCAGTTTAATAATTCATTTGCCTATGGGGCCGGGCAGAGAGGGCTGCTTTGAAGAGCAGGGGCACAGATGGCCATCAGAGTGAAAGAGGGACACCCACACACACACACACACACACACACACACAAATGCCTGTACTGGAGACTGGCTCATCACCTGGGTGCACACCATATGCCACGGTGGCAGACAACCTGCTCTATAAGCCCATGCTGAGAAATGCACGCAAACACATATGCTTGTGCACGCACACAAATCTCTCTCTATTTTATAACCCTTCCACTTTACAACCGAAGAAAGATCCATTCTTGCATGCGCAATTGCGTTGATGTGGGCTGCAAAGATAAGAAATAACCAGCTGATAGAAATGCCTTGAGGAAGAGTGTCTTCACCTACACACTGAGCCACACCAGTGCCCAAAGTCAAACACTGGAAACACAAAACAACCAGGTATTCACACAAGGAACGTAAACTGCGCTCTCTGTCAATCCATCATTGTGTGAAATTACCCGCCGTAACGACAGCATTCCCTCTTTTGCCATTTCACATCTGACTAAGCCCAATCCAAACACTGAATCAGCTCTTAAAATCTAATGATGCAACACCTACTGTACCAACCAGAAACGGCCTTGTATCCTGCCATCTTGTTAGGACACCTACCTGCCCCCCAGCCACTAAAACAGCAGCCCACCTTTCATTCAATTACTGTGCTGACTTTAATGGTTATGAGTTCTCCTTTTGTGCCTGGCATGCTTTACTCCTCTCCCTGTGTGGCTTGCAGGTGATTACTTCAAGGCAATAAAAGGTCTCATTGTGGGTTCTGCAGTTTGTAGATGTACCGCAGGATTCTTTGTATGATGTCATATCTCGGGGGATTTGGATATTTCCTTTATAAAGAAAAGGGCATAAAGGAATGTCATCACAAAAGTTGTTTAAGCACTACACGTACTACCAATTTCTGCCGTGGTACAGTGTTTGTTTGTGTATCTTGCAACAAGGCTAGAGAAAGAAGAGGTGAGGATTATAACAAAAAAAAATAACATAATAATAAAAAAATATTTGGCTGATGACAATACAGTATGTTGCGGTTGAGTAGATGAGCGAGTGTAAACCCAGGCTGACCCACCCAGTCCAGACAGAGGGGCCACATATTGATGGAACAGACGACAAGCACCATTACCCTGTGGATCGCCGCAGCGAAAGAGAGGGCACGGAGGAGCAGAGGGGGGTGGAGGGGTTAGAGGAGAGAAGCTGGGGGAGCAGAGGGTGAGGGGAGGGGGACATGTGGGTAAATTAAACCCAACAGCGAGGGGGAAGATCCATGAAGATGGGACACACACGGCACATTTACATGTATGTTCAGTGGTAATCTAATAAAATAATAATAATTTAAAGAGTTTATTGCTCCCCAGTGGGGAAACTACAATTGACAATCCACACTATGTAATTTGTTCTATACTGGGACTTGAACCAGCAACCCTCTGGTTCCCAACACAAGTCCCTATGGACTGAGCTACTGCCACCCCCAAATCTCTGTAGTGTTGAAGCTAATTTGCAATCAAATACTGCTTTTCTCTGTTTTATGTAGGTGAAAGTGGAATAACTTGGGGTTTTGGACTGTTTGATGGACTTAACAAGGAACCTTGGGCTCTGGGAACTAGGTGTTGTTTTCTTTTACTTTTGAGACTAAAGATCGTCATCCTGAACTGACCTGATTAGATGTCATTTACAGGTGCCTTCCAAAACCTTTACTAATTAGGCTACTGTTGATAAGTAATAATCGTTAAAGGTCCTATGACATGCTGCTTTTTGGATGCTTTTATATAGGCCTCAGTGGTCCCTAAATACTGTATCTGAAGTCTCTTTTATATAGACCTTATTGGTCCCCTAATACTGTATCTGAAGTCTCTTTTATATAGACCTTAGTGGTCCCCTAATACTGTATCTGAAGTCTCTTTTATATAGACCTTAGTGGTCCCCTAATACTGTATCTGAAGTCTCTTTTATATAGACCTTAGTGGTCCCCTAATACTGTATCTGAAGTCTCTTTTATATAGACCTTAGTGGTCCCCTAATACTGTATCTGAAGTCTCTTTTATATAGACCTTAGTGGTCCCCTAATACTGTATCTGAAGTATCTTTTATATAGACCTTAGTGGTCCCTTAATACTGCATCTGAAGTTTCTTTTATATAGACCTCAGTGGTCCCTTAATACTGTATCTGAAGACTCTTTTATATAGACCTTAGTGGTCCCCTAATACTGTATCTGAAGTCTCTTTCCCCAAATTCATCCTTGGTGCAGAATTACAGCCACTAGAGCCAGTCCCACAATGAGCTTTCCTTAGGATGTGCCATTTCTGTGTCTGTAGCTTTAAATGCTATTGAGGAGGAGAGAGGGGGAGGCCAAGGTGGAGGGTGGGGGTGTGGCCTTGACCAACTGCCCCTTTGCTTGTTTGAAAGCCATGATGTCTCTCTCAGGCACGCCGCCAGGATTCCAGTTTTGGATGGGCCAGACCAATTGTGGGTGGGCCTTAAATTAAAAACGTTATCAAATCACTGTTTACCCTAATACAAATGACTGACTAATATACTGTTATATTATCTGTGCTTACATAATAGAGATTTTAATAGTTTGATGCTCTTTCAATATGTTGTTGCATTGTAAAGTTTTCGGTGCAATGGGCGGACCTATACGCGATCGCTGTCCATGGTTCTGACCAAAGAAGAGCGCTTTGGAATCTCCATTACGCACCATACCTGGCTGCGCTATAGCGCATCGCATCTCTCTATAGACTGTAAAGTGGTCAGGAATCTAAAATTTCCCCAAAACATAGTTTAGTTCTGCTCGTATAACATGAGGCCGAATATTTTACAATTCTGTTTAATTGTTTTAAGTTTTCAACATTACAGATCAGCAACACTGCCCGACAGTTGACAATTCACAACGGTATCTGTCATGTAAAACAACACTCAAGTTATTTCCTACCAAGACAAACTGTTACTTTAGTGTGATTCATGTTATTACCATGTTTAACAGAAGTAAATAAATCACATAAATAAGCCCTAAAGCATCATAGGCCAACAAGAGAAAACCACGAGGGAAAATAACTTAACATAACAAGCTGTTAGAAATAGAAATGCGCCTGTAGCGAGTTATGAATCGATTATTTGTATCCATATATCTCATATAATGACATAATACAATGCAGCCAGAGTAGCCTTCACATACATTAGCCACTGTTATCATCCTCTGGCGGTACACAATTAAACTACACCATTAAACACAAAAGAACACGGAAAGAGTAATTTCCTCTTTTTCTCTCAGTTATATTAGCCTACTAAATTTCAACATGTACCGAAATCATCTCTAGTGTTTTTAGGTCGCCTCGCAGTCACACACACACTGACATAATAACGCATTTCAGAAGCCATTATGGCTAACTTATCAGAATAACTTGAAAACAACTGGGTAGGCTAAATTACATTCATATTACACTAAACGCCAAACGTGAAAATAGATGGGCATGGGAGAGAGCATGAGAAGAATATTCATTCATTGCAAATTTTTTTTTAACAGAGCAGTAGGAAAAGGCATGCTGTGGCCTATCTCTCCGAAATTACAGGAGTAGTCGGCGGGGTTTGCTTTTGAAAATGTCAATGATTTCATCAAAGTCAAGAGTTACTGTAAGCTCTCTCTCAAATGTCAACAGACAGAGGGACATTAGGCGAGAAGTAAGCATGGTGCTCCTATTTGGTGTTTTAATTCGGTTGACACTGGAAAAGACATGTTCAACTGTATAGGATGTCATTGGCAGTGTTATCAGAGCTTTTAAGACAGCATGCATATTCGGGAAAACGTCGTCATTGCATATGTCCATCACTTCAATAAGACTTTTGAGATGTTCTCCTCTTTTTTTCTTCCTCTCTATGAGTTGCACAAACACTGCGAGCTCCGACTCTGATATGGTTATGTGGAAGCGCTTCCCTGCATCATTGAGAGAGGTCGCTATAGTGGCCAAGGTGGTGTCATTTGTATCAAGGCTAGGGGACATCAGGATTGCCGCAGATGCCATGAGGCCATAGGTGTCACTGTGGAATCGAGTGTTCAGTTCATTAAGCTGACAGTCTATTAGCGCGTTGGAAATGTTGCGCAAGTCACTGTCACTCCTCACCCTTGTCGATTTCCCCAACGTGCATGTGACAATACTTCCCTCAAATCGGCCTGGGAGCTTCCTTGAGCGGGGTGGGCAAACTGGGTACATCCCAGTTCTCGACATCATGATCCTCCATCATCTTATTTGTTGTTGCCAACATCTCTGACCGGTCAACGGAGCGAATGTTTGTCAGTTCTTGTTTGAGGTTCTCAATCAAATCAACCGTGTCTGTCACTGATGTGGTGATGGACTGGAGGCTTTTAGACATGAAGTCTGATTTACTGAACAACTGTTTAAAAAGTACAAGGAGGAATATGAACTTTTTTGTTCTGATCTGCTGAAGGAGTGACTGTGCCTCAATCTCACTCTGTCCCCCTTCTTCTGCGTACTGTGCCAGCACCTCCACAATAACATCATACAGAATGAAAACTTTTGTCACTGCGCCCGATCTTGAATCCCACCTAGTGTCACACCCTCGCTCCAATTCCAATGACCTCTGATCGGGCCGCATCTCTTTTTGCACGTTAAGGAAATGGGCATGACGTTCGCTGCCGCACATGAAGGTGTGCAAGGTGTTGAGAGTGTCGAAAAAAGTTGAGGCATCCAATGATGTCCGGGCCACAGCTGACAGGGCGAGGTTTAACCTATGAGAGTGACAGTGCACATAGATGCCGTTTTGAAAGGTGCCCTTAAGGATGGCTTGGACACCCCCCTTATGCCCAGCCATTACCGATGCACCATCAAACCCCAAACCAACGCAAAGGCTAGGGTCTAGTTCAAAAGGTGCGACAACTTCCAATATTTTCTGTGCTATCGCATCAGCAGTCATGTTGTCTGTGGCTACGAGGCCAACAGCGCGTTCTCTCACAGTCCCCATGTGTACATACCATAAGCAAACGGCCACCAGCTGATTTTTAGATACATCCTTACACTCGTCTGCTAAAATAGCATAGAAAGACCCCTCATGCAGTTCACTTTTAATCCGTCGCAACAGGAGAGTGCACGCAGCATCCAACAGGTCATTCTGAATTTCGTGACTGAGCATCTTTGCATTGCTTGGGATCACATCTAGACGCTCTTGAGTTGCAATGTCATGCCTGCAGACAAGTCTATAAAATTCCAGGAAAACCTGCGTTTTTGAGCTCATCATTCTCCCAGTTGCCACGCAGGGGTACTTCTTGTTTGGCACAAGTGATAAGAACGTCCAAAATGACTTTGATGTGCTCCCGATTCCTCTCTATGATTTCACCCTGTTTGCCATCTGTGTTGCTGAATTGATGGATGATGGAGCCTCGCTCAGACATTAACAGCCTGTAATTGTTACATTTATCCAGTGCAAACATGTGCGATTTGCTATTTTGGTGCTTTAAACAAGCGTGATTGAGGTGCTTCCAGTCCCGGTATCCAGTCTGGCTAAACTTCTCCTCCCCCTCCCCCGCTCACTAATCTTACAGAAGACTGCATCCTTCCTAATGCTGTACTGAAGGAAATTGTATCTGCTATACCAATGTGTGGAGAAACTTTGTCACCGATCACTGTGACCGGATACTTGATCACTGTGACCGGATACTTGATCACTGGTTGAGTTGTGGGCTCATCCACTGAAGACAGATCCATAGGGCTGCTATCGTCCACTTGCGTGGCAGAGACAGAGACACTAGCACCGGCACTGGCCGCGCTGGCTGCGTTGGCCGCGCTAGCCGCGCTAGCAGCGCTAGCAGCGCTAGCATCTGGGGCTGGGGGTGGCAGAGACAAAGATGTGCAGCTGGGTGTTGTGGATCTCAGCTCTCCTTCATCTCCTGGCTCCGAGACCGTTCGTGAACGTTTAAGATATCTAAACAATGACTGCTGCAACATTGTCTTTTGAAATGATTTTCACACCTGATCACTTGGAGCTAGCCTACCCGCCATAATGTCAAGCTACATCCGATCCCGAACCGCACTGTCTGCTGAACTTGCGCAGAAACATCAAAATAGACATATTAACCAGTTTTTTAAAATTTTTTTGAAAACTAAACATTTAGACTATTTTAGCACAAAATATGAGATTATTTTCCAATTTTTAACAATTTTTGACAAAATGAAAATATATTAAGTTTATATTTTTTTTTTAAGAAGAAAAGTTTTGGGTGGGCCTGTTGAAAAGTGGGTGGGCCTAGGGCCAAATTCTCTGGGCGGGCAATGCAGAGAAAGGAGAGGTAACCTTGCTCCTTATGACCTCATAAGGAGAAGATTCCAGATCGGCTCATCTGAGCTTTCATTTTCTCAAAGGCAGAGCAGGATACCCAGGGCTCGGTTTACACCTATCACCATTTCTAGCCACTGGGGGACCATAGGCAGGCTGGGGGAACGCATATTAATGTTAAAAAACCTCATAAAGTGACATTTTCATGTCATGGGACCTTTAAAGCTCAACTACCCCATGGTTGATAACTACTTCGTCAAGGATGGAGAACGATTGTGATCATGGTTAAAAACAAAACGACGTTGACTGTCACTGTCAATGGCCCACTACCTAGGGCAAGAGTCCTTATATACACGTCGTCATGGGGAATTTGCAGAAATGACTGATAGTGTTATTTTTCTTGGGAGGACAGTCTCTGAAATGACCATTCATCCGTGTTCTCGATTGAATAAGAAATGCTTTACTGTGGGTCTGAATTGTCAATAATGGAAAACAGGTTTTGTCCCACATTCTTCCCCTTTTTTTTCAACAGCTAAACATAGAGCAACTTATTTCCCAAAATAAGTCCTCTCTGGGGTAGAACTTGGAGCTGTACTCCACAAGTGCATGCCTTGGATCCTGAGAAAGGGAATGTTTCCGATGCGGTCCTGGTTGCCCTCGATTGTTTGTTGTTTTTGCCCACTTTCTTGTGAATTGTTATGAAAATGCCTGCACAAGCACACAAGCACACAGGATCTCCATGGCGACAAAGGAAGAAAAAAAAAAAAACATAATAGGTACGGGGTAGGTGAGAGGAGGGCAGCGAGGAAAGAGGTGTCAGAGTCATACAATCAGCAGTGACAAAGCAATCACTTGGGAGTTTGATAAAAGCAGCGTGTTAAGTGCGGAGGAGACAAGGAAGAAGAGTGACAGATGATTCGGCTGAAGTAAGGAGGATGGGAAGAACGCACGGACGACATGATTGCAGAAGGATGAGGCGATGAGCCTGATGAGCCTTAATGGGACACAATGCAAAAGCAGCAGAAGAGGATGGGCTTGAATTGGACTGAAGGGGAGACTGTGAAGGAAAACAGAAGGCAGGTGGTGGTTAGCAGCAGAGACAGGGCTAGGTGAGGATACAAGATTGATTGGTGATTGCTCTTGGATTTTGTGGCACAGAGTGTGGAAGCAATAAAGCGAGAGGGAGAGAGAGAGAGATGTTGTAAAGAAGGGGGAATATAAACTCCCAGATGCCAGGTATTTTTCCTATCGGGATGGGAGACGACAGGAGTCTAATGAGTTCCCTCATAGCCGGGTGGGTTTCATTATGAATCACACAAACAGTCTAACACACACACACACACACACACACACCCACACACACACACACATAACCATAGCTGTAATGAATTACGGAGCTTGCAGCCTAAAAACCTTGGCCCCGCACCTCATCACATGATACACGCATACATCATTTTGCGCGGCGGATCGATCCCTCCACAGCCATTTGACACAAACACACGCGGAATCGAAATGCTCTGTGACGTATTCCATCACCCGCTGCCAGCCGACATCCTCCAACGTCGCCGACATCAATATAGTGACCCAGCGTAAGAAAAAACCTTGAAGTCCCGCTTTGTCTTCCAAAAGCTTTTTGGCTGTTCCGCTTTGTCGTTATTTCGATCACGGGCAAAATTATAGAACTTAACCACAAATAGAAATTGACATTCCCTCACCGTGCTCGTTTTGTAACACCTACACCTCATTTCCCGGGACTACAGCCTCTCTCCTCGCTACCCCAGCCCACAAATATCGTTACAACTTAACACCACGTTCACACACTAACGCACATCTATTTTTTCTTCCTCTTGTGATTCACTGTGGACCATCACAAATGAAAAGGTGTTGCCATTGACGTTGTTTTCTCCTTCAGTCGTGAGAACAGAAGAGAAAATGTTCATCATCATGTTCATCTTGTGACATTTCTGTCCCTTGTTGCCTTTGTCATTTAAATTATTCATAGTATTAAAAAAAGGGAGTCAAGTTTGTACCAGTGCATAATCACAAACATATCTTGTTTCTACATCAAAAAAAAAAAAAAAAAAGATCAAATGATGTACTTCCCTGTTGATGAGGATCTGTCTGTGGGTTCTTTCTTTTTTCTATACCAGTCAGACACAGAACAGTCAAACTAGATTTGCAAGTGTTGCCAAATTTAGCGTAACATTTTAAAAGTGCTCTGCACTATAGCTGGCTGAACTAACGTCAGCTTCACAAAGTCACAGCATGAGCTGCTTCACAGCCGTGAATTATTGAGAGTTTTTAAAAGAAGAAGTTGAATCTAAAATATAAGACATGTTTTCAGTTATTTCACACTTTTTTGTTAAGTATATTGTTGGGGACCAAGAGTCTGGTTAAACCAGATTTTAACCAAAAGGCCTCAGATTAAACTGACCTCTGGATACAGGACACACATGTGCTCAGAGACAAAGGAACATGTGGCCAAGACAAAGGAATCTTGGCCTGCATGTAAATCCCAAAGCCGGGGTAATTCACACCTCTATGCGAAAGTGCCAGCCAGAAGGGAAACGCCTCACAACTGGAAGGAAGTCAAAGAACTACAAGATTGTAGTCTTCACCCTTTCAAGAGTTTTGAGTCTTCCTATTGGTTCAGCGGGACCAGAAACACAGCAGGGGGTCTTAACCTATAAAAAGCCTGATCCTAGGAAAATCCTCGTCTTCCATTGCAACTCCGTTGCTGAGGGGAGCGTGCAAGCGCTTGTGCTGAACTTCCATTTTCTGGAGAAAGTGGATTTTATTTCGGTGGATCCTTGAAAACGCACCAGTGTTTTCATATCTGCAGGAGAAGGACAAACGTTTTCTTCTCAAAGTCGACTAAACTTCCCCCTTTCTGCCTTTTTGGAGGAAGTTTCTCTGTGGCTGCTGACGAGCGCCAGGAGATTCGTCTGTTTCATTTCTGTGGAAATCTATGGACAGAAACAAACAGACTGAACACACCGTAAGAAGGCTTACGTCTGGGCAGAGATAAGTAGTGTGTTTATTAATGAGCAAAGGGTTCGCTACCACTTGTTGCCATTAAGGTGATCTCATTTAATCATGTACTGGTCCATATGTGATTATTAATCTGTTCTGTGAATGTATCAATAGATCATGGTACTGTTGATGTTGTGTTAAGTAGCTGGTTAAAACCATAAGCGCTACCTGCTTAATCACTCCTTTCACAGAGTTTTATTTACTGTCTGCGATAGAATCGCAAAATCAGCTGTTAGCCACTGGAGTGGTTATAATGACCAAAGTTTCCCTCAGTAAGTCAAAAGTCTCAGTCTGTCCTAACTACATGTGTGGTCCAGACCTGAGTAGCTGAGGGGGGCGGGTCATTATCGATAACTAAGATCAGAGTGCCTCTTTTCTTTACTCTTCTTCTCTTTCTTCTTTTACTAACACACACACACACACACCCACAGGCTAGCCACAGTAGCTCCCGAGCTAACGCTGTAGTTTAGCCACGTGGAATCGGCTTACGTTCGTACAGAGCTAACACAGGAACTAGCTACCATACCGGCTAAGCGTGCGCGTTGCCTAGCAACCCCCCGGCTTCTTCGGCCCTACCGCCCCCTTGAGGCTAAATAGTTTTGTGCAGCTCACAGGAGTAGCCATTTTTGGAGTTGTTTTTGTGTTAGAACTACATTTCGACACCGCCCCTCCTTTTTCACTCACTCTCTCTCACTCACACACACACACAGACGTGTCCATGCTGCTTTGTTTTTGCTTTGTTTTGGTTGTGATATTGTAAAAGATATATAAGTTTATTATCGAGGGATTATTGATTAGCTACTGATAATTGTGATGTTAATAAATCTTATTATACTTAATTGGCAGTTGCTTGTGATTATTTGTGTACTTGTTGTAATAATTGCTGGTCGATCAGGTCCGTGCTTGGATTCACCCCTTCCTTTATTTCCTTTTTAAAGGATTACCACAGAAATGAGACTGTTCCACAGTTTGATTATTGGTCCCTGACTTGCAGGGTGGTGCCCCGTTTTGATTGTTTGTCGATTTGATAAAGTTATTAATAACCATATTCATAACTTTATTAATATTGATAAAACATCTTTGATAATTTGCCAATGATCAAATATGTACCCTACGAGAATTCTACAACATAATTCCACGTGTTCATTCATAGTTTTGATGCCTTCAGTGAGAATCTACAATGTAAATAATCATGAAAATAAAGAAAACGCATTGAATGAGAAGGTGTGTCCAGTAACTGTAATCTTTTTTTTACAAGATGACATAAATAGCCCTATTTAGAAATACTAAATCATTCTCAACTACTTGGGTGACTTTATAGGGGAATGCATCTACATAGAAAATAAAAATGAAAAAGGACATTTTCTGATGTGAACCATTCTTTGTTGAACTTTAATGCTTTACAAAAACCAAAGCAAGTAAGCGCTGTGACTACTCTTCTGAAGAGATTTTGGAGAGGGAAATTAGGAAGAAATACACTGGTTGACTGACATGACACCATTGTATTCATATAATACTATCAATCCAGGCTAAAGTGAATGATATTAATGATGCATGCATGTTGCTTCCTCTAAATTTTAGGTTGTGGTCGACTAGCGGGGCCTGCTTCAGTTGTTTGATAAATTGATCAACATTGATTGTGATTAGTGGTTGGCTGTACATGCAGAGCCTGCATGTCACCCACTAGCAACAAACTGTCTATCAAAGAACTTAAATCAGTGTAAATGACGTTATATCAGACACAGACTGGTTGTTGCAGATTAGTGTTACGTTTCCAGCGTCGTGGCTTCGAACCATAATTTTAGTTGGGACAGACACGTGTTAGCTTTAGCCTGGCTGGTAGAAGCTTTCTGCGGTGAAACATGGCCGGGAAATGTGGTGATAAGGTTGCATTAATCAGGTGATTCAGTTCGTCTTTGCAGCAAACATAAAACACTGACTACAGTAGCTTCACTACCCATGGAAAAGTATGTGCATCACTATCAGTGGCAGCTGCCACTTACCGTACTTTTTTTACACACGGAGAGCCTCACTTCCTATAACATTCACCCATCGGACTGACGTTACGTCACATGACCACCTGTCTAAAGGGGAAGGGGAAGGCCGGTAACAATCATGTAAAAGGAGAACGGTGAAAGTTTACTTTTCTATCAAGCAGCAAAAAAGTTTTAGCATCAACATCGCAACGTCCTGCGATGTGAGTATCGCGCATGCACACAACGCAGCCCTAACAGATAAGCTTGCGCTTATGCACTCTCGGGTACCGAAATTTGGCACCGTTTCATTAAACGTGAATCAGTCCTCGGTAGTACAGATGTAATTTGGTCAGTTTTGAATATTCGCTGTTGAAAAACACTAAAGGGGCACGTGGCCGTGGGGCGTTCTAACTTTCATATATGCGTGATTTTCATGGAAGGGGTAGCCCCACTTCCCAGCATTGCACGCTAGTGGGCTTGCCACCAGTTTCTCTTCAATGACACTGACAAGCAAAGAAAACAGACTACACCCTCCTACAACCGCGATGGCTGCAGCTGATTGGACAAACGCCTCATGTGGGTCTGGCTGCTCCGGAATACAATCTCTTATTTTACGAAAATATTTCACCGAAATGTGTTTCTGAATAGGGCTCGAAATGTAATAGTTATTATGATTTTGGCTCCCAATGATCACAAAAACAGAATAATCGAGAAAGACAATTATTTAGCTTATTAGGTTTTGCAAGTAAACTCTTATTTTCTCTTGAAATGTAGTATTAAGGGAAATTTCACAGTTGTAGTGTACTGTGGATTTATTTAACTTTTTCCACAGTTTTTTAAGTTCAATAATTGCAACATCTTTCCAGAAGTCAACATGTAATCGTGTTAAATTATCGGTGATTTCAATATTGACCGAAATAATCGTGATTATATTTTTTTTAGCAGCCCTAACTCTGAAAACATTTTAAGCGATAAATTTTTTGACAAAAGTCAGTTTAAAATTTGAAAAAGTTTAAAAGATTTCGTCAGCTATTGAGAGACGTGGAGCCGGGCCGGCCCGATCCTCATTTGCATAAAGTTGGCTGGATTCAACTTTATGCAAACGCACGCTCCTCCAAAGTCCCCGTGACGCTATCAGAATGCATTGCACGACTGCTCCCATAGAATGGGAAGTGTTGAAATGGACACACACCTCTACATTCCATGTCACACAGCCTCTGTTGCTCCCAGTTCCACACCTGCAGTATTGTGGCTTCACAGTCACACACATACACACACAGACATATAACACGTACACCTGCGGACATGTCTGAACACCAGCACCGAGCTTAAATATCACCTAGCAGATGAAAATATTGATTTTAAAGAAAGTCGGAGGGCGGGCTGGAGTGAGCCGCGATTCTGCGGTAATCACACAGCAAAGTGGCATAAGGTGTAGAGAAATAGACTCTTAAACCACTCAAACCTAACCACAAATGCCAATTATCATTAGGGCCCCTGACAGCAGCACTTAACTGTTGTCAAACACGTACATTACACATTGCTTAGCAGACATTAAGCCTATGTTAATCACTGCATAGACGGAAGAGCCTATGTTAATCACTGCATAGACGGAAGAGCCTATGTTAATCACTGCATAGACGGAAGATACTGAGTAACTACAAATGAGAGAAAAAAAACTGCTAGTATGACAGCAGACACAAAGTATTTGGTAACTCCTTAAGTACTTTCACACTAATGGTGCCTGCATTGTTTCACTGTGAATGTGCAGGAAACACTGTACAGTACATGCAGGGTGGGGAATTAGCACCCGCCACCAGCAGGTACATTTTCAAAGTGGTGGGTGACTTTGCCTTGTATACCAGCCTCGTGACATGAAGCTCGAGTGACCCATGTTGACGTCCACGGAGCCATGAGACGAGTTCCAGGCCTATGGTGACCGTCCTCTGGTGCATCAAAAACTCAAAGTCCCGGCCTTCGAGTCTGGCCAAGGCCTGCAGAGGAGGACAAGCGAGTTGCACGGGAAACATCCCGGCGTCGGCGCGGTCTTCCATCATCGGAGGACCCAGGAGGGCGAGCGAGGGCTGGCGATAGGAGGGCTGGCGATAGGAGGTCACCGCGACGCGCACGGGACTGCATGGTGCCGACTGTAAAGCGAGCAGGGCTCGAGCTCCGGTGTCGTCCCGGTAGTCTGCCATCTTCTTTTGGAGGGTCAACACACTCTCACATGCACACGCACACACACACACACTACTTTTTTTCGAGAGTTTTTGGCCAGGGCACTTGTTCGCTCCTTGGCTCTCGGAACAACATGGAGTCAGAGTCGGTGTAAGAACCATAGACAGTTAAAGAAATGGACCAACAGATCCCGTTGCTCTGGACGGAGACCAGTGAAGGATATTAGAAGTCACTTTACCAGTGATGGCTGAGTGTTACTGAGCAGCCTCCAACTGAGAGAGACGATGTAGATGTGACGTGAGTCTGAAAGTTGTAAGTCTTCTGGTAGCTGTGCCAAGAGAAATCTCAATCATTCCCAATCTTACAGAGACAGAGAGCATAGGTATACCGTAGGCACAGGCTAATTATTGCTAACTAAAATGCTAGCTAACATTAGTAATTAAACTTAAACAGCTAATATGAGTCAAAACTGCCTGTGAGCTTCTCCTGTACTGTACGGTAATTCCTCTACTATGCAACAATAAGTTGTGTGGTTATGACACAATCGTTAGCTTATTTTTACAAAAACTTCTGCTACAGAGCCATAACGTGAGGTACAAGGTAATGGAGCCTTTTATACATTGTTGTGTTTCTTTAGAAATAAACAATGGACAAATAGAGTCTTTAAACGCTTCAGATGTAAAGTCAAAGTGACGCCAAAATTAATGGCAGTCAATGGAATGCTAACAGCGTGTGATGGCTTGTTAGCATCAAAATGGCGCCATAGGAGATACGCTTTGTGGAGAGAGAATTACCACCTTGGTAAGAACAGGACCGGGAGTCTCTACAGGAACGGGACTCATGCTGCTTTCAGGGCATCCTCGTAAGCTGCTGCTTCGAAGATAATCATACAAGATAGTCAGTGCAGAACGTTGGTTCAACCGATATTCTCTTCATGTTATGTTACGATCAGAATATGACCAAACTGACCAAAACACAATTTTACCATGGTCTCGCAGGCTTTTTTTTTTGCACATAACTTTTTATTTGCCTATATTAATAAAATATGTATTAGTAATGAAAAAAAAAATATGTATTGAAGCAATTCAAAATATGCTAGTGCACGTTTTATAAATTTGAATTCCGGAAAACGTGGCTGGTAAAAAAATATAAGTGGCTGGTAAAATTGGGCATCCACCAGCCGCTGTGGCTGAAAAAAGTCAATTTCCCACCCTGAGTGCATGGTGCTACTTCCACCAATTTTTTTTTTCCCAGTCACTGCATCAGATTGAGCGTAGCCTACTAATAAAATAGAGAGAGATGCTCCCTCTGTGATGCTGGCGCTAAATCAATGTGGTCCCTCGCAAAAACTATGACACCACCAATATTAAATTATGTCACCGCTGAGGGCTGCAGGCATGGAGAGAGAGAGAGAGAGAGAGAGAGAGAGAGAGAGAGGGAGAGAAAGAGAGGCAGACAAAGGGGCGAGAAGTGGAGACTGTAGCCCAGATGGGCTTGCATTCAAATGAAACAATTCTTTTTTTAAAGAAGAATTAGGTGACGGGTTGAAGAGAGCATGAAAAAGAGAGGATGGGCTGAGAGAGGAGGAGGGCGCAAAGAGGAAAAATGTGTAGCCGGGGGGCGGGGAGATCAAGAGAAAACGGTACTTATGGGATCAGGTGAAATGGTCAGGGTGTGTGAGTGAGGGAGAGATTAACAGATAGGCAGAGCACGGCTAGGCCTGATTACCATAAAAGGAGGAAAACGGAAAAAAGGGAGTGGGGATGAAAGATTCAAATGTGAGGGAGCAGACGAGAAGGGAAATGGCCATAAGTGAATGTATGGCAGCTGTGTGGTAGAAATCAGAGACCCATGGGTGCTCAGAGAGATGACAGACAGGCGACCCTCAGCCAGAGATCACACACTCACTCTTACACTGAGTGTGTCTCTTTAAGTGAAAATCTACGGCAGTGTCTTTCCTTATCTTTATTCACAAAGGGGTACAGTGGCTGCGGAGTGGCATGATTATCTGGAAGGGTGAAGCTCATATGATGTAAAAAGAGCAACATTTAACTGGAGTGTACAGCAGATACGGTATATCACCTCTTCAGCCAGTCACTCGGAGTAAAAAGAAGGAAATAACATCTATAATTCAGAAAGTATAAAACGTGTGTACTCAAAAGCTAGTACTTCAATTGCGCCTCAAAAACTAGACAAAGGGATAATTTGCCAGCACTCTAGCGTTTCAAAATGCTAAACGAATCCACTATCTTTTAGAGAACACACTCACGCTTGTATTTAATTAGCAGAATATCTGAATCAGTCAAATTGCCTCTTTTGATCTACAACACTAATACTAGAGGGGTTGAAATTAATCAAGAAATCGACGCGTCGCGATGCGGACGTGGACGATGCTGCATCGATGCAGGGGCCGACCATAATCCGATTATAACGCAATGATGTCGCTCGTTAATTTTCCGGCCGCGGCATAAACATTCAAATTAAAAAATAACATTCTCAGTAGCCTAACCTGTTTCATCTAGACCTATGATAGACTCTAGTCCGGGGGTGGGGGGGGGGTCATTATTCCATGCATGTACACTTATTTACATTTGATTGCTAACTTCCCATTGACCATACGCGGGTCGGTCTGTTTACAATTTAATGTAGGCCTAACAACATTTCTGTTTAAATATTCTGTTATGTTTTGAACATTCAGGAAATGCCATGTGCTCAGTGCTGTAGTTTTATGTATCCAACTTATTTAGTATTAGAGCACTGCAGAATGTTTTGTTTTTGAAGCTTGAAAAGCTATGAAGTGTGTGTGTGTGTGTGTGTGTGTGTGTGTGTGTGTGTGTGTGTGTGTGTGTATGTATATGTGTGTGTGTGTGTGCACGTGCTGTCTGCTGTGTTCAGACTTAAATAAAAAAAGATTGTTTATATCTAACTACTTGTATTTTTGGATGAAAACATAACAATATGAAGTAAGATAGAAAACTGTATTATATTGAACTATACAGTATCTTAATGCATTCTGTCAAGTCAAATATCCTATATGGCTTTAATAGAAAAATGTATTTGACTCATCGTGATGCATTGAGATATTGAATCGAAAGATCAGTGAAGATTCACACCCCTAATACTGAATCACTTCTATAAATAATAATCTAGTAAAATAAAATCTCAAGAGTGCCCACAGACCTCAAATACCTAAACATTAATATTTAGGGTGCAAGAAATATGTAGGCTAAAGTAAGAATCTTTCAGTTTTGCAGCAGTGTAAACTTGTGAAAGGTCTGTATTCACACACACACACACACAGATTAGTGGAGAACAAACACAGATGGGTAAACACACATACACACACACACACACAAACACCAGCTTCTCTAGTGTCCACTTGAAGCACAGATTACACAGGACTGTGGGTCAACACACCCATGTGGAGACAAACCTAAGGATCATGCTCAAGGAAATTCAAGCCAACAAAAAAAAACACATACATATCTGACAACCTTTCAGGCAACATTTCACTTACGAGCCCATCAGTATTCTTAACCTAGAGAATTAAATCAGCTGCATCCAAGGAGACAGCAACTTGTGGAACCTTCTCTGCTATTGTTTGCAGCATTTTCCATCCAAAGCAATCAGTTTGTGCAACCTTCGAATGACTCCTAACAGGCACCTGCCAGTCACACAATAATGAAAGTGTGCACAGGCCACCACTGGCAGTTTGTTTGCCAATTAGCAAAGCCGTAGACAGCCTGACAAACCGTTACACTGCTCATTAAACCAGCAGTAAACATGAACACGCGGGAACACGAGCGAGCTGTCTTACCTTGAACCAGGTGTTGTTTTTGGCCTTCCTCGACGTAGAGGTGTTCACCGCAATATTAAAGCAACACTGAAGAACTTTTCCCGCTTCGGTCCCCCTACAGGTTGGAAGCGGAACATTACATTATGCAAGTTTGCCAGATCGGGTAGCGGATCTGTTGTTCGAATGAACTGGACCATGTAATATAATGGACAATTCCGCTTCTGTTATTTGTTGTTGCTTTAAATCCCGTGGCAATTACCTGCCACATCTTGCTTTTTAGTTCATCTTTCAGTCCCAGGCTGGAAAACTCGCCCATCTCGAGGGTGGTTGAGCTAGCTTAGCCGGTGGTAGGCTACAGGTGAGTTTTTCTCCTTTAGTTGGGCACTGGAGCATCAATATCAGCTCCAGAATCGCAGTGTTGTTGAATTGCATTGTGGTGGTTTTGTTGTTGTTGTTGTCATCTGTGCTTTTGCTTGTTTCTTCTTTACAATAAATGCGTCGGTTCTGTTACGTTTTTCCACGGGCCTGAATTTGATTAGCCCGCCACCTGAAATGTAGCCTGGCTCCGCCCTCCTACGTACTTCCACTCGATTTTCATTTTCCTTCAGTACTACGTCTGGGTTTGCGTTATATTCTTGGGTTTTTGCCGTTCAAATTTTAACAGGTCCGATGCGGTACACTGTGGCAATGCTGCCGAATATCCAGAAGTTAAAGCCCAAGCAAGAACAATCTTTGCTGAGTTTTGTTGGTGGCCACGGGGTTCGGGAAAATTTTGATTTTCCAGCTCGCTCCGTTAGTGGTGAAGGAGTTGGCTAAGGCTAACGCTATCAATGCTTAACCGATAGTTGTTGTTGTCTCCCCTCTTGTTAGCCTGGCCCTACCAGACAGTACGTAGGAGGGCGGAGCCAGGCTACCAGAGTGGCCCTGGGCAGATCCAATAGTTTTAAACTTCAACAGACTACCCGCCTTCAAGGAAGTTAACTGTATGTACAAATGAAATGTACCAGACTCTGGTAGGACCATACTACCTGAAACGTGCCTACCTGATTAAATAAGCCATGTCAAATCAGTTAAAGGTATAATATGTATTTCCTGCATTAACATTTCGAAAAACCAATATCAACTTGAATGTATTGTCAAGCCTTATGATAGATGGTTGAAAGCTATATGCTATATGTATATGTCTCTAAAATGAATGTTGAGAGAAGACATTAGGTACTCCAAAGTTTCTCCTAGTCTGAGGCAGCTCTGCATCGAAGGAATTGATTTCCGTGACTATAAATGTACCAACAAAGTTATTTGAAATATTGTATTAAAGAAATATTACACTAACCTAGTAAGAAGAACATATATGTTGAAAGAATTTGGAGATGGAGAGGTTAAGAAAATAAGGAAAAGTCAACTTTAACATTTTAAATGAAATCTACCCAACAAACGAATTCTTAAGACTGAGATTCAATTATAATACAAATAACTGTTTTTTTGCGAAAAGGAAATTGAGAATCTAGAACATGTATTTTTTTCCTGTGTGAGTCAGTGCAATCCTTCTGGAGAGATCTGCAGAGCTGGCTGTAAAATCTTGGCATTGGAATTACAAACCATGCAGTGTTTAGTAAAACTCTTCTTTCTGCTGGCTTGAAGGACAGCGAGTCACCCTTCATCTATACAGCTCTTACAGCAAAGTATACTTGACTATGCAACCATTAACATTGCCCAAGAGGAAGACCACTTTATAATAGACTGGCAGATTTGCGTTGACAAAGGAGGGAACATCTGTACCTTCTGCCATGCACTGCAGTAGCCCATCACTGGTTTCAGCAAAGGTCACAATACTTAAACTGTTTCATTTTTATTATTTGCAAAAGAAATGTGATACCTAGCCTGACGGAAATGATTGGTGGTGGAAAAATAAAGCTCACTACTGAATAATGTTAAGCAATGAATGTGAGGTGACCTTTCATTTGATTTCAAACGGGATATACTGTGCAATTCAATGCAGTGTTTTCAAGCCAAGTCAACTGTATTGTATGTATCATACAAAGGTCAAGTCAATGTGCTTAACAGGAAAACACATATTTAAAAATACATATATAAAATATTTCACCCCTGGCCTATTCCTACACTACCACATAAACTACAACATGTGTGTTGGCACACACACACACACACACACACACACACACACACACACACACACACACACACACACACACTAACTACCAAACTACCATAGTTTCCGAATACGCTTGTTCTAGCTTTTGGAATATCTGAAAGCTGCTAAATGCACGTGAGGAACATCAGTTTGGTAAGAATGTAAGTTTAAGAAAGGATTATTATTATATTTTAGAAAGGTACAATAGCAAGTTTGTGATATAATAATAATAGAACATTAATATTATAAAACACATTAAAATGATCCACATAATATAAAGCTAATGGAGGACCACTTAATAAGTATTGATCATAATATATTCAAGATTTTTTAAATTATTTAATTTAACTAAAACTGATTTTGCTCACAGCATTGTTAGAATGTGTTATGATTGCTGTTCAGCTTTAAACTGTAAGCAAAACATGTACTGTACATGGTACTGCTTCATCTTTACAACGGCATTGGAGGCAGTGGTAGGCTACGATATGCTAACACTACACTCACATTAGCAGTAGAAATCGTACAAAGTTGTGGCAAACATGTTGGTAAAACTTCCAGTTTACTTGCGCCCAAAAATCCTAGAGCGACATTAGCATTCATTTAGAGTCTTGCTAATGTCTACTTTACTCATGTAAGTCCAATATTCACACTGTTTTCCAAGTGTATGGAATGTGTCTACAAACAAAGAAAACAAAAAAAAATGGCAAACAGCATTGTGGGTGACCGCTCGGTTACGTTGTAACCCTGGTTCTCTGAGTAAGGAGAGACTATCGCTCCACCATTACATATTCCATATGTACGGGGACTATGCAATATGTAACGTTAGAGAGATAGTCGTGATACGATTGAGAACGCTTGGTTACGTTGTAACCTTGGATCTCTGAGTGAAGAGACTATATCTCCACCATTACATAATCCATATGTACGGGGACATATGCAGTATGTAACGCTGGAGATAGTCGTGATACGATTGAGAACGCTTGGTTACGTTGTAACCTTGTTTCTCTTAATGAAGAGACAATCTCTCCACCATTACATATTCCATATGCACGGGGACATATGCAATATGTAACGCTGAAGAGATAGTCATGATAAGATTGAGAACACTTGGTTACGTTGTAACCTTGGTTCCCTCTCGATATGATAGAGAACATCAGAGACTCCCGTTTGACTCGATTTGAACTGTTGCCTTCTGGGCGACAATACTGTGCTTTTCTGTTCACCAAAAAAAACGGATCCAAATGTTCATTCGTTCCCTGTTATGTTTTTTTCATATCTTTGCACATATATCTGAAATTGTGTTCCTGTTGTTCTCTTTTCTTGTCTTATGTTGCCCAAAAATGTCATGTGATTTCTGCTGCTCCCTCATTTCCCCATGGGGACAATAAACAAACTGCTACTACTACTACTACTACTACATTTGTTCTTGTGAGCATAACGATAATATATTCTGGTCAATTGGAGGCCGAGCTGCAGGAACAAAACATACTTAATTCACACCTGTTGACCTTGTCTTGTTTAGTTCTATTCCCTTCGTGATCACTCATCTGTAACCTGAAGCAGCATCTAATACAAGGAGTCCACTGAGGTGGTTGGAAATATGACGCACTGTAAAAATCCCTTCTAACGGAGCATAAACATTGATGCTGCCGGGATGGCTTTCTGGGATGAGCAGCTCTAAAACAATGGCCTCATAAGAAAGTTGATGTTCTGTATATCTACCATGTGCGTCTGAGCGTGGGTGTTTGTGGATGCGCGTAGAAGGGTGCTTTAGGCATCAAATCTCTGAGGCATCACAAGTATTGTAGAGGAGTGTGCAGACAGTGGGACAAAGATACAGAGGGGGAAAAAAAAAGACGGTGTGTGTCTGTGTTTGTGTGTATTTGAGAAGAGGGGTTTGCATTAGTTGTGTTTCAACAAATAGCCGAATGCTTCTTTTCTCTTTATATATATATATATATATATATATATATATATATATATATATATATATATATATATATATACATTCCTCGTGTTTAGTGTCACAAGCTTTCCTAATCGGTCTCTCATTCTCCTGCTTCCCTTGCTGCTAATGTGACTGCGTATGGAGAATAGAAGGCAGAACTGTCGAGGTGACTCACAAATATTTGTCACAAACAATTTTCAGCCCCGATGGCGGGCCCCGCCGACATGTCAGCAGGGATGGCGCTCCCGGTGGGCACATATCATTAACGTGGACGTTGTCTCACTGGGCTGCCACCGACGCTGTGCCCACTACGTTGTGTGCATCTGTGAGTGTGTGAGTTCTGTCCATTTGCAACTGAAGGGGGGTCCCAAGGGTCTCCCTCTTCCAGTAAGAGGTGACAGAGAAGACAGCCGAATCTCTGCTCGCGTCCCTCTCTCTCTCTCTCTCTCTCTCTCTCTCTCTCTCTCCGTCCCACGTCCGTCTATTGACAGGTCTGCGGCTACAGCGCCACGCACACATTGAATCTGAATGATCCAGCACGCATCAGAAACCATTACCTGCATGGCACAAATGTACACTGTGAATATGAATCACCCGCCGTAGGTGTCACTGACCATTTGAAGCATATACACACACACACACAAACACACACACACACCCACACACACACACACACACACAAAAGTTTGAATGCTAAATATCTCCTCGGTGCACCCCAGTGCACCAGTCCTCTCTGTCAGTCTCGGGGAGAATAAGGAGATCCATGCACAATGAAGCTCATGAATTATCAGCTGAGCATGAATGTCAAACTATCGGGCCCACATGTGTATCCATCATTCAAATACGCTGATATGTCAAAAGATCAGGCCTCGCTCAGCCTATGAGTGATATGTGTGCAAAGCTCTTGTCATTTACACACGCAATCAATTATCCAAATAACATCAAAACGTGGAATACATGTGCATACGCATACAGCGTTGACTGGCATATCTCTCTGGACCGGATGCACTGTATATCTATCCATCACGCTGATAGTAAAAACATGATTTCATCACCTTTTCCATACAGTCACATTTGATTGGATACATTCAGGCATATAAATTTTGCTTAAACGTCAGCGCGCTATGACATAGACACACAGCTCACATCATTCATCATTCCACGGATGTTCGCTCACAGGAGTGGATGTTTCGACATTCCAGCGGGCTTACATTTTAGATGCTATGCTATTTGTTTACTACCTCCCACCATGCACATCACTGTAATGCCCATAGGCAGGGGAGCAATATCACATAATACTTGTCTAGAGACTGTGATGAAGCTAAGTCTACTGCACTAAGACAACTACATTATGTTGCTACTTCCTATTTACACACTCTGCATGCTTGCACATGCTCAATACATGCAAATAAATAGAGTAATGAGTCATATGAACAAATAGAATTTACACAATTCTTGTTCTACTTCTATTCTATTCTTCTTACTGAGGAAAGGACGCGCGCTGGTTAAATCTCACCTTGGATTCATTGACGAATACACGTTACCATATGTCTATTCAGAAGTTTAGGAGGCTGTAAAAAAAAAAAAGGAACTTTCTTTTCTTTATTGTTTTCTTCCAAGAGCAGCCATCAGTGCATAATTCTCTCTGGGGCAATGAAAAAGAAAAAATTACACAATATCTGAAAAGGCATTTCAGCAGAAGCAAGTATAGAACTATGTTCCCAAATAAATTCTCAGATGTGGATGTGCTGTTGAACCGAAACAGATTTATAAGTTTATGTATGCATGGCATGGGTGCAGGGAGTGGAAAAGGAGGAGGGATGGGACTGTAGAGTTTAGAATTACAGCGAGCAGATATGGATCAGGGTTTTTGGAATGATACATATTCATACGGGGGATGGGATTGGGGTCGGCCTGTTCTTTGGATTGTTTTCAGTGCCCGCTTTGACACTTGTGTGCAGACTTCTAAACATGCACACACACACACACACACACACACACACAAACACATACACGCACAAATTTCTAAGCGTGTGGTATGGCATTTTGGCATCAACAGAGTTACATAATTGTCTACTTGGGCTTCTGTTTAATCTAAATGTATGTTTAGTCAACATGCCTCTACATTTCTCATCACCCTAATCTGTACTAGCATCACTCTTGCTAATCACAATGGTTTTAGAAACAGTTTGCAGTGTCTGGCTTATTGCTAATCCTTTCTCACGTGAAAACTCACTTTTTCCACTTTCCTTCCTCTCTCACACGCATTTTCTCCCACCCCGCCTCCAACCCTTCCTACCCATAGCCCTTCTTCCATCCTCCAAGAGCCCATCACCTGCTGTTACGAGCCAGTGTAAATTGAATGCCGTGAATCAGGGCCGGCTGTTACTGCGTGTGACTGGAAGGGGAGCTGGGAGGAGAAAGCTGAGAAGGGGACTGCATGTCCCCGCGGCTTTATGGGCTGGCACCTCACCAAGATATATCACCGCCTGGCCAGATAATACCATCATGTACATAACTACCCTGTGTATGTGTGTGTGTGCGCGCGTCGGTGTGTGTTATGTACTTAACTACCGGGTGACCTGCCGCTCAGCTCCTAATAAGGGGCATCTGGTGCTGTTTTACAGGACGGAGGAGTGGAGGAGGAATGGGATGGAATGGGGGAAAAGGCTGTGGATAAAAAGGTGCTTTTGTGAAGTGAGGAATTTAACATTAGGGATGTGTCCGAGGATGGGGAATGGGTAAAACGAAAATATATGAGGGGAAGGATTTGAGAGAGGCTGTGTGTGACAGAAAATGACAGCTTGGAGGGTGAATTAGGGGAGAAAATGAGATATAGATAGAGATGCAGAGAGATGAGCACACAAACAGAGTGAGAGGGAGAGAGAGAGAGAGATGGAGAGCCAGAGAGAGCCCAGATGGGGGAGTTGAGATGATGGGCTGGCAGTTTCCAAGCACCAGGCTGTTTTTGAGGGCTGTCAAGCACATTGTGAGGCATTGTTTGAAATGCCCAGGCTGATGGCTGACATATTTCCCATGAATCTAGCATGCCGGGCCACTGTCCACTACACTACACTCAGACACACAAGAGCTGACGGGCCATGCTCTTGTGTGTGTGTGTGTGTGTGTGTGCGTGTGTGTGTGTGTGTGCGTGTGCGTGTGGGTCAGTAAAGGGTAATTGGCCGACCTTGGCCATCAGGGCGGCTGAAATGGGGAAGGGTGAGGGAAAAGGGAGGAGGTGGGAGAGGGCAGTTGTAAATTTTGTCCCACGTCAACGTATTTCTGTCAATGGCAATCAACTCTGGCAGTTGACTATTACCCCTGGAAAATGTGGGATTAAACCCCACACTCACACACACACACACACACACACACACACACACACACACACACACACACACACACACACACACACACACACACACACACACACACACACACACACACACACACACAGACACACACACTGGGTGAGTTAGTGTTTAATCTCCTCGCCAGCACTGATCAGAAGCGTCTCACATGAAGCCACATCCAATCCAAAGATGTGGACATGTGTTAAAGGGAGGGGGTGGGGTGTGGGGGGTGATTCCTTGGTGGTTTCTTTCCTCCCCTGTTGTTTTCCCTTCACTGTCCCCCACACTCTAGCTCTCCACTCCACTTTGTCCACTCTCTTGCATCTCTGTTTCACTTCATTTCCCTTTGTTGGCTCATGTTCTTTAATCTGCCCCTTACTCTCTTTCCCTCCACATAAGCTTCTTCTCTTTCCTCCTCTTCCATCTCTCCTGTCCAGTCCTTTCTTAACTGTGCCGTGGCCCGTCCCTCCTGCTTGCCTCCATCACCCAACTCTCATTGCATTTTCTAGCTTTTCTCTCAGCCTTTCATCTCACTCCTTCCATACTTTCTCTTCCCTGTGCTTCCATGTGCACATTGGTACCCTCCCCATCCCATTCACTCCAATTACCCATCCATTCTCCTACCTTCTGCCGAGCCCCACAGCCCACTCCTCATTTCACCCGTGGCCATAGGGGGACAGCTGTTGGAGACAGACCTGCAGAAATAACTGTGTTACTCTTCTAATCAATACAGCCAGGCACCAGTGGCTACCGCCTAGTCCTGTCCAGTGTGTGTGTGTGTGTGCGTGTGTGTTATTGTGAATGTGTGTACCCCAGTTCTCTGCCAGAGGAAGAAACGGCAGATAACCAAAGACATATCTGCCTGCGCCATCAGCAGAGCTGTCCATCCACCCTTCTCTCCTCTTCTCCCTCTGTGTTTGTCCTCTGCAGCTTCTCCCCGTAATCTAAGCAAAAAAAGGGAAAGGGTGAGATGGGCATAACGGAGTTAATAAAGTAGGATTTTAGCTTGTATACAAATGAGCAGGCAGATAAGAGACATTTGATAATGAAATACTCCCCCCATCTGTTTATCTTGGACTCTCATAGAGATCCACACATGCCTACACACACACGCACACACACACACACACACACACACGTATGGACAGCTGATGACAACATGTTGACACCAGCAGCGCTGTCAGCATGAGTGCGATCAACCGTGAGAATCTGGTGTCAGATAGGCAAAGTTGCATGGTCATCAAAACACCAGAAATCTATACTTTTCAGTCTTTGAGCATGGACGTCTATGTTAAATGGTTAACGCTTTGTCATATTTGTGTGACGCTTAAATGATGTCGTTACAATCACATTTGAGGGGGAACTGTGTGTAGCCTACAGTGCGTGACTAATTTGAATGTGCTTGCAGACAACACAGTGAACATATAGCCTTCTGAAGTACTCGGGGCACTCCAAGAGACTTAAAGTGACAAATACTCATTTCCTCTTCTTTCCACGACCCATTTAGCTCAATGGAAACAGAGTTGGTCCATGTGTCTATAACTCGTCTTAAGATCTTTCTCTCCCTTCTGCCTCCCTCTGCTCTCTCCCTCTGTCCATTTCTCTTCTCTGGCTAATGAGGATGTTGTCTACCGGGAGCCATGTTTCTCTTCTCAGTTTCTTCCAACAGTGATGGCTAAAATTTACTATTTTCCAAAGTGCTGCCTAATGGTGGATGGCAGTTTATAAGACGTAGGGGAGAAAGGGATTGGTTGCAAAGTTGATTAGTTGAGATTACACTTGCTGAAGGAAAAAAAATAAAGAAAAGAAAAAAGATAGGCGAGTGTGGAGGGAGAATAATTTAAACCTTTGAGCAGTGGAAAAATAAAGATGGGAATCATAAATTAAGTGATCATGGTGCTAGTAATAATTAGGCTATAAGACACCTGTGAGTTATTTATGTGCAACAAGGAGAAAAAGAGGCAGACAGAGAAAGAGTGAGAGTGGATTAGAGGAAAAAAAAGTATTCTGGAAACAAGTAGAGACTAAGAGGGCACTTTGGGCTAATGGCCTACTGCCTTGACTGGCAAAGAATATTCAGTAATCTGTTGGTTTTATGGGATTAACTGTTCAATAGCACTTCTTGGGCTCCTACAGCTGCACACAGGTTCTATTTATAAAGCAGCGTTAGAGGAGAGGTTTATGTGATCTTGGCTCACATCAGCGTTTCTAATCATTTTAAAAGACAGGAAAACAGGAAAGTGACAAGGATTCTGGTGTTCAGGGGTCACACACACACACACACACACAAACATCTGAAAATGTAGAAAGAACAAGAACACTAAGGCATTATTGACAAAGGCCATGCAATTATGCTTAAAGCAAGGATTATAAATGAATATCCGAATTGAATCTATTTTCATTCATTTTCCCAACTTTTTTTATTTTATTTTATTTTTTTCACTATAGCACAGCAGCTAAGACTGTATGGCATGCAGTGCACACATCATGCAAAAGAAAACTAAAACGTTGAGTACGGGCTGATGTTGCATACATTCATCCAGAAACATTTCTTTTGGAATGTGTATTTCATTCCCATTCCACTCCACCCGTACTGATCTTATTAGTTCATAAACCGCGCTGCTGCTGCTGTTACCACAGTTTCACATAAAAGGCTTAAACGAGGTCTGCATGTGTCAAACACTGTATGTTAACTCACAGCAGCCGCGGCTAGCCTGTTAGTGCTAATGAATCCCAAGCATGCAAGCACAAACACACCACATGAACTGACACTCGTTATACGAACACATAGGGCTTCATGCATGCATGCACACATACACACGTATTTACACTATTACATAGGCACAATATTTTGCCCACATTTATTCATCAATTCTCAATTAAATCAAATAAACCTCCATGTTGTAGCTCTCTATCATCTGTAAGACTATATCCAAAATATATGTGTGATTCTAGGTGTGTGTGTGTGTGTGTGTGTGTGTGTGTGTGTGTGGGAGTGTTTTTAGTGTGTGATGCTCTTCCCTACTGTGAGCTGTTGCTATGGTGACAGTATTTAACACATGTTGTTTGTCTACCTCCAGAATTATATTTTGCAAAACCCTAATGTCTTGTTTTTTGGGGGTTGTTTTGCAAAAGAGAGAGAGAGAGAGAGAAAGAGAGGGAGAGAGAGAGATAGCTAGAGAGAGAGAGAGAGAGAGAGAGAGAGAGAGAGAGAGAGAGAGAGAGAGAGAGGGGTTGATAACATCTTCTGTTATTTCAGTGATCTGATCATTATTGCTGCACCTTCATCACATAGAAACAACGTATAATGCGTGTGACCTATCAATAGCAATTAGCATTAGTTTCACAGGATGGTACACAGCAAAAAGAAAAAATAGATTTTAGTCACACAATGGAGATGGAGTAAAAGTCAGGTCAAAAAGAAAATCATTTTAGGAACTCACCTTCTGCTCTGTGGATATGCTATCAAAGAAGTCTCTATTTTGATGCCACGGAGCTTGATTAAAGAGGCGTTCCACGGCTTGATCTGTGAGGAAAGGCTTTACTGCCATCTTCTGGTGGCACAGGGAATCAGTTTATTAAGAATGCAACACATTGCTCTCAGATAATCAAATACAAATGGGATATGTATTGACCTATTGGAAGGCATGGACCCACGCATGCTGCCACTGAGAGGATGACAGCGACACCCCACACACACACACACACACACACACACACACACATGCAGACTCTCTATGGAAAGATGATTTGTGAATGAAAATGTGGGTTTTCTTTCTATTTCAATTAAATATGGATGGTATTATATGAAAAATTGTTCATGAAGAGCAGATTATTCCACATGCTTTAAGCTGTCTTCTGGAAACACATACAACACAATACATTAGTGGGTGGACTTAAGTCTTTTTACATATACACACACACACACACACACACACACACACACACACACACTGTCAGCATGCAAAAATCAATTTTTAATTTGGTTTGGGAAAAATGAAGCACAGTGAGCTATGTAAAATCATTGGTGTGCTGTCTTCAAAAATGTGCATCCGTACGGATGAACAAGCACATGCAGAAACACAGACACACGTGAACATGAACACAAACGCGCACACAAAAGCACTCTGTGTCCCCTTGTAACGAATACACGGCTGTTTATTGATCCTGTCCTATTTGGTATTCATTATTGACACCCTTTACTGACCTGACCACCTCACTCTTAGTCCATTGCTTATTTCCAACCTGTTGTAGGCTATTACTTCCTCCACACTCCCCAGATGACCAGCAACACTGTTCACTACAGCCAGGCCGCTATTAGACTTGCAAATGTCTGCCTCGTCTTACTCTCTCTCTCTCTCTCTCTCTCTCTCTCTCTCTCTCTCTCTCTCTCTCTCTCTTGCTCTCTCTCTCTCTCCATCAAAGTGCAGTCTTTAATAGAAGATCTGTCGACTCTAGATATTGTTGTTGCTTTGGAAGGCTGATGGTAACATCCTGAGCCTGACGGGCAAACAGCAGAATTTCTAAAATGTCTTTTTAAGCACACAGCAAAGTGGACTCAGTGTAAAGAGGTGTTGTAAAACAAAACAGTTCTGCATTTTTTTTTAAGATTATTGTTTGGGCTTTTATGGACTATAATTGATAGGGTAGCTTGAAGATAGGAAAGGGTAGAGAGAAGGGGGGGCAACATGCAGCAAAGGGCCACAGGTCAGACTTGAACCCAAGCCACTGCCAAGGACTCAGCTTACATGGGGTGCACACTCTACTGGGTGAGCTAGATGTATTTTAGTATTTATTAGTAGGATAGCCCCTTGAGATGAATCATCTCATTTTCGAGGGGGTCCTAAAAATAATTGAACAGTAAATACAAAATACATTCACATATACATACATCAGGTCTCCCTTAGTTATGGATTTCTTTTGAGAGAACAACTTTCAGGTTACTACTACAATAACACTGGGAGTAGTCCAACAGAGTTGCAGTAAGGTACATCTTAAATCATCAGTACACAAATGTTAATCATAATGTTAATCTCAGTTAAGTCCCCACCTAGGCAAAAAATTAAAACTTCCAGGTTTAGGTTACTGCGGATACTTCTAATAAAATCTAAAAATGAATATGTATCTTGTAAAATAGCATAAAGGCCGGTCAAAGTCCAAATGTCAAAAGGTCAAGCATATCCCGTTTTCAATGATACAAAAACCGACAGGAAATCCTCACATCTGAGAAGCTGGAAACAGAAAATGGTGAGCACTTTTGCTTGAAAAAGGACGATTATCACAGCGGTTTACCAATTAATCAACTAATTGTTTCATCTATACTATTGATTTAGTTAGACTCAATGACTTAATGACAGCATCAAAGTCTGACAAGCATGTCTGTATCTCCTCTGTTTGGGAAATTTGTAAATTGCATCTACAACTGCAATCTGGGCAAACCTTCGTATCAGATTTTTTGTTTGCAGATGATACCGTTCTTTTGACCAGTTATTGTATTTTATTCGCTGACTGCTGTTAAGAGGATCCATGCCCATACAGCAGCATGATTTCCTATAGAGAAAACACTATCCTGAATAGACAGGATGCTGTTTCATAGTCAGGGTGCTGTTTCTTATAGACAAAACACTATCCTGTCAATTCAGGTGGGGAAGGAGTAGCTTATTCATGAGTCTGACATGAGTGTAAAAGGGATCTTAAGATTGAATGCCAGTAAGGTGCAAAGTCTGCAGTAATGCCAGTCCTGTATTGGCTTGTGGAGGTAAATAAAGAGCTTATCCACACAGCTCTCGATATATATCCTCAGTGTTATGTCTGTCAAACCTTTACTTACGGCCACCAGTAACTGAAAGAATAAGAACAAAGATCCAAGCTGTCGGACCGATGCTTCTCAGCAGGCTGCTGGCACAATCTCTGTAAGAGGGCGAGATGCTCAGAAATCCAAGAGGACCTGCGAGTCGAGCTGCTCCTCGGCACTGAGTGGAGCCAGTTGAACCTGACAAGGATGGTGCTCAGGCGTCTCCCGTTTGGACAGAAAAAAAAAAAAAAAAAGGTAAAGGCTGACTGGAAGGAGACCAGTGAAAAAGACCCAAAAAGCACTGAAAGGATTACATCTCTCAGGTGGCCTGGAAGTGTGAAGTGTGACTCCCCGGAAGCAGCTGGATGAAGTTGCCATCAAAATGACATATGGCTTGTTTTGCTTGCTCTATTTTTTTCCCAACCAGCACAATTCTTACCTGGATGAGTGGCAAAAAATGCATGGGTGGATAGACAAAAACTCTTACCAACGTGATGTCCATAACAAGGTACCCCTGCTGGAGTGTCCCCAGAGGGGAAATAGAGTGTCTCTGTGCCTTTTTCTGTTAACATGAAATATATGGTAACATATTTCCTAAAGTCAGCCGGTCTCAGTCGCCACAATTTCTCTGAATTTCTCACAAACTACTGTGAAGAAGGATAAAGAAAACCTCCCTCACAAACACAGTATTGACTAGATATATGCTTTGGGTGCGGGAAAAACTTGCACATTTTAAAACCGTAGCTGCTGAATTAATTGGTGAGGCCTCATCTTGTGTACAGCGTTCGTCAGACTCATGGCACACAGGGTTCTCATTCCTATTTTTTTTTTGGTGTTTAAGGGATTTAAATGTGTTCAGTTGTGAAAGAAGTATTTCGATCATTTCCTTAACGCTGCAATATGTGTATGTTCAATATGTCTTATATAAAAGATTTATCAAATTATTAATGTAATGCGAAAGGGGTCGCTTAATGTGACAAACAAAAAACAGACTGTAGTTCCCTTCCACTCTACGTAGCGGTTTAGCTAACCTAGCGCGTTAACACAGAACCATCAACCAAGAAGAGGAATGCAGATAGCTAATTCAGATCCTTATCTGTGTGGTTTAATGGTTCGTCGATCTGTTGGTAATGCCTAGGGGCTCCAGTAGGATCGCGCTCCTCTTTCTCAATCGATACAGACGAGTGAAGGAAAGAGCTGCGTGTGTTTTTCTCATCCTCCCGTTACTATTCCCCTTTTTAAGGTAATTACCGTTTGCAAAGAACTGTATACTTATGAACACATGCTGATAGTATTTTTCTTTATGTTACTGTGGTTCTAAATGCTTGGAAAAGACGTTTTGTTAGACTTATTTGTTGTTGAATTTCTTGCTAACTCAGAAATGTAAGCTAGTAGCCGCATACCTCGTGGCCACGCCGTAGAGTCTGAATGTTGACGTTGGTGTTTAAGCGTGTTACTGTTTCATTTATATATGTATACATTTGTGTCTACTTCATGTCATAATGACGAAAATTGATAAGTAAACAGGTTAAAAATACATTTCATTATTCGAAAATTCCATGATAATTTAGCTTGTTAAAAATCTAATTTACATGTCATGTTTATTTGGTTAAAACAATAATTTAGATAATTTAGAACATGTTGAAAATACACTCATGATACCTGTGGTCCTAAAACTGAGTGTGCGCATATATACATTTGTCTGTTGTTTGTATGTATTGTTTAAAATGTATTCAATACAGACGAGTGAAGGAAAGAGCTGCGTGTGTTTTTCTCATCCTTCTCCCGTTACTAATCCCCTTTTTAAGGGCACAACATAAAGACCATAGACAGCATGGAAAAGACGGAGCCTGTTTACATGCCTGTTTAGCAACGATTCAAGATGGCCGACGCTCGTTTTGCTTCGGAAAACTTTGTGTAAAGACGACAGTCCAACCCCTTATGGGCGGGTTGAAAACATGTAAGGTAGTAGCTCCTACTACTGGCTGTAGTCCATTGCCTCTGGGCAAAAAAATCTTCCAGACCCACAATACAGAAATCTCTTGTCTCAGGGGGGACATGAGGGAGGGAAGCACGGTCTGATACAAAGCTTAATGCTAAATCGGTGAAGTATCCCTTTAACTATCTTCACCAGCTAGTTGCTAACTTTGTAGTGGAGTAATGAGTTATATTGCATCATTATTTTGGTTACCCAGCCCCAACTCCATTCTTCTTAGCTGTTTCAAGAAAGAAAATGATAAACTGACTGTACACATTGCTATTTTCTCTTTGTGAATTCTGGGTTATTGCTGCTACTAGCTACTAGCTCTCACTGGTATTACATTGTCATGTTAGCAAGCTAGAGCCTACAGACCAAAGCAAAATGGGCCGTGTGGTAAAGAATTTGGAAATTCTTAGCTTTGTTAATGGTGGGGTCCGCCTTTTTCCCACGCTGGATTGGCAGCTGGTACATTTAGAGGAGGAAGTCTAGGTGTGGTGGACCAAAAACTCAAGGCGCAATTAATCTGCACTGCTGATGTTTTGAAACTCAACTGTGAACTGTGACATTTTTCTAAAGGTTGAGATAATGAAACAGTCGTGAGCTAGCATGTTTGACACTGTGCTGTAAACATTACAGACACGCCGACTGTTATCTTTGTGCAACTCAAACAACATGTCCAAAATAGCTTAAGTTGGTTACTTGAGGAATACATGACACCATGCTCGAGCTGTAGTAGAACATGAAGGATGCTCAACTAGACAAGAGAGAAGCATTGTAGCGCGGTTGTTTGATGCTTTACTATTGGGAACGCACGCACGCACGCACGCACGCACGCACGCACACGCACTTACGCACGCGCACGCACGCAAGCGCATTACAAGAATGAGGCAATAGAAGCAGACCCAGGGTTGCTGTGATCTCTGGATAAATGGCCTCTGGTATCACTTTACTCCTCTGCATGTATGAACACACACACACACACACACACACACACACACACACACACACACACACACACACACACACACGAACACACACACACACACACCATAGATTTCCATACAGCTACAAAGGTTGACGAATAATTCTAAAATACGAGGCGTAAGCACAGATGCATGCTCCCCCCTGCCTACACACACACACACACACACACACACACACACACACACACCTAAGGGAGATGAATTACTGAGTGGATGGTATCTGACGTAACCCATAGTGGAAGTAGGTCGCATGGGGGGGGAGACAGGTCATCAGGGAAATAACACTGCAGTTGCACTACCTTTCTCTCTGTCTCTATCACCCCCTCGGTATCATTGTCTTTTTTTATTCTCTCCACTTATCCTCCCCTATTGCCTTATTTTTATGTTTCTCTTATAACACTTCAGTTTCAATTATTTTATCTACTAATAAAAGCCAATAGTGTTGCTAAAGCTGTATTCAAAATGGAAGATTCCAAATTGATAATTTGAAGATGAACCTGACTGGTAAAGCTCCTGTCTTCCCTTTATGTCTCAAGCTGTGAAAAGAAATGCAGTCAGTTCATTCCTATAGAGAGTCAAAGAGAGAGAACCTCATTCTGAATAACATTAGCATTTTGCAATAATGCAAATTAACCTATACCAAAAAGCCTGTCCTAAAATGTAGCAGATAGTTTGACATTTGGGGAAATACCATATGATTAGGTACGCTTATTCATCATTCATCACATCCTGGACTCACCGCTGGTTAAATAATGGCAACCTCCAGCTGACAACAAGACTCCAGGAATCACCGCGCCACAGTGGGCCAATACATTGTTACAAGAAGTCGTACCCTGTTTTACATGAATTAGATTTGATGTGTTTATTAAGGCTTTAGAGATGCTGGAAGTCCCTTTATTGAACTTCAGACATAGCCAGACAAACTGTTTCCACATACCTACAGTCTTTATGCTAGTAAGCTAGGCTAATTGCCTCCTGGCTTTAGCTCCATACAGGCACACTAGGCACAGACATTAGGGTGGTATCAATATTTGTATCTATTTCTCCACAAGAAAGTCAATAAGCCTATTTTCCAAAATGCCAAACTATTTCTTTCATATGACTCTTTTTTCATAGCTACACTTAACAGACACCATTTCCCACAAGCCCAAGCTTTTCACAGATAAAATGTCACCAAGTTGACAGACTGAGGCCAGTGGAGTGGCCACTAGCGGGGGACTTTTCTTTTCTTTTTTTTTTTAGAAAGCAGAGATTACAGCGAAAAAGTTGACCTTTGAAGAGAGAGAAGAAAGTGACAGAGAGCATGACACACGCTGGTAAATCTTCTTTTTCTTTATTTTTTTAAATGCTCCCAAAGTAATCACAAAGGATTACAATTCTAATAGCAGGTGCTGTAGAAGATATTGACTTGACTTGAAATATGGATAGTAAATCCCAGGAACGTGCGACTTTTTCAAATGAAAGAACCGCTCAATGAAAGATTGCATTGAGTTACAGGAGCCAACGGCAGCTTGCCCGGAGGTGAAGTCCGGACTTCAGCTCGCCAATCAGATTTACTGTGTTTTGCTTTCTTCACAACAGACACGACTTACTCCGTCTCTCTCTTATGCATTTTTTAAAATACAGGAATAACCTTAAACCTGCATCAGATTCCATCCTCACCCTCATTATTCTGTCTTTTTAATACATGTTTCACTTTTGCATAATTTTAGTTGGCCCCTGCATAAAGTGCACAACCCACAACATAACAGTCTCCTTTAATTCCAACTCACACACAAACACACACACACACACACACACACACACACACACACACACACACACACACACACACACACACACACACACACACACACACACACACATGTGTGACCGTACATGCATGCAGTAATTAAGCCATCTGGATATCAAACTAGCTAGCTTAGCCTCGGGGTGGAATGACAGCAGTGGCGCGTGTGTGTGTGTGTGTGTGTGTGTGTGCATGTGTATAGTATGTGTGTGTGTCTATATGATGTGGCATAAGGCCAAGCTACTGGCTGCAGCAGTGAGATTCTGTCTTTACTCTCTATCACTCTGCACTAATCCAATTGTCCAGAAAGAGTGGGGAGTGAGAAAGGGAGATGGGGCAAGAGAGACTGGGGAGAGAGAGAGAGAGAGAGAGAGAGAGAGAGAGAGAGAGAGAGAGAGAGAGAGAGAGTTGGTGAGGGTGAGCGTTCTACAGCTGGCTGCTCTCCAATTCTAAATGGGAAGCTGGATGGGGATATCTATTAGAGGGTGAGAGTACAGGAAACACACACAACTCCTAATACATACACACACCCAAACACATGCATACACACACACACACACACACACACACAAAGACCCATACTAACATGCCCACATGCTTCACACAGGCACATAAACAAGCTCTCATTCACACACATGGCCACAACGATGAGCTCAAATGCACAAAAGGAATTAACATCTCACATGTCCTGGCAGCATGAAATCAAAGGGGACAAAAACCTGTAGGTGCATAAACCAACCAAGATACAATTAGACTGACAAAAATGAGTCAGCCCCAGCACTTTTCCCTCCCTCTCTCCACAGCTCTTCAGCATCCCTTGTTGATGCCGTGGCACTATCTTAAGGTCGGCAAGTGGAGTGTTGTAAAAGCACATCCCCCGTTGTTAGAATACAGGTCCCACAGTGCCATCTGCTGGACAAATCCATTTTTCTAAAGGCTTCACAACCTAAGTCACTCACAGTGGAAGACAGGTTTCATTCAGTGTTCAGTTGGGCACGTACAATCGTCTTCAGGGCGTATTGTTAAAACGGTTGAATGTGTCACAGAAATGTGTTGTGACCAACAACACTAGTGTATCGTTTTCAGTCACATTTTTCAGTAGTTTGGTGGAAGTGCACGTGCAGTCTAAATACCTGTGAACGTTAAGTTGTAAGTGTGGAATGAAACGCATTGTAAGTTGAGAACACCTTTTTTCCAACGCAGACTCGTCACACTTGTCAAACTAAACCTAAATTGTGACTAATAACGTCGCTAATTGCATTGCCTTAATTGCCGTACCAGAGCCATCGTTAGTGTCATCAGTAAAACCTGTGCTCTTCCTGTCGAGCCAAAATGTCTGCTGCGGAATGAATGAGTGGAACCTTTGTGGAGCTTTTTCACAGCAGACATTTTGACTCGTCATAGTAGGAAAAGCACAACTGAAAGTGATAACCTTAACGATGGCTCAATTCCATCAAGTGTCCCAGTAAGATATTTCAGTGAGTCAGCATGCACAATACCAGGGTCTCTCCTAAGTGGAATGCAGCCATCAGTAATGGTTTAATACCAGGGTCTCTCCTAAGTGGAATGCAGCCATCAGTAATGGTTTAATACCAGGGTCTCTCCTAAGTGGAATGCAGCCATCAGTAATGGTTTAATACCAGGACCTCTCCTAAGTGGAATGCAGCCATCAGTAATGGTTTAATACCAGGACCTCTCCTAAGTGGAATGCAGCCATCAGTAATGGTTTAATACCAGGACCTCTCCTAAGTGGAATGCAGCCATCAGTAATGGTTTAATACCAGGACCTCTCCTAAGTGGAATGCAGCCATCAGTAATGGTTTAATACCAGGGTCTCTCCTAAGTGGAATGCAGCCATCAGTAATGGTTTAATACCAGGACCTCTCCTAAGTGGAATGCAGCCATCAGTAATGGTTTAATACCAGGGCCTCTCCTAAGTGGAATGCAGCCATCAGTAATGGTTTTGAATACACCTGTGCTTTTCCTACTATGACATGTCAACATGTGAGCTGAAAAAGGTCTATTATGCCCCGAGGGGATTTTGTTTTGCACTCCAGGGAGCCACATTGAACATTAAGCACAGACAACAGTAAATAACAGTGAAAACCAGTCCTTCCAGAAAAATGGGGATTTTTTTTGTGATTGTTGGGCAAAAATCCTTGATTATATGGCACATGTTCTTAAAAAATGCTGGAATACGCGGGATATTTATGCAATTTTATGCGATGAAATTGCGGGAACTTGCAAAAACTGCAGTTTGATGAAAGAAAAAAGTGATTTCCCCAACAGACTGCTTTTCAGTGATGTTCACGTCGCGTAATTACATCACTTCATAACGTTCCCATGGCAACAGGGGAAAATGGCTGCTCTTGTGTGAAGTAAACGCAACATTTTTCAACTTTCTGCTAAGATATATGTGACTTTTTTGCAACAAAAATGCAGGGATTATGAAATCATGCAAGCCCTGCAAATCGGCAATTTATGCGGCGAAAGTGCGGCGTATTTGGAAAAATGCGGCCCCCACATGAACATGCGGACTTTGGCTGATTATGCATTCAATCATGCAATCGCATCATCGCGTTTTTCTGGAGGGACTGAAAAACCACAACAAACATCCAACGACATTGTAAGAGGATACAGAAAACCGAACATAAACAGCAACAACAACGCAGCAATGGTGGTGACATGAAACCATCAGTCCAATAGCTAAGGCGAATCAATAAATAATTAGTAGCGCACATTGTAAAACATTTATGTGCCTGTGTTACATTACATGTCAGTTAGCTGATGCTTTTATCCAAAGCAACCCACAAGTGTTACATATATCAGAGGTTGCACACTTCTGGAGTAACTAGGGGAGTAAGTGTCTTGCTTAGGAACATATTGGTTGAAGTATCACAATGGGAATTGAACCCATGTCTCCCACACCAAAGGTATACATCATATCCACTGCGCCACCACCACCACTGTGTCTGATCTGTTCAGTAACCGAATGCTCCTCGGCACAAATTATGTAATGGCACGTTTTGGTTTTTGTTAGGGGCATATGAAAAAAATTAATTTGGGAATGATAAAAAAACTAAACAATTACACATTTACACATGGTCTGTATTTTAGAAGCCGTTTACACAACTTGTTAGATTTGACTACTTTAGAAAGACATTTTGTCACCACCGTGTTATTTCCAACAGTGTGGAGGAGGCCTTGAAACAGCATTCATGTTCAAATTCCGGAAAATATAATTCAACACTTCACTCGGTGGATTCTTAATTTGGGGGAACTCGTCCCAATATGATTAAAGCACATGTGTCAAACTCGAGGCCCGGGGGCCAAATCCGGCCCCTCGTAAATTTTGATCCAGGCCTGCATATCTAGGTCCACATATCCACATATTTAGGTTCAGATTTTGGCACGACTAGTCAAAAAAAGTCAGGAAACACATTTTGGCAGATATGCTGACTTTGAGCCTCAGAAATTCCCACGACAATATTCAGGCTGTGAAACAGGTTGTTGTGGGTCAGCTGTGTGGGAGCCTGCTTTTAAAAAAAATTTTTATCTTTGTTTTTTTATGATTTGCTAAATTCTGTGATGGCTAAGAAACTTTTTTTAGGGTTATATATCAACCAAACTGTATGGGAGAAAGCTATATGAGACACGCAACAATACAGTCAAAGATATTTCACTTTTTCGGTTAAATAAAAGCATGTCGGTAAACTATACATGTCAGGTTAGGGTTAGGGTTAGGGTTAGGGTTAAGGTTAGGGGTAGGGGTAGGTTTAGCAGGTTCATAATTAATTAAGGACATTTATGGGGAATTTGGGACACTAAACTGCACGTATACCCATTATTATTGTTATTATTATTATTACTATAAGAGAAAAAGACACTCAGGTTGCAAGCATATACTGCTTTGTTAGTGAGGGGTCACAGCCAATCAGGTTAGGAACCAGTGATTAACCAAAGAAATAAAACAAAGAAATTCATATATTCCAAAATCTTTTTTGTTGCCTGGTCAGAATTTGCAGAGGAAGGAAGGCCTCACGACCTTCTATATCTAATACTTTGGGTTACGGCGTTTCAGACACAAACAAAATGACAGACAGAACAGAGGTGGACGGACTTTTGACAGGAAAACAAAGACAGAATAGTGAAGCCCATCAATCAAGCATGTCACAACATAGTCGAGTCAAAAGACGCCTACCCTGTGTGTATATACCGAGAGAGCCTGCTGTCCTTCGCGGTGGGCGGGACATTTCGTGACAGCAAAAGTTTTGGAAGCACTTTCTAAACCATCGTCGTCTTCATCATTTCCAACCTGATGCTCTGCCTGGGACGTTCATCTCTGTCCTTTTTACGTCTCCACTTCTCAGTTGAAAAGTTAGTTTTTTTTTCCACCCCCCCCCCGAGTGGAGTCTCTCAGGCTGCACTTGCATTTAAGCTGCATATTATTCCTCCATTTTAAAGATTGGAAGGCTGGTGGACAACAAAGCCCCTGCCACACATGAATGAGCGAATTAAGAAATACTAATGTCTTTCTTGTTTGTCAAGCATTTCTATTATGTTTACATTCTTGTCTTTTCATAGTCATAGTTAATATTTAATAAGAAGCTATTGTACTGTTCAATCCCTGCACTGTTCTCTTTTGCACTACCACCACTGCAGACACTCTACCATAGCACCTTATCATGGTCATTGCGTCACATGGTCAGTCCATGGTATCACAGTGTAATCACTTCACAAATTGTTAACTCTTTAAATTTCTGTGATTTTTATGTATATGAGATATATGTGTGTATGTGTGTTTGTTGTGTTGTGGTTATCTAAGCTACTGGATGCCTAAAATTTCTCTCGGGATGAATAAAGTATCTGTCTATCTATCCATCTTTCTATCTATCTATCTATCTATCTATCTATCTATCTATCTATCTATCTAAATAGAAATATACTATAACAAAACCAGCTGCATAGAATTATTTTATATGAATGCTTTTAATCAATAAGGTCTGAGACATATAAGGCAGTATTATCCCAGTGACTTGCTGTGGAATACACAACACCTGAGCTCTGTTTATATTACAGGCTTGCCAATATCCTGTTTTCCTCACACAAGTGAGCCCTGATGGTCAGCGCGGTGTTTGACTTCAGATGAGAGCTGACTTGACGTCAGCAGATCCAATAACCCTGCGTAACACACACACACAAACACACACACACACACACGCCCTCACCTTCTTAATTTCCTGTCATCATAGCAATCAACGCATTCTGGAAGCAAATGATATTAGGAGGGAGTTTGGTGTTTGTTAAGGAGTTTGTCTAAAACACGCTAAAAGAAATAAGTAAAGCTATAATAGGAGTGACTTAATACTTGTGTCCCAGTGATGTAAATAGGAAAAGCATTAGCAAATCAAAGGTGCTGCAGGTAGGATTGTGAAGATCCAGGACTTAGCCAAAGAATTTGAACATCGACAACTTCTCAGTCCCTCTCCCCCATTCTGCTAAAGCCCAAACGGTCTCCTAAGCCCCTCCCCCCACAAGGAAGAATGAATGCGTGTTCACTGACACGCAGTTAGACACACTTTTATTCATTGTCGTGTTTCTTTAAAAATAAACAATGGACAAATAGAGTCTTTAAACGCTTCAGATGTAAAGTTATTCGCTGTCAAAGTGACGTCAAAATGAATGGCAGTCAATGGGATGCTAACGGGAGGTGATCGCTTTGTAGCATCAAAATGGCGCCATAGGAGGTTCGAGTTCTGAAGCGAAGCTTAACCCCCCCTTGATCTGAACAGGGAGCGGTGCACTACAGGCTGGAGGTGGAGCCAGAGGAGCTGGATTTATTTTTTAATAAATGACCTGCTTCATGTAGTTCTACTGGAACATAGGGTCAGTTTCAGCAAATATCAAACTAGTTTTATAAGTCTTACCTAGTGCACCTTTAACGGTTAGGAAGGAATCTGACAGTGACAGAGATGAGTAGAGATGAAATAAAGAGGAGCATTACACATTATAATGTGTACGGGGACACAGGACTGTGATATGAGCTGTGCATGTTTGTGTGTGTGTGTGTGTGTGTGTGTGTGTGTGTGTGTGTGTGTTTAAACAGACAGATGGACAGAGAGCAATAGCCAGAAGATGAGAGCAAGATATGGAGGTATACAGGGGGGGGAGATAGAGAGAGAAAGAGAGAGAGAGAGAGAGAGAGAGAGAGAGAGAGAGAGAGAAAAGAGAGAGAAAGAGAGAGAAGATGGAGAGAAAGAGTTTCAAAATGAAGAAAAATGAGTGAAAGGCGAGTGAGACTGACACACAATTTATTGGTGGATTTGCTGTGACAATAATAAGCTGGAGTTCATATTTCAACATCATATCAGTGCCTCTGTTGCATTTGTGTAAAATTAATTACCTGAGTAGTAATAAATGAGCACTACCGGATCTTTCACCAGGAGAGTTTTTTTTTTTTTATTACACACACCATTACCCTATGCCACAGAAATGTGTTGTTGCTAAAGACCATCCATCACGCATTGCCAATCTAATTTTGAAATGACACACACACACACACACACACACACACACACACACACACACACACACACACACACACACACAAACAAAATACTGTATATCCCGCTTATGCTGCTTTGTGAAATTGTACCAGGTTAAATGTTACCCGGGTTTATATTGCTAAAGCTTTACTTAGTTAAAGCAATAGTTTGACATTTTGGGTTTTAGACGACAATACTGATACCACTCTCATGTGTTTCTGCAAAATATGAGGCTAAAGCCAGCTAGCTTAGCATAGCATGAAAACTGGAAATGCGGATACCAGCATGTCACATGTAATGTTAATTACTGAATTTAGAGGGCCTGGTAGCCTTTGAACAGAGCCAGGCTAGCTCCCCCCCCTCTGTTTTAAGTCTTTATGCTAAGCTAAGGCTTTAGCTTCATATTTACCGAACAAGAGTAGCATCAGTCTTGTTATCTAACATAAAGCATATTTCCAAACTAGAACTATTCCTTTGAGGCAGTTACAGCATCTCGTGACCAAAATCTCGTAGATATCCATCAGCAGAGTATTAGCTCCCTAACTGCTCCGCTACAGTAGGGGAGACCAGGTACGGTTGTAACACTTTTTTCTTCAGCACCTAAAACTACCTTTTTTTTTTACTAATGAAATTGGTTAGGCCTGGAGTGCATGCCTGGTGTACCCAAAAGCTACATAAAATACACTTGACCCACACTTGATGGTTGTAACACTTTCATAACACGTGTTCCAACCTACCCCGCCACTGTCACTCATTGTTTAGCTAGCTGTATTAGCATGGTCGAACCTCGGGTTGAGGAGGAACAATGCGGATTCCGTCCTGGTCGTGGAACAACGGACCAGCTCTTCACTCTCGCAAGGATCCTGGAGGGAGCCTGGGAGTATGCCCAACCGGTCTACATGTGTTTTGTGGATTTGGAGAAGGCGTATGACCGGGTCCCCCGGGAGATACTGTGGGAGGTGCTGCGGGAGTATGGGGTGAGGGGGTCTCTTCTCAGGGCCATCCAATCTCTGTACAACCAAAGTGAGAGCTGTGTCCGGGTTCTCGGTAGTAAGTCGGACTCGTTTCAGGTGAGGGTTGGCCTCCGCCAGGGCTGCGCTTTGTCACCAATCCTGTTTGTAGTATTTATGGACAGGATATCGAGGCGTAGTCGGGGTGGGGAGGGGTTGCAGTTTGGTGGGCTGGGGATCTCATCGCTGCTCTTTGCAGATGATGTGGTCCTGATGGCATCATCGGCCTGCGACCTTCAGCACTCACTGGATCGGTTCGCAACCGAGTGTGAAGCGGTTGGGATGAGGATCAGCACCTCTAAATCTGAGGCCATGGTTCTCAGCAGGAAACCGATGGAATGCCTTCTCCAGGTAGGGAATGAGTCCTTACCCCAAGTGAAGGAGTTCAAGTACCTTGGGGTTGTGTTCGCGAGTGAGGGACAATGGAGCGGGAGATTGGTCGGAGAATCGGCGCAGCGGGTGCGGTATTGCATTCAATCTATCGCACCGCCAGGACGAAAAGAGAGCTTAGACAGAAGGCAAAGCTCTCGATCTACCGGTCAGTTTTCGTTCCTACCCTCACCTATGGTCATGAAGGCTGGGTCATGACCGAAAGAACGAGATCCAGGGTACAAGCGGCTGAAATGGGTTTCCTCAGGAGGGTGGCTGGCGTCTCCCTTAGAGATAGGGTGAGAAGCTCAGTCATCCGTGAGGAGCTCGGAGTAGAGCCGCTGCTCCTTTGCGTCGAAAGGAGCCAGTTGAGGTGGTTCGGGCATCTGGTAAGGATGCCCCCTGGGCGCCTCCCTATGGAGGTGTTCCAGGCACGTCCAGCTGGGAGGAGGCCTCGGGGAAGACCCAGGACTAGGTGGAGGGATTATATCTCCAACCTGGCCTGGGAACGCCTCGATCCCCAGTCGGAGCTGGTTAATGTTGCTCGGGAAAGGGAAGTTTGGGGTCCCCTGCTGGAGCTGCTCCCCCCGCGACCCGACACCGGATAAGCGGACGAAGATGGATGGATGGATGGATATTAGCATGGTGCTTTGAAATTAGCAGGAGGTTGATACACCATTTTTTACTAGAGAAACTACAGTTTGACCTGATATAACTCATACAACAGTATCTGCGACGGTAGAAGTACTAAACAAAATATTATCTTGTTATTTTTTTTTTTTTACTTTCTTACCTCAGAATTAGATTTTCTGCTGTAGCTTCAGGAGAGATAGCTACACAGACTGGAAGACCTCCATGTGGGATCATAAAGGAAGCCTGAGGAAACTGTAACTGTCACATGACTACTATCTTATCCCTGATTCATGGAATTGGTAGTGTTACAACTATCCCTGTGTGACAACTGTACCCGGTCTCCCCTACTATTAAGCTAGCTTACAGGAGGCTAAGCCAATTTAGCACCTAGCATGCTTTAGCTTCCTTCCTTCACTCACACACACAGCCAGTGCTTGTTGTTTATTGAGGCTTGGCCTCTTTAATGATGAAGACAAACGAGCTCATTATTAAGTGTTTGCATGTGCGTGTGAGATTAAGTGTGTGTGTGTGTGTGTGAGTGTGTTTGTGTGTTTTCACATGCATCTGCCTTTCTACTGTATGTTCTCATGTGTGTCTATAAGTATGTGTGGTCTTGTTTTGCGGGTGGGCGAATGTGTGTGTCTGCTTAGTGCTTGTGTGTGTGTGTGTGTGTGTGTGTGTGTGTGTGTGTGTGTGTGTGTGTGTGTGTGTGTGTGTGTGTGTGTGTGTTTGTGTGTGTGTGCAAATTCTAACCTTTACCTCGCTAAAGCTCTGTCTCATGAGGTTAATTGCTTCATTTAGCCCCGGTTGTTGAAGTTTCACACTTTAAGCACAACTCAATATTCCATTTTCTCCTGACTGTGTGTGGCTAAACTGTGTGCGTCTTGCTCACGAGTGTGTTATCCCCGAGTTAAACACCAGCAGAGTCACTGAGAGCAGGGCAGGGGAGGGCAGGGGAGGAGGGGTCTCACTACCCACCTTCTATTTAATTGCATTACCAGCCCATATGGCTGCGGTGTACAATATCGTCCTTTTTAATTTCTCATCATGTGCAACTATTATCAGATGCTGTTCATTTGCTAAGCATATTTACCATAAGCGTGATGCGGTCATGGATGAGTGACTTAGAGACAGAGCCTCCCTACTCTGAAACTAAATTAACGCCTAAATGCATTTTGAATCTAAAGAGATCATTTGGGAATAAATTTACAGCTAATGGCGTGTTTATTAGCAGAGTCATGCATGTGAATTGTGTTATAATGAGGTTTGCCTAGAAAGCACATGGCAGATTTTTAGCTGTGCATAGACACACACACACACACACACACACACACACACACACACACACACACAGACAGATGCTGCAGTTCTGATGCTGGACATTAGAGGGTGCTAAGACACAGAGGGGCAAATGGACGCCCTTGGTGGGGAAAACATGAGAAATAAAAAAATAAAAAAGGAAGTCAGGAAGTGACTGCAAGAAGTAGCACCAATGATAATGTTTAGACGCTGTTATGAATCCCTCCACTTTATTTATCACCGGATGGCCACAATGTTACCATACAAAACCAACTTCCAACATGGAACTGCATTGGAATGTGATTACTTTGAATACGCACACACACATTCAATACCAAAATTAAATACCGTTGTTGTTTTTTTCATAAAATAAACGGAGGAAAAAAGAGACACGTTAAGTGATATTAAGACATGCACTGACAAATATAAAAAATAGACATTTGTTTTCTTTTTCTGTACAAACATACACGGACACATATAAATATATAGAAGTAAAAAAGCGTGTCTTTTTAAAATACAAAGGTCAAATTGTACAGTTACATTCCATAATAACAAAACAGGAGACATAGCACGATATTCAAGTGAGTTTGCCTTTTTTTTCTTCACAGATACTGTACACTATTGTACACTGTAAAAGCAGAAATTAGATCGCACGACTGTGGGTTCCTCCCTGTGGAGTCTCTTCACGCTGCTGTAAACATTGCAAATGAAGAAAAAAGCGCAACAGCTTCCGTTTCAAATCGCTCATTCAAGCAAACGTTCGGAGAGACGTGTGTTAACTAGCTGTTCTTCAGGCGCTCGCTTCGATGCCTTTAAGTCACCTCGATTGCGATTTCAGTGCCGTGTTTGAATTTTCTCTGCGAGTCTCTCAGCACCGAGCGGTAAAGGAGGAGATCTGGTCAAATCGACAAGACAACCATTACAGTGAACACGAAAACAGTCATCATCATAAAGTTTATATATGTTGGCACAAAGAACAAGCCAGAATGGGGGTGAAATGTGAAACCATGCTATGCCTTCTCTCTTTTTTTTCCTCCCTCTCTCCCTCTCCCTCTCTCTCTAGTTCTGTCTGACGTCCTGCAGCAGTTTGTTGATCTCGTGCACCAGCTCGCTAGCGTCCATGCTGGCCTCGTGGCGCCCCTCGCTGCGCTTGGCGCCCGGGTGACCCTGATGGAAGACACCGTCAAAGTCGTCTTCCTCGTAGTTCTCCGGGATCTCCTCCATGGCCGGCAGCCATTTGAGGTGCGGCGGCTGTCCGTTGGCGCAGTTGGAAGCGGGCGTGGAAGATGAGGAGGACGAGGAGGAGGACGAGGAGACGTGATTGGCTCCCACGCATCCGCTCCCGGGATTCAAATAGTGGGTGTTGGCCGCCCACGCGGCCACACCTGGCGGGTAAGCGGGACCTTTCCCACCTGGCAACAGCCCTCGCCGGTTGTCCTGAGGAACGGCGTTGTTGCCGTGGCTCCCTGCGGCGTTTCCGCCGCGCCCGCTCCCCCTCTCAGTGGTCAGCGAGGACGAGGGCGGGCTCGTTTCGCCGCACTCCGCGTACGAGTCCGCGTTGGCGGGGAGCAGCCGCTGGAACACGGAGTTCATCTCTGTGAGGAGGGAGCCGGCCCCTCCTCCAGCCGCGCAGGCCTCGCTCCCGTTGACTCCCCCGGCGCCGCCCTCTTCGCTCCCGCACTCTTTGCCAAAAGTGGAGAAGCTCTTGCGGCGCTCGGAGTCAACGGAGGACTGGTCGTCGTCGAGCTGGGGCTGCTGGGAGGACTCCTCCCCGGGGATGTACATGTTGTTGCGGTAGTCGGAGGAAGCGGACGAGGAGAGCGGGGGCATCCAGCACTGGTCGGAGTGTCCCAGGACGCGGCATTCGTCCGTGCACAGTCGCATAGCTAAAGCAGAAAGAACAACAACAACAAAAAAAGAAAGAACATAGAACGAGTTAGGAGCAGGCCCAAGCTGCAGGAGGAAAACCAAGGAACGACTGCAAATCACCGCAACTCCGATAAATCACATGTCCAAACTCTGGGGTTAGTTCAACATGTTTGTTTCTTTGGTAGAAACTAAAAGTCAATACGCTTCAATAATACAAGTCCTACATCCCGGGACTTTGGTAAAGGAGGGAAAGGCAGTGTTGTTTTTGAATGGAAGTACAGTTCAGCTGTAGGTCAAGGTGCTTTTTTTTTTGGCTTTTTTGCTTTTTTCTTCTTTTAAACAAGGGAACAAGGACACGGATGCTGTTGAGTCTGACTAACCCTTTCGTATGCCAATTGCTTATAAATACAACATGTACAAAACCTGTTCAATATTTCACACCGCAACGCTTTCATTAATATCAAACGCGCACATCACAGTGCAGGTTGGTGAGCGGTTAGTTTCCTTGATTTTTTTTTTTTCCCTCTCCTGATCTCTTCATATTCCTTCGCTCGGAGGACCAGATTGGTGATATTTACAGCTTACAGCACAAATATCCAGCTAGCGCCAGGTATGAAAAACAAGCACAGGAACTAGATAAATAAATGAATAATTGCAAGATTCTACCCAAAATGGCATTACAGGCTGATGCTAATGTAATATTTGGCTGCTCTGCCAAGCGTGCCTGCGTCTCCCCGACTATAGGCGGCTGAGGCAGGGATTTGCTTGTTTAGTTCTTTTATCATATCTAGCATGAATAGCCACATTTGCCCATCTAAATAGAAAAATCTAAACAAATTAAATCTATTGAAGAGAAACAGGGATAATCCTCCCTCTCGGCCCATTATCTCCTTCCCCTCCCTTTTTTTTTTATACATATTAGCATAAGAGATAGAGGAAGGGAAGGGGAGGTGGGAGGGGTGCAACACCTCCAAGTCTTTCTCAAAGGGAGAAAAAAAAAAGAGATACAGAAATGTCCACCACCACCACCACCCCTCCCTTTAGCCATCTCAATAAAGATGGAGAATGCATTAATAAGTACAGAGGAGAGAGAGAGAAAAAAGCGAGAGAGAGAGAGAGAGAGAGAGATGCTGAGGAGCTCTCAGGCATGTAGGAGAGAGTGAGCGAGGGCCAGAGTAAGTGAGAGAGAGGAAGAGAATAACATCATTCTAAAAGCAATTACGATGAATTCTCCTCAGTTCAGACATGAAAGTGCGCCACTGTCACTCAACGGGAGGGTGTGGGGGGGGGGGGGTTGAAGAAAGAAAAAAGAAAAAAGAAAAGAAAAAAACAGCACACAGAGACGCATACCGATGAGTGACAGGCGACTCATCTCTGCTCCGGGGAGGATTTTACAGACACGACTTTAACTTAGGGGCAGAAAACGCACACACACACACACACACACACACACACACACACACACACACACAGAGTAACACAAACAGCCAGACACACTGTAACCTCTCTCTGTGTGATAACGAGCGTGGAAATGAGGACTGTGTGGAAGAATGGGGCCGGGTACAATAGGGATTGTGTTGGCAACAGGATGAATGGAGTGGCTGTATAGGCAGGTGTACAGACAAATAATGGGCTTAGGCCTGACACTGTCCATGGTGCTGAAATGTGTCACGCAGGAGGTACATTAGGTGTGGTATCGGGCAAGATAGCTCAGGTTAATTCGCCGCTAGTGCTATTTTTTATTTATTTTTTTTTGCTCTAATTTCTAACAGATCAGGAATAACAGTCGTATTAATCAAACTGAGACAAAATCCATCAGAAAGTACCACTTCACAACTTTGGCAAGGTAGGATTAAGCTGGAGCGCGAGCGTGATTGGCGAGCGTGTTAAGGCGCTGCAGCAAAAGGGTGTAAGGTGTGCGATGCGGCTGAGCCGAGACAATCTGGCTAGTTGTGATGAGGAGCGGGTGCAAAAACTTAAGTTAAAGTTAAAGTTAAGTTAAAAAAAAAAAAAAAAAAAAGTTTCAGAGAGACTGTCGGTACGGGCGGGTTACATCATCAGAAACTCACCTGGGTGGAGTCGATGGTGCATTTCGAGGTGCATCAGGTCAGAAAAGCCCTCCCCCAGCAGCAGTCTGTCCACGGGGGACTCCCGACCCATGTCACAGTCACTGTCCCCCGCCTCGCTGTCCCCACGGCCACTGTCCTTCAGGCTGAACTTGTCCATGTCTTGTAATGCATACCTGAGGAGCAACACAAGAAAACTAATTAGCAACACATACAGGTATCACTCTGTATCTTTAAAAAAAACAATGTTGCACGTTCACATTTTGCAAATCCAAAGCTGAATGCATTGTGTTTTGCAGGCTGATCGACTCCATCTGTCCTTAAGAGGACAGAGACCAATGAGCAAATAAATCCATCACATAATACTTAAGGCTGCTTCAGGAATCTGTCAAATCTGGAGACAAGCCTTGGGCCCATGAATCTTACTTTTCAGGTATAGAGCCCATCAATAAATCTATCTCAACAGCCACTAGGGGCATCAATAAATCTATCATCCATAGACCATACAGGGGTATTACGATCAAAGTAATGATGGATGCACCATTTTTTTTCTTTTAGTAAGAAAAGAAGTACCAAGCAAATTGTTGTGACATTCAGACAAATGAGTTGCATACATTTGAACTGAATGACATTGGTATGATAACAACTGGAATATGAAAAAATAAAAATAAAAATACATTTACACGCCATCAAAACCATGATCTACACGTAACTGAGCAACTGACAGGCAAAACCGCACAACAGGTTGTTGGAACATGTAATACACAATGAAAAACAAGTGGTTGAAAAAGTAAACGAAAGATAATCTTTTTTTTTTTTTTTTTAGAGGGGGGGGGGGGGGGGAGCTGAGGGATAGGGGTAAATTACCTGTAGCTGCGGGAGTATTTGTTGCCACGGAAACTGGGTCTGGGCTGGTACTGGCCCTGATGGAGCATGGACAGAAGCTGTGAGACTTGCTACATCCCCCAAAAAAAAAAAAAAAAAAAAAAAAAAAAAAAAAAAAAAAAGATACAGAAAAGGGGCGGATGAATAACAGATGGGAAATTGAAGAGAGGAAGAAAAAAAAGAGAGAGAGAGAGAGAGAGACAACACAGAAGACAAAACAATGGGTGAGTAAACACAAAATGGATGATGGAGAGGCTGCTGGAAAATGAATGAGACAAAATGGATGATGTTAAAACTAAATGAAAAGGGTGTGTGGGGGGTGGGGTCTAGATGAATATGGAGACATATGGCTGAGGGGTGAGCCGTGGTTATGATGGCGGTAATGATGACAGGGTGTAAACAAGGTAAAGACAAAGACACATCTATAATCATAAACAGTTTTAATGAGAGTCAGTTTGAACTACGGGGCAGTGTTGATTAAGTCACTGTCACACATGGAGATGAGTTAATTTGCTCAAACGGAGACAGACATGTGAGGATGAAAAGGCTGGTGTGCGTGTGTGTGGTATCTGTGTCTGTGGTGTCTGTGTGTGTGAGAGTGTATGTGTGTGTATGAGAGAGAGTGTGTGTGTGAGAGTGAGAGGGAGAAACTGAGTAAGAGGGAACATTTGGAAAGGGGCTGAGGGACCATATTTGAAATTTCTGAGAATAATTTACTTCTGTCTGTGTGTGTGTGTGTGTGTGTGTGTGTGTGTGTGTGTGTGTGTGTGTGTGTGTGTGTGTGTGTGTGTGTGTGTGCGCGCGCTCACCTCCACTGGTGGAGTTGCGTGTGCCAATTCCAGGGCAAAGCTCTCTGGTATGTGATTGGACGAGATGGTCACTAGGCTGTTTAGTGACTGGCGGCTGTGGTGATTCTGCCGGCTCCCCATCTGGGCTCGGTCCATGGGGGGCGTGTCCGAAGGTGAGCGATGGTGAGCTCTGATTGGCAGGGTGCCGTTCACAGTGGGAACCAGCGTGATGTCACCTTTGTGGATTTGGCGCGAGGGCTTCTTGGGATGGTGCTGATGGGTGGATTCTGCCACCCGGCAGTTGTAGGAATGCCTCGTGTCCTTCTTCTCGCGGTTACAGCGAGCGGCAAACACCACCATGATGACCAGGAGCACGGTGCAGATGGCGCCCAGGGAGATGATGATAATCAGGGATGCATCGAGAGAAGACTCACCCTGGTCCATCACCTGGACGTGGTTCTCCATGTTCTCATGGAGGGTGATCTTCAGCGCCGCCTTGGCACTGAGGCTCTCCCTTCCCTGATCCCTGACCACAACTGTCAACTCGACGTGCTCATGGGGGAAGTTCGCCAAGCTGGCGTTGGCGTGGATTTCGCACGTTCTCGGGTCAATGGCGAAGAAGCCCTCGTCGTTGCCACTGACGATGGAGCAGATGAGCTCGGCGTTGACCCCCGTGTCGCGATCCGTCGCCCTGATCGCCGCCACCAAGTGTCCGGCGTCTGTGAACTTCGACGCGGGCACGTCGGCGGTGAAGTTCCACAGCTGGGGGACCACGATGACCGGGGGGTTGTCGTTCTCGTCCAGAATGTTCAGGACAACGGTGACGTTGCTGACCAGCGGCGGTTTCCCCGCGTCTTTGGCTTGCACGACAAAGGAGACGCGGCTAACGTCCTCCCGATCGAAGGTACGCAGCGCGTAGATGGCGCCGTTGGACGGATCAATGGTGACGTAGGTGGAGATGGAGCTCCCGTGGACAGAGTTCTCCAAGATGGAGTAGCTCACCTGCCCATTGGCGTCCAGATCAGGGTCAGTGGCCATGATGGACGTCAGGTACGCCCCGGGGGCGTTGTTCTCGGATTTGAAGATCTCATATTGCCCCTTCTCAAAACGGGGCGGGTTGTCGTTTTCGTCGGTGACATGCACAGTGAAATGTTTGACAGTAGAGAGACTGGGGGTCCCGCGGTCCTCGGCCACCACCGTTAGACTGAACTCTGACCTCTTCTCTCGGTCCAGAGATACGTTGGTCAAAATCATGTAGTTGTTCTCGTAGGACTTCTGCAGTTTGAAATATCCTTGACCGTGAAGTTTACACTCTACCTCTCCGTTTAACCCGGAGTCCAAGTCCTCCACCCTCACCAAAGCTACAAAGGTGTCCAAAGGAGACGCCTCGGATATATAGGCCGCGTCCCCATTGCCCTGAGCGGACATGAGATTGATGCTGATGTCTGGTTTATTGTCATTCACGTCTCCCACTTTGACCAGGATCTTGCAGTGGGCCGGCATCGAGTTGGGACCCATGTCCTGCGCTTGGACATCAATGTCGTAAGAGTTCACGGTCTCATAGTCCACGCGCCTGATGAGGGTCAGGCGGCCGCTCTCGGGGTTAATCTTGAATGTCTCCATGATTTTGGGGGACACGTGACTGCTGAAGGAGTACACTATTTTGGCGTTGGTGCCGTCATCGGCGTCAGTGGCGTTTAAGTCAATGAGCAGAGTGCCAACAGGTGCGTTTTCGGGGAGATTAATGACATATGATGACTTGTCAAAAACGGGGCTGTTGTCGTTTGAGTCGGCAACACTGATTTTGAGGAGGGTAGACCCCGTTCTCGGGGGAACGCCCCTGTCAGAGGCCGTGTACTGAAGTTCATAACCGGAGCGCACCTCCCGGTCCAGCTCCCTGAGCACCACCAGCTCTGCATATTTAGCCCCGTCCGCCCTGGACTGGATGTCAATCTTGAAGAAGTTGTTGGGCTCTAAGGCATACGTGTACAGTGAGTTCTCCCCGACGTCGGGGTCCGTGGCGCTGTCCAGAGGAATGCGCGCTCCCACGGCCGCGCTCTCAGAGATCTCGATGGGGATGACGGCGCGGGCGAACTGGGGCGCGTTGTCGTTAATGTCCAACACTTCCACCTCGACGTGAAAGAGCTGCAGGTGCTCCGTCGGGAGGGTCAGCACGTCGAATTGAATGGAACAGTTGAGGTTCTTCTCGCAGAGTTTCTCGCGGTCGATTTTGGTCCTGATGCTGATTTCTCCGTCCTGCTCGCGCACCGTGAGGAAAGACGAGCTCCCTCTTTGCATAGCTCGGAAGCGGAGCGACACTGAGCTCGGAAGTTTAGCCAGAACGTCCGCGACATCGTCTTTCAAACGGGCAATAACCGTGCCGACCTTCTGCTCCTCGTGAACCTGATATTTCAATGTCTTTCCGGCGACGTGTTGGGTCGCCAGCACCAAAACAGTCACAACTTTCCACATTCTTGTCAGAAATAGTCCTTTCATTTTTCCTGGTTGCATTTTTTGGGGGGATGGGGAGACAAAAACCCGATCCACAAAAATAGCTCCAAAAGGCAGTACAGGTCAATCCCAGTTTTAACTTACTAAATGCTGTGCTCCTTCAATCAGCAGCTGCATGTCTCTCTCCGCGCAGCGAGAAGGAGAAAAAAAAAGCATTAGAATGTCAAATGTAAGCTCGCTCAAGTTGTTCTAATTTCCATTAAACAAACAAACATCCAAACGTGTGTCTGTCTGCCCTATGTGTGCGGGAGAACCATCTGAATGCCACTGAAATCTGTGCGCCTTTCTCCCTCTCTTCCCTGCGTCTGGTCTGTGCGCCGTGCGCTCTCTTTCGCTCCCTCTCTCCGTTTGAGGTGCCTCTGCACGCAGACTTGCCCAAAATAACCCGCCTCAAATCAACTACTTGTACAGCCACGGCCCCCCCTTATTCACATCCCGGGAAAGACAAACGCTTCTTAAATCAAAAGCTGGCTGGTGGCCACTCAAACTCCAGAGGAGAGGAGAAGGCGGCGCAAGAGGGAAGGAAAAAGAGAAAGTGGGGGATAATAAAGAAACCCCGCCCTGTGGGGTAAACTCTCCCCACTTTTCAGAGTAACGACCATGCCCCCCTACAATGGACAGGGGAGAAAATAAACTCGGGAAGAAAACATTCATTCAAAAAGCTTACCCTGCCGTTTCTCATTGCTATAAAACCACAGGAAGGTTTACGAGTTTCTCGCTTCGGGTCTGTTCTCCCCAGACAGCATGGAGACACACAGAGTCTACATTCTCATTAGAAAAGACAAATGTATAGTCACTTCAATCACCAGCATTATCACACACCACCTCTAAAGCCTCGATGGGCACACTTTTATAACCAGCTGTCACCACTCACTTCTGCTATGTGTGACTGACGCACCGCACATGCATGCCATGAGCGTTTACTGTATCTAGTCCTTGTTACGCTCTTTCAAATTGGCAGATGAGTGCAATATGTATTTTTTTTCACATGCGTCTCATCTGTGTCTGTCTGGGTGCGAGTACAAGCCGGGTAAGCTGTGTGGCGAATCGCGTTGAAAGGGAGCCGGACTGTAATGAATGCCTTTAAAGAGTTGGTCACGCCGAGGAACAGCTCTGTCCCCGTGCACAAATCTGTTCAACATCACTTCAAACTCCCCGCAGGATTTTTTTATTTTTTTTTTATTTTATGATAACGAGCGCATGCAGCATCCAAAACTCACCAGCTCGGACAGGCATTTATTTTAGTTCCCCAGAAAAAAGGGTATCATTCATGTGAATGCGCACGCACAGAGAGAGAGAAACAGAACCATGAAAATAAAACGAAGAGAGAGAGAGAGAGAGAGAGAGAGAGAGAGAGAGAGAGAGAGAGAGAGAGATCTAAGGTTTAACGAATGTGCACAACTGGGACCGTGCATTCTGGAGACCATCTGGCGCGGTTTGTTTGGCACCAGGACCCGGCGATTACAGCCGACCAAACAAGACTCCGGCGGAGCCCCGAACCCCACACAACTGTGAGGAAATGAGTTGTCATGGGGGATTGGAGAGTACCAAGCTGCTTTCCCACATGCATTCACACATTGCGCGCGCGTGCATGAGGCCGCGATGTACTTGTGTGTGCGTCAAGGAGAGACAGAGAGGTAAATAAATACGACCTCGACTAATAGGGAGTTGAGTTTACTGCAATAACAGGTTCATACATATTCAAATCAAACAGTAGAAGTTGAAGATGAGACCTGCGACTGCAGGTGACCATCTGGAGCCCCGAATAACGCTGTCCCGCTCCCCCTCACTCTCCTTTCCTTTCTCATGCAACACTTTCAGAATCCTTTTCGAAGAGCAGAATCAACCTTAAGAAATAGATAGACACACAATCTGCAAAACCAAATGAATAAGTTACCACCAGCTGCTACCGACTGTCTGCATGAGTAATATAAAAATCATCTCAGGGCTTGATGATGTTATCCATTTGAGCGAGGTGGGCTGATCTTTTAACGCATCTGCACAGCCGCTTCTAAAGCTTTTTGCGCATTTGTCTGAAAACAATAACTTATTACATATTCCAACCGTGCAGGGACACCAACCAGAAGCTGCCTATATTTTTCTTTTTCTTTTTCTTTTTTTAAACCGGTGCCTTAAATTGGCGGAAAACCTTTATTCCCACTCCCAGTGTCTATTCATGGCCTGAGCCATGTCTGCAAAATGTTTGCATTCACTCCTCTTTTGCACGTCTTTCACCACAGTGCGCTTGGTAGGCTATTTAAACAGGTTTGATACGGGCGCCCAGCATTTCCATAGCCCCAAATGCTTACAATGCAGTAATGCAATTACTTCATGCGTCCCAGAGAAGCTAATCACATTTGGAGAACAAAGTCAGCTCCGGAGTTTATGGAAGAAGGGAGCGAAAGAAAGAGACGGAGTTGGAGGGGGTGGTTCGCTGGGGTCTTAAACACTGCGCAGAATAAAAACAATTAATGTATAGAGGGGGTATAATCTAAGTAAAAAGCAGATGGAGACTTAATACATTTAGGCACGCTACATAACCAGAGGAGCCGAACAAACATGGCCCTTTTGAGTGCATAAATAATTGAGCCGAAAATATGCATCCTCTGCAGCTGGTGCTCTTGTGATTTAGTACGTTTTTGGTTAACCTCTCCTGCGTTCTGCTCCCCCCCAAAAAATCTTTCTTTTATTGACCCATAGGTAGCTCCGATGCCCACATCGGTGGTTCCACAAATGCATGCGATCAGCATAAAACGCGCAAACAGCTCAAACGCCTGGGTGCAGCTCTGCTCTTTATTGCCTCTGTGTGTCTGGGCCTTGTAGCCATAAACGTGATAGTGGTGAATTGAACGTCTGTCGTGAACATTCATGGCGATCTTCGCAATATCCTCCCTCCCTCCCATCAAGTCAATAGGAGCAGCAGGTGGAGCGGCCATAGAAATGTGCCACTGGACCCCCCGGTTCAGATTGGAGTCAAGAGGAATGTGTGTGTGTGTGTGTGTGTGATACTGGTTGTAAAGGCACGCGAGCATCTGTCGCCTCGTCTGCCCGCTCATTGTCATTAATTCATTCCAGAGGGGAGGGGCAGGACCACAGACAGAGACTGGGAGTTTGCTTTCACTGATGCTGGAGGGAGAAGAGGATACACACAAACACACACACACACACACACACACACACACACACACGCACACACACACACACACACACACATAGTGCACACACTAGGCCTACCACCCCCATCACAGCAATCATTATTGTTATTCATCCGAGTCTCTTCCTCACTCTCCCCCCTTTTCCTTCGCTTTCATTAGGTGTCCATGGAGCTTTAGTACTTTATGACTGGTCGGCCACCATTGTGCGTGTTTATCTGTGCGAGCAGACAAGAAAGAGTGCGCTGCCTTGTTCTTGCTCACAGTGCATGTGGCGATCACATTCGGAGCGCAGCATATTGCAAGCGATGTCAACAGTCGCGCAACAAATTTATAGCCCAGGCAGAACTATGGGGCAGAGAAAGAATGCGTCTGGCCACCTTTGAAGCGGGCGCATTACTGCACTGCTCTGCACAGCGCCCAATGAAAAGAACAGGCTGTTATTACTTTTTTTTTTTTTGGACAGACTTTACTGACTTATGCGGGAGGAAAGGTGTATAAAATATTCATGCCTTTCCTCTGCTGGGCCAGTACAAAGTGTAATTTTAACTCTGGTATGGATATAATGTATGGTTGACCTATACAGTTGCTATTCTATTCCATTCTACTGTTGAGGGCCGTGGTGACTGGACGATTATGAATGCTATGCTTTGAGTTTCGGCAGTTGAATGTAACCCTGTAGAACTTGACTTTTTCCTGTGTTGTCAAATCAAATGAAAAACTCTAATTCTATTCTATTCCACTTTATGATATTCTATTCTACTTTTTTATTTTTTTTGGGATGGTCATGGTGGATGGCTCTTGTGTTTGTTTGCATGACATGCAGGAGCAGTTTGGGTGTCTAATCATGCAGTCATTCTTTCCTTGGCCTCATTCTCTCTCTCTGATTCATACCTAGCTGACTTTAAGTGTATACACACACACACACACACGCACACACTTTATGTGACTGAATGGCACTGACAGCGAGGTGCTTTGCCCCACCAAGACATGGCACAGAGAAACACAAAGGCTTCACACACAATCAGCACCACAGCACTCAGGACTGAGCCACTCTCCCTTTCGGTGTCTCTATGTAGGCAAGTCTCAGCATCACATTTAAAAGGCAATAATACAACACTTCATTTCAATCACTGGTATTCTTTCTTCTTTCGGTCATACCTCAAAGGATAATTCCATTGTATTGTTTTTTTCGTGTGTGCTACTGCTATATTTTGCCGTTGATAGTGTTGTACTCGGCAGAGTGGTTGCTGAGATCTGGAAACACACCGAATGTGCCACAACAACGTCAGGTAAAGATTTTTCGGACTTTGCGCTAATGGTCACTCACTGCACAGGAAATCTGTGTTCACACAACTACAGCGAGTACGCTGAGGGGGTTTGTTTGAAACCTAATTGATCATCTGACTGAGTAAAATGTTATTATTACCGAGAGGAATTTAAGGGCCAATTCTAAGAAAGTAAAATCCAAATTGCAACAAACCGGAATGATCCTTTAACGGTATAATTCCCCATATGAGGAAACACTAGGGTGACCATATTTTGATTTCCAAAAAAGAGGACACTCGGCCTGGCCTCGAGACAAATCCAGACAGTGGTGATTCTCAGAGGTTAATGAACATGCTTTATTATGCCTCAATTGTGCAAAAATAACTTCTGTAATAAAATAAAATCTGTAACAACATGTAACAAAATAATAGCTCTCTTTTAAAATAAATAAATAATATGAAATAATGTTCTAAATATGACCTCTTCTGTGTTAGAAAATCCAGCTTCAACAAAATATCTCTTAATACCTTTTTGAATGTAATAAGATAAATAATAAAGACACTGAAACATATGTGCCAGCTTTGCACACGGTGCACTCCGCCTCCCACTTGTCCGGTCCCCACCGGGCGGTGCGTGGGACACATTTTTTGCAGTTCAACTGTGAAGCTGCACTAGTCTTGTTTTATGGTTGTAAGTGGCCTGATGTTTATACTTGTGCGCTAGTGTGTGCGTCGAGACGGCGTGTGTGTGTGTGTGTGTGTGTGTGGGGGGGGGGTGATATGGAGCGGGGGAGAAGTGAGAGTGACAGCGAGCGAGTCCTACCGACTCTAGAGTCACAGTGAGAGAAACAAAGTGTCTCCCCTGTGTTTTCTGACCACGGTGGGGAATCTTTAGCAGGAAACGCTTCGGCATTTTGTGCGTAATGCTGCTCCGCTGTCTGCCCTGGTCCCTGTCTGTCTGCCCTGGTCCCTGTCTGTCTGCCCTGGTCCCTGTCTGTCTGCCCTGGTTCCTGTGTATGTGCGCGTTACGTCGCAGAGCCGCTCACAAGTCAGCCTCTCGGGTATTACGTCACACAACAAAGTAGCCTACCGTAGTATTGTGTTGAGCAAAGGGCCAGTCAATTTAAGTACACGCTTAATGGTCCCATGAAAAACAGTGAAAACCGGACATTTTAATGAATTTATAAAACCCCCCCGGACGCCCCGGACAGTAGGTAAAAAGTGGACATGTCCGGGCAAAACAGGACGTTTGGTCACCCTAGGAAACACGCTTATTTGCATTCTTGCCAAAAGTTAGATGAGAAAGAGTCAGGGGAGACGTTTGGCTTAGGCCCTGTTTACACGACAACGCTCGCGGGTGAAAACGACAAAAGATTTGATCAGATGTGCCTTTTGTTTGGACGGCGACGGCGTTTTTGCGGCTTAAAAACGCCAAAAGAAGTGAGACCACCCTCCCGAATGGAAATCTCTACATCTACAGGGTAAAAACGCAAAAAGTCTGCTCTGATCGGCTCACGGTGGTGTACTATATTTCGTTACATAAATCAATATATAGAGTGATTACTCGCCCATGGCCACTCTGCACTTGGTCCGGATGGCTTTCAGCTTGGATGATATCTGACTTTTACAGATGGCGTCTTTCTCGTGTGGATATGACGTCCCTCCAGGTACAGGATACTGCTGAAGACATTCGGTCCATATGTCTATATGTTTTGACTGGCAGGACTCCCAGTCCAGTCCACGCCCTGTTGGGCCTTTGAGGCTTTGTAATCAAAGGCTGTTTGCAGCAATAACTCCACCTCCTCGTCTGTCCAGACAAAATTGTCAGCTTTTGGTGTTCGCTTCGCCGCGTTTTGGTTTCGCGCTACTAGGGAGAGGAGGAGGAGAGGAAGAGAAGTAGAAGGAAGGTTCTATGCAGTCGCGCAGACTTGGTGGTGTTGTGTGGCAGTGCTTCAACACTAGTTTAGCTTAGCATAAAGAATGAAAATCTCTCTATCCATAGGTAAAAAAAAAACTAAACAAAAAAACATGCACCTCTAAAGCCCTGGAGTCTCCTCTGGTTGCCTGGTGACAGCGTGGCGATGACGAGCCAAAAAAAACTCAACTTGTCGTTTTTAACGTTTCAGTTTTTGCACGGATTAAACACACACATTGTGTGTGTCTGACAAACCTGTGGCCAACACCTCCACATCCGTCCATTGTCATCCCATGACCGCTGTGGTGGTTTTCAAAACAAATTACTATTCATTTAATGTTGCTTCAGTGCCAAACAACCTATCAAGACACTGTCTAATATCTGCAGACATGGGTGTCAATTGGATGCTTATTAACATTTCCTTGACTCTTAAACTGTTCCTTTTTGAAGCCTTTATAAAAAAAAAAAAAAAAAAAAATGATAGCAAGGAAATATAAATTGCAAATTAATATTTATTAGGAAGGCACTTGAGAGCCCTGAGCTCCATATCCTTTCTCTAATGCCTTGCAGGAGTCACCTTGAATTAATGGAGAAAACCAAAAGAGTTAAGGCCTATTAGTATGAAGGAGGCCATGTGATCGCATGTAAGACACAACCACCAGTGCCTGTGTGTGTGTGTGTGTGTGTGTGTGTGTGTGCGTGCGTGCGTGTCTGCGTGCACCGCCTCGTGTCGACGGCGAGCACGTGTTTGTGTGTCTGATTGACATGTTGCTGATTTGTTGGGGACTGCCTTTCCCCCCCCCCGATACGATGTCTGTCTACAGCTGATGACTGACAGCTAATTTGTGGTCCTGAGATTAGTGTTTTAGAAAAAAAGGAACTCTTTGGGAGATGCGCCGCGGCCAAAAACGGAATTGATCCAAATTTGGTGCGATTGCTCTGACGGAAACACGTGTGTCAGGCCGGTAATGAGGACCGGCCAGGATTCTTTCACATGAAGGCGCCCGTCATCCCCGAGATATCTGTTTTGAGCGCGCGGTGACAGTTGCTTTTCGGAACATGTCACTGAACATGTGCAAACGGTTTCAGAGCATTGGCACTGAAAACTGCGAGGGAATCCCTTTTGATTATTAGCACGGACAGAAGTCGTCTTTTTTTTTTTTTTTTTTTTCTTCCAGCAGTGTGGTTTTGATTGAGGGAGCTCGTGAGGAGGTGGAGGTCATGTGCGCGCCGCCGCGGACTCAAAAGAGAAATCAAAGAGCGTTTGCGAGTTTTCCCGTCGTGTTTGAATTAGGAAATGCTAGCTTGTTAAGTTACAGTGTTTAAAGACGTGGAACAAATAGTGACATGAGCCGCAGAGCACACAGCCTAATTCAAACCAGAGGCTCTGCAGCACACACACACACGCACACGCACACACACACACACACACACACAGACCCATACACAGACACACACACACACACACACACACACACACACACACACACACACACAGGTTTGTGGCACTATTTCGTGGGGACCCGTCATTGATAATGCATTGCCTAGCCCCTTACCCTAACCTTAACCATCACAACTAAATGCCTAACCTTAACCCTTTCCCCTTGTGCCCGTGCCCCTCGCAGCACCCATTCCAGGTGCTGCGTTTTAACCCAAACCTAACCATAACCTAATTCTAACCGTAATCCTAAAACCAAGTCTTAACCCTCAAACAGCCCTTTACCATTGTGGGGTCCAGCATTTTGGCCCCACAAAGCTGTCGGGATCCCACAAGTATACTGGGCTCCTGGTTTTTGGACCCCACGAATATAGTTAAACAAGAATACACACACACACACACACACACACACACAACATAACTATCTCCAGAGACTTGCTGGCACACACCAGACTCTGATGGGTGTGGGTTTATATAGGAGGAAACCAGGAACAGGGAAAGTGCTGCAGCATCGCCTGGTCTGTGTGACACAAAGCCCCCGTTGTTTCCCCAGCGCACAAATCCTAACAACTTGGATTGATTAGAGGTAAGAACATGAGCTGTAATAACACAGACCTATACTTAGACTGCTCTGTTTAAAGCCCAGACATCCATAAAACCTGTCCGCGTGTGGGCTCGACTAAGCGCGCGTGTGTTTCGCGCACGCGTGCACGCATGAGCCGATTTTGTGGCAGGGGTTAGGCCCTCGCCAGAGTGTTGCATGTTTAAGGGCCCCCTTGTGACCCACTTCCTGGGGTTGCACCAGATTTACGGTTCCTGTGGTTCCGAGAGCTGGCAGCTGTGGAATGGAGAAATGGAATGAAGGGGGGTGGGGGGCATGATAAAGAGGAGTGAAAAGGGTTGAAGGAGCGAGGGAAAGAAGCAGAAGAGGCGTGATGAAGTGACGGGAGCGTGGAAAGGTGGAGGTTGCGGTTACAGTTGAAATATGTTCGGGCTTGATAAAGAGCCTGGATGGAAGGGAAGGAAGAAGGGAAGGAAGCGGAGAAGTGGAGGAGAGTGGCGAGGAAGGGTCAGGAAGTAGAGGGGGGGAAGGAGAGGAGGAGGTAAAGGGGGTAGGAGGTTAGAAGGGAGCGTGGAATTATACGCGGGGGGGGACAAAGAAGGAATTGAAAGCGCCGAGAGAGAAGAGAAATGAAGGGATGTGTGGGAGGGAGAGGCGTAGGAGTGGAGCAAGGGAGGAAGAAAAAAAAAAAAAGAGATGGTGACTTCTCCGGTGTACCCTGTGGCCCTTCAGGTGTTCATGATTAAAACCTCTTTCCTCTCTCATTCACACACTCCACTTCTCACCTTTGCTTAATGAAAACACAACTGCGAATTGATTTGTGACAACCTTGAGAGGGCTCGAGTGTGTATGTGCGCGCTTAGGTGTTGCTCCCTTCGTGTGTGTGTGTGTGTGTGTGTGTGTGTGTGTGTGTGTGTGTGTGTGTGTGCGCGCGTGTGCGTGCAGTGTTTAGAGCATCCATTAGACAAACAGCAGCCTACCCACACCTGATCTCAATGCTGATTTGGTTTGCAGAATGAAAAGAAATGAAAGAAAACCTTGAAAAGGGGTGATTCTAAGTGGGGAGATGAAGTGAATTTTGGTCAATCGTTCCCTCGCAGAAGAGAACAGATTGACCGCCTATTTCACAAGCTGTCGGACTCTACCGAGGAACGCCTAACATGGTGTTTTTGAGTTCACGCAGGGGGGGATTTGGGGGCAGAATCCTGCAAACGGCGAACAGCAAACGTTCAATCAGCTCAGCAGGCGGCGCGTTGCCGAGGGAGAGGGATAGGGGGAGGAACACAACGCGACGGATGACTGGAGGAAAACACAGACGAGACACAGAAAACGGACAAAATGTGGAAAAGTTGACTCGGCGGATGATGGATGGATGGATGGATGGAGCCAAAGATGGATGGAGGAGTGACATTTCGCCGCGGTGGATCCAATTTTAGACAATTCCACTCCTCGTTCTCTCGCCAATTAGAGTGAACGCTCCCGCGTTGCGTTTGGCCTCATCGATTTGATCGCCTCACCTGGGCGTAGACGCGCGGGCGCGTGCATTGCATTACCGTCTGACAACTGTCAATCACTCACTCACACAGAGACATGGAAGACTTTGTGGAGACACTTTCCATTAAAAACCTGTCATTTGCAAACTTAACCGCTCGATCAACCCGTGCTTATTAACCTGGACGGCGATCATTTTCATTACTTGCGATTATGGTAATGGTTCCGTGAAGAGAGAAATCAAAGAATATCAAATAAATGTCAAAAAAAAAAAAGATATTTCATATGCAAAACAATTAGGGATGGGGCAGAAAACTCAACGAACTGCAAAGTAGGCATTCATTTGTTCATCAACTAAAAAATGCTCAAGAGAAATACTATTTCAATCATTAAAATGTGCGTGTATCCTGCCTTAAAAAGAAAAAAAAAAAAAAAAAAGGATGGGCAGTAACGTTCATCACCGTGGCTAATCAGCAGACGTGTCCTGTCAAGTCTGCATCACTCGCTAGGCTGTTATTATTGGCTGCTCTCAGCTAACGAGCAATTAATTCACATCAGAGCTCTCCTCTGTGCCAAGTAAACAGCAAATGGCGAGGAGGCTCTTGCACGGTTTTAGTTTTCGAGAAACTCCGACTGAAGAAAAAAAAAAAAAAAAAAAATATTGCTGAAGTGCAGAGCATCGCTCCCAGGGGCCTCATCAAAGGCGGCGGAGGAGAGGCGGGAGAGCGCGGGCACAAAACAAACACATGCTGATCCAAAGCGAGGTTACACACAGTCACACTTACAATGTGCACGCGGAAAAATCGAAATACATACGAGCACATTTTGTCGATTATCATGCCCTCTGCTTTTTCTTTCTTTCTTCTATTTTTTTCATGAACATCCGTCAAATTTAGACAAATGAAATTCCATCATCATCAACACCAGCACTGGTTCACGCTTGATTACGCTATATATAGCAATAGCTACCTCCAATTGAACATCTTTCTCCCACACATTCCCCTACAGGCAGCCTCGGAGGGACGGAGGCTTTTTCCCGAGACGGGACACAGTGTGCTAGTGCGCTGATCAATAACCATCGTCACAACTTCTCACCTGCCTTTCAGCCTCGAGAAACGCCTGCTCTGAGGGTCTGAGGGTTTATTCTGAGGAGATGCACCATGGTGACTCATGTGCTGGAAAGACTGAGAAATGGAAATGGAAATGCAGCTCTGCAAAGAGTGGAATAATGTGTGGCAGAGACTTGCACAGACATTTTAAGATGAAAAAAAAAAAAAAACACAACAACACAGTGCACCCACAAACACTGCTTGTCCCCAGGCCTGCTCCTCATGTTGGAATGCCAAATATATCTTATGATAAGCATAGAACAACAATGTCCAATTTTGTAGTTATGTTTCTTGCCCATAGAATCATAACAAACTTCAATAGAGATAAAGAAAATTAGAATTTGGTATCAGAAACTTGCTTTGATACCGGGTTGCATGGTCATGGTAATGTACAACACGCAATATGAACATTATATCATTTACAAAACCGCCAACTGCTTCCAGGAAAATATCAGATAACAAAGCTATCCTACATCGGAAAGGTCATTAAGCTCCACATCACAAGGAAAGCAATTATTAACGGACTACAGTTAAGTCATTTTTTTTTTTTTTTGTGTGAGTTCTGGTTTTATGAAACAGAGGTTACTTAACGTACGTCCTGACTTAAACTAGGTAGTCTCACATTGCCAGACCTTCCTCCACAGCGCTGCGAATGAGGGTCTGGTTAGTCCACACAGCATTCCTGGATGGGAGAAATACGTGCTCTGGTTTATTGGCATTGTCTTTGAACCAATCACAATCGCCTTGGGCGGCGCCAAGGGCCAGACGGAGCAACGGTGCTGCTGCAAAATAGCCTCTTTCAAAGGTTGTTTTTAGTCGTGTAACAGAAAACTCAGATTGTACAGATAGTCTAGCTAGCTGTCTGGATTTACCCTGCAGAGATCTGAGGAGCAGTTAACCATAGTCCTCACAAATCCACCAGAGTTTAAAATTCCAACACAGAGAAAGCGGAAGGAAACGGACATCCGGCCGAAAAGAGTGACATCGGTCGTGGATATAGACTATAAACTAGGTAACAAACTTACTTATTGTAACCCAAAGCATGATCTTGATCTAAACCTAACCAAGTCATTTTGGGTAGCACTTTACTTGAAGGTATCTACATAAGAGTGACATGACACTGTCATGAACACATGACACAGTCATGACACATGAACCCTAACCCTAACCCTTACCCTAACCCTAAGATTGGATTGTTTTGTCTGTCACTAATATATAATTTATATTTATTGTTATTATTATTATTATTTATTAATTTTTTGTTTGTTTTATTTTATTATTACGAATTGAATTACTTGCCTCAAGATTTTAGCATAATTATACACATGCCATTGGTTTTATGCATTTTTTACTAACAGTTTGCTTTTATTTATATGATGTATTTTAAATTATTATTTATGTTATTTATTGTGTGGCACTTTTTTATTTATTTATGTTTTACTTCTTAAAGCACTTTTAACATCGCACTTATTATTAACCCTGAATGGTATGTGTATGGATATTTTTAACCTCAAGAGCAAGTAACGCAGACAGTATTTATTTTTTAATTTAAATAACATGGTTTTAAGATTATAATAGTTATATTTTATATTGGGACACCGGAGTTGTTGTGGAGTTGACCTTTTATTCAAAGTTTTTAATTCCCGCTGCCCTGCCTTTCCAGTGGTTCTTTTAACCTCCTTTTAATATCCAAACCCCCCCCCCCCCCCCCTTTTTAACAGCCCTGTCATTTTTATTTAACCGAACCTGGTTTTTTAAGGAGTTCTTTAAAGTGTTTTTATTCACACCAGTGGTCCCCTTGTGCCCATGCCCCATTCCGGGTGTTGCGTTTTAACCCAAACCTAACTTGTCATGACAAAAAAAACGAATGACACTAACTAAAAGAAGCGTTATGTCATAAACATTTAATGTTTATGAAACATTCATGACAGTGTCATGTCACTCTTACGTAGATACCTTCAAGTAAAGTGCAACCTAATTTTGTTGCCTTTACCTAACCAAGCAGTTTGATTTCGATTCACGTTAACCACCGTTTAAAACAGTGACCGTTTCACAACGTGCGCCGGGCGTTAAATACGTTTCCTTCAAAACCTAATTGATTGATTTAGTTTTATTGTATGGGAAGACAATTTTTAGAAGACAGTGTTGAAATATACCGTAATCTTCCTTAAAAAAAAATCTGATAATAAACAGTATATATGTATAACGTGGTCCTGGGGGCCAAAGAAGGCAACGGAGGCTGCAGCTCCAGTCCCCTCAGCCGTCAAGGTGTCTTTTTAAAAAAAAAAAAATTTGGATAGACTTTGACATCCATCACAGGGGAAGTATACGGGACGAGATGTCACATTGTAAATACGTCGGGCCTGGCATTTGAGAGAGGATTTGACAGAGTGACTCATTACCGAGTGGAGTGGAAAGAGCCGCGCGCTGTAGAGTAATGCAGGAGATGCGATTTGTTTTCCTACTTTCCCTCCGCTCAGTGCTGACAGCACAGCTACAGACAGGATAGGCACAATACCTGTGTTGTCTCAGAAGTCAACTGCGCCTTAGTTACCGTTTGTCTGGGCGATATTGTATCGCCGCGCTTGGCTGTCTTCCTGCAGTCCCCCCCCACCCCAACGTCTCTATCTCCATCTCTATCTCTTCCTCTTGTTCCTCCACTTCTTCTCCCTTTTGTCTCATTTGTCCTTCACCTTATCGTTCCGGTCTCTCCCATCAATTGGGTCCTTCCCTGTTTTCTCTTATTCTCTCCTCAGCTGCCAATTCCCTCGCTCGCTCGCTCGCTCGCTGAGCTCGAGGTGAGCGCGTGTTTCACCAGTCTGCCGCGTGTCTGCCACTTTCCAATTAGCTTGTATACCTGCTTCTGGCTGTGTAGGAGATAAGATGGAGCTGATACCAACAGGCTACTGTTATCTCTGTTTTCCTCCTGTCACACACACACACGCGCACACACACACACAGACAGATATACCTTCACGCATAGCACCGACGCCACCACATGAGCACACACTTGGGGAAAAGAAATGCCAGGACACTAGCTCCCAGCGGTACACGTGCATCGGGCACATAGCAGGCTAACAAGGAGTGGACAACTGTTATAATGAATGCATCAGGGACCGCCACGCGTCGTCGACGCGCCGCGGCTGACGTTAGCGTAGCTCTGAGCGCCTACCAGCAGCGATTTCCAAGTTTTGTGGGAGCTTGCGTCCGCACATTCTTCTTTTGGGTGCGCGAATGCGCGCGCGGGGTCACGTTGGAGAGTGTGTTTGAGAGGATGTTTGCTGGTGGCAGGGTGGTGGGCCGTGAGATGACCCAGTGACCTGCCCAGCCTGTTGAATAATAAAAGGCCATTCAGACACTCACTGGGTGACAGCATGAAAGGAGCTGCCACAGAGAGGGAGGGAAGGGAGGGAGGAGGGGGGGGGAGTTAGGGCAGACATGGCTGGCTTTGTGGGAGGTAAGGGACTCTCATTATTTCTCTCAGGCGTCTCTCTTGCGCTCTCACTATCCCACTGCACTGTTGAAGTTTCCTCTGCTGTTCTTGTTTTGTGTTTGCTTCCTCCGAGTCCCTCTCCATCGCTCCCCGTGTCTCTCTCTCTCTCTCTCTCTCTCTTTGAGTCGATCCGTTTCTTCAACTCAAGCTTCATTTTCTCCACGGCCCCTATTTGTTTCATCCACCCACCCACCTCTCCCTCTCTCTCTTGTTTTTTCATTCCTCTTTTCTCTTTGCGTCGCGCATCCATCCCTCTCTCCCTCCCTCCCTCCCTCCCTGCCTTCCCCACGCTTCCTTCCATCTAATCTACTTACTCCTAACAACCCTCTCATGTCTTATTTCTTTATTCCCTGCCACTTTCCCCTCTGCCGTCCTTCTTCTTCGCTCCTCTCAATTACGTGCGTCTCTCTCCTCTCTCCCTCCCTCCCTCCCTCCCTCTTAGCTCCTCCCCCTCCATCTCATTAGCGATGCTGTCTACTGAGGAGGTGATTAGCATGCCTCGGCTCTAATTGAAACACAGAAAGGGAACTAAATGAGACCTGTGATTTGTGGATTTTATGTATGTATGTATGTGTGAGCACCCCTATCTTAGACCTTGTGTGTGCACGTCAGAGTCGACAGAATGCTAAACAGTCAGGTGCTCCTTTTCAAAATAAAGTGCTAACAATTATCCGGGGCTTCTGACAGATGTCGCACGCATGCGGAAACAAAAATGGATTTTTGCTGAGGGAAATGATTGTTTAAATTAAGTACGGGAGGAGAGAAGGGAATTGGCGAAGAGAAACAGAGTGAGAAAGGAGGGAAAGTGTGAACAGGAAGTATGCCAGCCAAACTGTTGTATGCCTGTTGTTTTTTTAACCCCTATTCGTTTCATCTGAGTGCTTTGAAATCAAGTGTGTGGGAGTTTAACTACTTAGGAATCACAGACTGTTCAGAATTCACATCAAATGTTTTGAGCTAAATAGTTTAATGTGTGATGTGAAAAATCCATGTGGTGGGTATCTGAGGGGATGGTGCTGATCTGAAGTCTGCCATTCACCTTGAATAATCCAATTTCTTTCTTCTTCTTTACCCCCCTAGTGTCGTTGCTGGAAAGAGCTAACATTTCCCCCCATTTCTGTCCCTACACTGTTTCAAAAATCCCGTGCTTGCATCACCCCCAGCTCATCAAATGAGCCACCATGAAAATGCATTTCATTAAAGCACTATATCAATTAAATGACCACTTATTGTACATGAGCTCATTTGACCCATTTGGATTTCTGAATTTCCTCATACGTCAGTGACTCCATGTTTGTGTGTGTGTGAGTCCGTATGTGTCATAGACAGAACAACATACAGCAATACTGTAAATTGCTTGTGCTCTGAATCTTGTGTGATGGCCAGATGTTTTGGTGGAAATGTTCAGAGGGACATTAAAATGTCTTTTCCACGCCTAAAGTTGTTCTATCAAAGCAAAAGCTGTATTATATTCTTGGTTTAAGTTATATGTGACTGGTTGCAACACAGTATAAGACCGATTTATGAAACCAAAGAAGGAAAGCCATATCCTCACCAACTGCTGAACGTGAATCAGTAAGCGTGTGGTAACATTACTATGATCAGAGCGCTACATCTGTCCCTAACTGTACGTATCCTGTGGCTAATCGTCCCTCATCTGTTTGCATGAGGAGACAGAGGATCTTGTGTTTAGCTGCTGTGTACCATTGTCCAGATGACATGTCTATTGATGCGGAAAGTGTATGCCCTGATGGTTTTTAAATGGCTCGAGTTCACAAATGTTACGAGATGAAAAGGATAGGTGAGGAGATAAAGCGTCTCCTTGAATATTTCTAAGATCTGTCTCATTTATTTACAGGTGGTAAAAATATATCATGTTCAAGAAGGCGACGCTTTTGACCTTGCGAAACAACCTGCATGGACTCTTTCAAAATGACATAAAGCATCCTCTTTATGTACCTTTCAGAGCATTTTCATAGACCAAGGCTGTCTAAGCCCACTTGACCTCCCTCCTTCCTTTTTGTGCAGCAGAATGTTATCAGTGTTATAACACAGAATGTCCGTGTTCCAACTGTTGGATGTGCTAGGCTTGTTTTGAGCGGATATATATCTCCGTGGTGCCAGGGTATCAAAGCCAATGTTGCGCGATGTCAGCGTTTAGACCTTTTCTCACCTCCGAGCAGAAATGCCAAGGGCCAACGAGAGACGAGGAGCTCACAATCTGATGTCTGATCATATCAGGCCTGACTGAAATAGGCCATGAGGCCCACCCCGCTGTGGACACACAGATGTTTGAGGACACACACACACACACACACACACACACACACACACACAAAAAGCTTTGACTGAAAGTAGTGCTTCCTAAACTGTTTTTTTTTTTAAACCACAACAAGACCCTTTATGGGGATTTTTGTTCCACGGCACCACTCAAATGCAGCAGCTTTAGGCTACGTTGCTGTGCAGAGTTGCAGATAAATATTGAACTGGAAACTAAATTACGAGCACACATGTCACTTGAAATGTGAAATGAGCTTATGTGTTATGTGGTTTTCAAGGATAGAAAATGCACACACATCACACACTGATTCTTTTGGCTAAAGAGGAGTGAGAGCGTGTGTTTGGTCTTGAGATGTTTCTTGAACTTATTTGGCGCTGTTGTTTGATTTGACATGTTTTCCTGCAGATGAGGGCATTTAGGTGTGGGACGTCGGCCAGCTTCCCCCTAACAAAGACAATCTGTAGTTTAATCGTACTATCGATTGGACTCAGACTGCTGAGGGCTGAAGTGTATTTGTTCGAGCTCTGCTTTCACTGACGCACCTTTCCATCACTACTCTGACATTCGTTGTTTGTGACTGCTGTGCAGCTGGAACATGTGGATAATGGAAAGAGCGTTGCGTTACTATGACAACCGGCAACTGTGAGCTGTCCTCACCAGTTTTAGCTGTGGCACCACTGCGTATCTAAAGGGATTTTATACATAAAAAGTCTGTTTGCAGATCTAAGGGACAGTGTACCGTACGTATGTAATAACGGATGCCTTTTGCAGCTCCAGAGGAAGCTGTGCAAAATCTCATGAATTGCCTCAGCATCGGGTGGGTCTGAAGACTACGGGCCCTATCTTACACCCAGCGCAATTGACTTTGTACACCGACGCATGTATCATTCCTATTTTGCGCCCGACGCACAGCTGACTTTCCCCTCCACAGACGCACGTCGGTAAATTAGGGAATGATCTTGCGCTCCCTGGGGGCGGTTCAGCAGAAAGAGGAGGTGGGTTCAGGTGCAAACGTTACTTGGTGCTATTTTGCAGTTTCAGAAAACAATTCCGCCACTGACCAGGAAAAACCGGGTCTAAAGTCAGTGGCATGTTATTTAGATGCTATTTTAGGGGCGCATGCTTGGCTGTAATGTAGAGTGTGCACACCGTGCATACACTTTGCTTCTCTCATATCACGGATCCAGCAGTCTATGAGTAATGTAGCTACTTCAGACCAACCCATTTTAGATTTGCGTCGGGCGCAAGACATTTATCCCGCCGGTATAATAGCAACAGCGCCGCCCACAAAGCTACTTGCGTTTCAGATCGTTAAAATAGGACCCTATAAGTTTCACATTGAAAAAAAAAAATCTGCGAGTGCAAATACAAGCTGGAAAAACTCTATTTTTGGAAGGAACGACGGTGACTGCCATTTAACACATTCCCAGCCACTGACGAGATTTTTACTGTTACACTGTAGGGGCACTGTTGTGGATCTTCTGAAATAGTAGAGCACTGTCTGGTCCAAAAACAAGCGAAGAAGAGGATGGAGTTTACCCCATGAGTTTACTCAGTTGTGTTGCTGGCCTGAGTCAGACAACACTTTGGCGCCCACAAAGAGGTATACAATTGCGCCCGCCTTGGACTTGTTAATGGATTCAGACTCTGATAATTATTGTTCAACATTCGGCGCTGGATGAAGTTGTAAACGGGTCTGTCACTTGATGCTTGAAGTTTCACATCCATATAGCCGTCAACAAAGAGCAAGGGCACCCGGTCATTGTACTACTGAAAGGTTGGGGTTGGCGTGGTTAAAAAAAGAAAGTGAAAAACAATGTTAATATGAAATCAATGTTGTGCTTGAAAATGACTGCCCTCGACTGTTTTTTGTGTATAAAATCAGAAGGTCTGTTATTTCTTTTGATATATTCACTGTTTACATATTCATGGAACAAAATTTTCTGGGGGGGGGAGGGTGTCTTGGAATGTTAGTGAATGTGATCAAAAGGTGAAGATAGGTGAAGCAAGATGGCGGCAGGCAGGACGGGCGCATTAGCAGCAGTTCTTTTTTATGCATTTCTTACAAACTTTTACGGTTCTTGGGGATCGTTTAACCCCCATTTTAAAGTGGAATGCTGCTTTTATGACAATCCATGTGAACTAAATCTGTTGCTCCAACAAAGAAATCAGGAGGGTGCAAAAAAAACACTTTGGATTTGGTAGAAGTGTCCTGCTCAACACTTTTATCTGGCCAGGTATGGCAAACCGGTCTACAAACAAAAAGTATCTAATCCGGGCAGACCTTCAACGAGGGGACCTACTTCTAATTGTGTTTAACCTACTATTAGCGGGTGATATTCATCAATGCCCAGTAGGGGTGGGAATCACCAGAAGCCTTATGATACGATATCATCACAATACTTATGTCACGATACGATATTATTGCGATTTTAAATATATTACAATATTCTGCGATATATTGCAAATCATTAACTTTTTTACAACTTCAAATTTTTCACGATTTCAAATGATGTCCCCAAAAGGAAACTTTGTCGACATCTGTTTTATCTAAAAAGATACATTTCTCTGTTTGTTCATCTCACTTCAACTGTATTGCTGCAAAATCAGATTGTCAAGCAGACAAACTGACCAACACATATATTAGAAAAGATCGATACTTGGCGTCTGTGTATCGATACAGTATTGCCACAGAAAGTATTGCGATACTATGCTGTATCGATTTTTTCCCCCACCCCTAATGCCCAGGCCCATTGTCTAGCCCCATAGTTGCAAATGAAACTCCTATGGACGGTCTCCAAACACACCACAGTATTCCGTTTTACAGTTACAAACAAACATCAGCAATGCTGAGATTTTAAAATCGGATTACCCACATAAGGTGGCTGCGTGCTTCCCTAGTGCCATGTGGACCGAGTCGGCCTCGGTTGCTGGATGGACGGGACCTGGGGGCCTGGATGGCGAGATGGCTGTTCCGACGGTGTGTGGCGGAGAGCCGCTGACACCCGAACGTAGGGGGCGTGAACGGGGGGGGTGATTACTAATGTTAACTAGCATGTTAGTTAGCAATAATTAGCCTGTGCCCATGTTATCTCATTACATACACCAACACTCTCCGTATCTGTAAGATTGGGAATGATTGAGATTTCTCTCGGCACAGCTACCAGAAGACTTCCAACTTTCAGACACGTTGCTCACGTCACATTCTCTCAGTTGGAGGCTGCGCAGTAAAGCTGGCCATCACCGGAAAAGTGCTTCTAATAGCCTTCACTGGTCTCCATCCAGAGCAACGGGGTCTATTGGTCCATTGTATACTGTCTATGGGTCCAACTTGGCAGGCTCTATTCATCACAAGCACCTGAATATTCGCAGCATTGTCCCAAAAAGAGAACAAATTAAACATCTTGCAGATTCTAATCTAGATTTCCTCTTTTTGTCGGAGACATGGCTTCATAAAAACTCGCCATCTTCTGCCCTGTCTATCCATGGCTATAATGTGTTTAGGAAAGATAGAGTTGGGGGAAGAGGTGGAGGTTTGTTGTTTTATATTAAAGATCAAATATCATGTACAGAGATTCATTACTCGGCTGAGAATGACATAGAATGTATTTGTTTAAACGTAACACTGTCCCCGCAAATGGGTTTTATTCTTATTGGTGTATATAGACCACCCTCTGCAAAATCAGTTTTCTTTGAAAAATTAAATGCTATACTAAGACAATACCGTTCAGATAAGGAAGTTATTATAATGGGTGATTTTAATGTAAACTGGGATGATAAATCAGTGAAAAAGGCACTGGAAAAAATCACAAGTAAATTTGATCTCAGACAGCTAGTGAAGGGACCGACTAGGATAACGTCATTATCCAGAACACAAATTGATTTAATTTTCAGCAATAAACCTGACAGAGTACTTAAATCATTCAACATGATCACAGGTCTATCAGACCATAATCTAATCCTCATAGTTAGGAAACTCACAAAAAAGCAGGTCTATATGTCATCTAATGCAAAGCGCGGCCAATTTAGAATACCAAAGAGTGAATTATGTAACTATGAAAATGCAATTAAAAACATTAATTGGAATGAACTACTGTCTGGCTCAAATGTGGATGCTGACACTTATGTGTTTTTATCCACAATTCAAAATATAACAGAACAATTTCTAAAGAAAAGTAAAATTAAAGGTGACGGTAAGTGTTCTCTGCCATGGATAAATGGTGATATACGGAAACTAATGAAAAAGAGGAACCTTGCTCTGCGAACCTCTCTTAAGACAAAACTATTGAATGACAGACACATCTTTACTTCACTTAGAAATAAGATAATAAAGGACATCCGAGCGGCTAAAGCTAATTTCTTTGTAAGCCTGATAGGGGAAGCTAAGGGAAATCCTACACAAATCTGGGACAATTTAAAAAAATTAACTGGAAAACTGCATAATGACATAACAAAACAGCCAGAAATTAATGACAACGGCTGCCTGGTAAAAGGAGCTGCAGAAACAGCAACTCTCCTTTACTCTTACTTTGTAAACTCTGTTAAGGAAATAGTAAACTGTAATTATTCTGCACCTCAAGATTTACCATCTATAGATGACTCTCAACCAGTCTTCTCCCTAACAGATGTAACTGAATCTGTAGTAAAAACAACTTTGAACTCTCTTAAAAATTCCAAATCTAGGGATGGTTTTGGACTGGATGCCATGTTTATAAAAAGACATACAGGTACCTTAATTGAGCCAATAACAAAGTTAATAAATGCTTCAATTAGAGAACAGAAATTTCCGAAAGATTGGAAGTCAGCAATAGTTGTCCCAGTCTATAAAACAGGAGACCCATCTGATGTGAGCAACTACAGACCTATTAGCATTTTACCAGTTGTTTCAAAAATTGCCGAGAAATGTGTTGTTGAACAAATGACCACTCATCTCAACACTAGTCCTTACACACTGCATCCTATGTAATTTGGTTTTAGAGTAAATCATTCCACTGAGACTGCAAACTGTTTCCTCCTGGAGAATATCAAACTTAAACTAGATAAAGGAGGTGTTGTCGGGGCTATATTCCTGGATTTAAAAAAAGGCATTTGATACTGTGAATCATGAAATACTAATTTCTAGATTAGCAAATTTAAATTTTTCATCAAACGTGCTAAACTGGATAAAGTCTTATCTTGCAGATAGGGTTCAGTGTGTAAGAGTGGGTAATGAAACATCACCCTTTATGATTAATGAGATGGGTGTGCCCCAGGGTTCAATTTTCGGACGTCTTTTGTTTAGCCTATACATAAATGACTTGCCATCAATTGGTATAGGGTGTGAAGCTCAGATGTATGCAGATGGCACTATAATATACGTCCATGCAAAAACCAAAAAAGAAGCAACTCTTAAACTTAATTCAACAATGGAAAATGTAACTACATGGCTTGAAAATTCTCACCTGTGTTTAAATGTATCGAAAACTGTTTGTATGTTTTTTTCAAAGACACACTCCGCTTCAGATTGTGAGCACAGAGTTCATGTGTCTGGTGAGAATATTCAAGTCATCTCTCATGTTAAATATCTTGGTATCATCCTTGATTCCAACTTGTCTTTCAAAAAACAAGTGAAAAAAGTTATTGGAATAACTAGATACCATATTGCCAATTTTAGGTATATAAGAAGCTGCCTAACAACTTCAGCAGCAAAATTATCCTTGAATTCAATGATTATTCCTCATCTACTATATTGTATGATAACCTGGACGCAAGCGAACGATACAACCCTTAAGCCTGTTCTTTCTCTGTATAAACAGGCCCTCAAAGTGCTAGACAGAAAAGAAAATACTTATCATTATTGTAAAATTCTTAACAAATATGACATCCTTAGTTGGGAAAATCTAATTAAATATAATGACATCAGTCTAATGTTCAAGATCCTAAATGGTAAAGCTCCACCACCACTCAATTCTTTTATTAAACAAAAAAACTCTAAGAATAGAACCACTCGGTCTGTTCTGAGAGGGGACTGTGTAACCCCTTACAAGTCCAGTTCCTTTAGTCAATCGTGCTTTTCTGTTGGAGCTTCTAATAGGTGGAATACTCTACCAAATGAAATAAGAAACTGCACCACCTACCATAATTTCACACAAAGTCTCAACACCTGGCTCTTGGATAGTCAGACTTGTGAACATTTTTAGTCTCTTAGTATTTTTTATATTAATTTTGTTAGTATTGCTAACCTCCTGCTAATATGTTTAATGTTTTGATATCTTGCTAGGTATTAAACTTAGCTCGCTTTGCATTGCTTGAATATGTATGAATAACAAATTTGTATTTTACATATTTTTACCATCATATTAACCTGTCCTATATTAACGCATCCCTCACGAGTGATGTAACTTATTTTACCTTTTCGTTATGGCTTGTTATTGTTTTGCATGGTTGAATGCTGTTAGAAGATGGCTTGTGGCCTATGTTGCTTGGCCGCGTTTTGATGCTTGTATAATATCTTGTACTGAATGTGAATGCTGTTTGATGTTTAGATATGCTGGTGCTTTGCTGCTTCTTGTGGCTCTGCATGGCAAACAGGGATAGCTTCTCTGATGCTCTAGCTATCTGTGTTGTCTTGTTGACTTCTGTCTGTATAATTTAACCTGTACTAATGTCTTGCTTCTTCCTGTTGCTCTGGTCTAAAATCATCTGGCCAAAAGGACTGCAGTTGAAAATTAGCCGGCTGGCTAACACTGGCACAGTCACAGAAATGTTGATTAATGTGTGTTGTCCTTTATAAAAAAAAAAAAAAAAAAAAAAAACTGGCGGTGGCTGGCAACTTAAAAATAATACTTTAGCGTTAAAGACGGGTGCCGTTAAACTGTAAGAATGAAGAAAGTAAGGATGATGACGATGACGACACTCTGATGCCCAACATTGTAATGATGATAATAATGATGATGATGATGACACAATGATGACACACTGGCGATGAAGATGGCATTGTTGTCATACCAACAAATCTGCTCTGGCGATGAAGATAGATCTGCATTGCCAACGCTCCATCAAGTGTGCCCCTATTGTGCTCCAATCAGGGCCTCCTCTCATTACTCTTCATTGAGCCAGTGAGTTTGACGGCAGGAAGAAAAGGTGTAAAGTCTCCTCCCTCTCCTCTCCGTGTCCAAAAAACCCCCCCAAAAAAAACAGAACAACAGAAATCAATTTCATCTATTGGACCCTGCCCCATGGCTGGCTGCTTAGCCTTCTTTTGATGCAGCGCACACAAACACATACAAACCTCCCTGACACCTCTTTAGCTCTCTTTTGTTAGCCCTTTATTGGCCATGCCATATGGCAAGTGAGAAGGATCCAGTGTAGGTGTGTGTGCATGCGCAAATGTGTGTGTGTGTGTGTGTGTGTGTGTGTGTGTGTGTGTGTGTGTGTGTGTGTGTGTGAGGAGATTATGGGGTCAGAGGGGGGTTATAGGAGGCTGACCCGCTCACAAAGACTCCCCACTCCATCAGCGATCTCTATGAATACATGAGGACAAGCCAGGCTGAATGGGAGAGCAGAAGCCGCGGAGAAGTCGTCTGTCTTGGGTGTGGGGGGTGTGTGGGGGGGTGTGGGGGGGGGACGTGGCAGAAAGAGGAGGGGTGCTGGTGTTTGGATGATGAGGGGCATTAGCAAGATGGATGTTGGGGGGGCGGGGGGGGGATTAGGAGAGAGAGAGAGAGATAATGAAAGAGACAGGGGGTAGATGGAGAAAAGGGGGTGGGGGTGGGTGGTGGGGGGGGGGAGCGGCAGACAGAACTGTGATTAAAATGAGAGCTGAAGAGAAAGCACATGTGAGAAAAAAGTCGCAATGTGTGCTTACAAAGGCTCAGGACTGTGTGTGTGTGTGTGTGTGTGTGTGTGTGGAGCGCATGCGCTTGTGTGTTTGTGGCTTGGCGTTGGCCTGCTGTGTGCTGTGTGTTTGCGGGGGATGTGAGGTGATCCCAGTGCCACGGGGATCTACAATAGGCCAGCAGGTCCCTCTCTGTGTGATGACAAGGCTCTCGGACTCCTATGCGGGCGCCTGTGTGTGCGTATATGTACCCGTGTGTGTATCCCAGCAGGCTGTTCTCTATAGGAACACCGATCTATGGGAGTAGACAGATTCTCATTAACCGCATCTGACAGCCAAAGCAGGGAGCACACAGTGAGGTAGCAGGTCAGGAAGTGTTACGAACTAGCCTCTTATTGCTTCTGAAGTTTTGCATGTGAAAGTGTATTTCTGTCCATGTGTGGGTGTGTGTGTGCGCTAAAGATGGTTTAAAAAAAAAAAAAAAAAAAAAACAGTTTTCATCCACGTCGGCTTTGCATGAAATTGCGTACTTTTAAATGATAGCAACAATCCACGCAGTTCTGATCCAACCATTTCCTTCACTCTAATCCTATGCAGGTAAGTGGCGATAAGCAAGTGTGTACAAAAGCGCTGCTTATAAAGTGCCTTTTATTTAAATGAGCGCAAAGAACTAAAACTCTTTTCCCGATAAGTGCCTCTGACTTCTATAACAGCACATATACATGTAAGTGCTTCTGACTTTAATGACAGCAAGCGGCTAAAGGAGTGTGAGACGGCAAGCGTTACAAAGGAGAGAAAATAGGCCAAGCCAAAGCGATGGAGACATTAGGGATTTCTGCCAGTTTTGCTCCCACTAACCCACTGCAGCCGTCACCACGGTTGCTCCACGATGGTCACACTATTACACAGCGTTGCATAAGATAGATAAGGCTACAGAAAAAGAACTATCTGCTGATTATGCGGTGGGTGTGTGTCTGTGTGTGTGTATCTGAATTGGCAGCAGCTGGAGGAGTGCGTGTGAAAGTGGTACAAGATGAGCTGAGAGATGAGAGAAGCGAGAATGGGAGAGAGGTGTGATTGTCATTTACGTTAAGTGTGTGTGTGTGTGTGTTTAGTGGCATGCTGCCGTCGCCATTTAGAATGAATGGTTTGGACTCTGGCGTCATAACAGAGCACTATGGGAAACAAAGACCCCTTTCACGTTCTCAGCCTCTGCTCCTCTTTGCTTCCTCTTTCGCCGCTATTTTTTCTCCCGCGCTAATATATTGGCTGATTCTTAGTCGCATATTTTGCTTGTTGTTGCAAACTGCTCTTCCTACTTTTTTCTCTTTTTTATTGTCTGCTCAGCAGCTGTGACTATCGTTCCCCCTTCTCTGCCCAGCATTACCTTTCCATATCTCCGCTTGACTGTCATCTATTTTCTGTCCTACTGCTTTCTAATTCTTATCTCCTGTGCGTTTCTATGCCACCAAATCACTCTCGGTCCCAGCTCTCTGCCCCCACACTGACCCCCCCCCCCACACACACACACACACACACACACACACACACACAGACACCCCGCCCCCACCCCCGGCTACCTCCTTCACATCTGTTTCTGTGGCCCTGGTCCACGAGGTTGAATGCCAGCACCCTCCTCCCCATTATTAGCAGAACACAACTCTCCGGCTGCCCACCTCCCCGACTTCTGTTGCCTTTTGTCCGGTAGACTGGCCTGAGCCATCGCCTCTTTTACAGTGGACAAAACCCAACATCGCTAAATAGACCGCGGGACAGTTGGTCGGTTTATTGTCTGTCTCTGAGTGTGTATCTGTGTTGTTGGATTGGGTATTAGCTATTTGTGTATGAGCATACGTGTGTGTGTGTCTGTGTGTGTGTGTGTGTGTGTTGTAAACACAGTCAGGGTGCAATGAAGCCTTCTGCTGTGACGCACAGCAGAATGACCTGTTCCAATTTCCAATCGTATTGAAAAGATAGGCTACTCGTTTCCCTACGACACATTCTCTACTCGCTTCAGTGTCATAACAAATATTCTGATTGGAGACAGGATATGTGAGGATATGCTTGATCCCATGGTGGGTAAAGAAGCTTATTAGGGGGAAAATAGTCAAGAATTAGGTCTAGGACTATTTTTTGATCTTTGTAAACGCAAGGGATAAAGTTGATTGCTACACCTTCCCATACAGTGTTTCTTCTCTGAAGCCACACACACACATACACACACACACACACACACACACACACACACACACACGCAGGCACACCTTAACCTAACCCCAGTTTCCTGAATGATCTGACAGATTCAAACAGATTAGCATATTGATATGAATTATACAGTTCTAAGGTTAGAGGAAACTTAGCCTTTTCCAAATAGACATGCTTCCTATAGTTGCTGAGATTGAACAGTACTTTGCCAACTGTTTGGCCCCTGTGTGTGTTTCTTTTCTGAAGTTGCGGGCGCACACACACACACACACACACACACACACCTTAACCTAACCCCAATTAGGGCAGAAGCCATTTTACATTGGGCTCTATGCAACTTCACTGAAATCAAATGAGGTACACCAAATGTGGCCCCAATTATACAAGACGTCCCCAATTAAATGGTGTGAGGTATAAAATGTGTCCCACAATGTGGCCTTCAGTATGACAGAAACCACACACACGCACGCACGCACGCTCGCACGCACGCACACACACACACACACACACACACACACACACACACACACATATACACACAGCAGTAGCAGTATTCTTATTGTGAAGTGTTGTGGATATCAGAAGGACTATACAAATGCAAGTGCATGTCAAGATGATGCACAGATGCAAACTCAAAAGCCAAACTCACAAGCCACTAAAGATTGGCTTTTTACAAAAAATAAAACAGAATTAACTCATCAAGATCTGTAAGGTAGCCTTTGACGTTGAGTCCCAAAATAGATAAATCACTCCACAACATGGGGGCTAAACTGTCACCATACTACATCAACATAACCGTCTGCACACGATCAGAAGTGCAGCATGTGGCTACAAGCATGTGATTAAAAGGCTGACTGCTCAGAAGGCTCTGGGGCCGTGTAATAGGCTACTTTATTGTAATAGTAGATGAATTGTAAAACAGTAGCTGTGACGCACTTGAACGCATCAATATCTCAACAATTCAGCATCACTGAAACAAAACATCTCTTCAAACAACATCCACTTTTGTCCAAATACAAATATTTTAAAAAACAAAAAATGTATGCTTATTCCATTTCTAATTAAGATTTGAGAAGATCAGAACCAGTCTCATGTCTATCTGTTAAGTATGGAGCTGGAGCCAGAAGGCCATTAGCTTATCTTAGGGAAAACAGACAGCCTGACTCAGTTCAAAGTGAAAACATGCCTACCAACTCTAGAGCTCAATAAATCACATATTGCATCTAATTTCTTTAATCTATTCGAACATGAAAATGAAACTTTACCCATTTTTGTTTGTGTTTTTTAAAGGAAGTTACATTTTATTTTTTTCTGAGCAAACAGCGGCCAGGCCCTCGGCAGAGAGCCAGTGGTAGCTCCCTGAAAAAAAGCCTTTTGTTAAACAAATTGTCATTTTTACATTTCTCTTTGTGTGTGAAATAGTAGAACGATGCAACATGTGAATTAGTAAGCTGGCAGGTGTCTTTTTTTTGGAGAGAAACAGGCTAGCTGTTTTCCCCATGTTTTCAGTCTCTATGCTATGAGCTAAGCTAATCACCCGCTGGATCTAGCGCTATACTTAACATACAGACGAGAGAGGTATTGATCGTCTTATCTTAGGGCGCTTTCACAACTGCCACATTTTGTTTGTTTGAATCACACTAGAGTTTGTTTTCCCCCTTGGTGCGGTTCATTTGGCCAGATGTAAATGCAGCAGTCACACTCGGATGCGCACCAAAAGCTGACCAAACAAGCGTACCGAAGAGGCGTTGGTGGTGGTTGAAGACGTTACAAATTGAACTCTGGAGCGGTTCATTTGTGGTGAGAACGTGATCTGATCTCGAACAGACCCAACTGCTGGAAGAACTGTGCATTTGTGGACTAATCCAGCTGCCGTAGTCAGCTGCGCTGTGCTTTGATGACCAGGGCTACAAGCAACCCGCACAGTTGTCTCTCCATAGAGGGACTTGCAAAAGCCGAGTGTTGTCTGCTGGATTTCCTCCTCTCCTTTTTTCACTTTCAGGATTTCCGTTGGCATTTTTTCCACATGTTCACTCTGACCAATCCAAGAGCAGTTTAGGAAATATGTCCAAAAGACACATGATGTGAATGTTTTCACGTGACTTGTGTTGCTGCATTTTTTTTTATTGTTTTACCAACTCATCAACTGATTGGCACCAGAGCAAACAGTGTGGCGTGCAAAAAAAAAATGCTACAATGTATAATTTTTCGCCCTTGGTCCGGACCAAATGATCTGAAAAATGATTACCCAAAATGTCAAACTGTTCCTTTAATGCTAATCGTGATACCCCAAAACAAGTCTCGTTTGAACAGGCATATACAGAATATATTATCTCCTAGTGTATGTCTGTAGTTACTCTATTTCCTTTATTATAATACATAATTGTGCACTGCATAATTTATTTTAGAATTTTGACTTTAATTGGTGGTCAAACATGCTGCCCACAGAGGGTATAATTAAGGAACCAGTATAGCATTGGCAGGTAAACAAGGTGCAGCCGCAGCAACAGGAAAACAGCCAGGCACGCTTAAGGCATTTTAAGGACAGAGTCTGTGAGTGTAATACTGCATTTACAGTACATTTGGTGCTTGATGAGATAAATGCCACCATATTGGAACAACAGGAGATATGACACAAAACAGTTATACTTTACTTACTTACTTTACTTGAACAATGGCTGGTAACCCTATTACTTCAAACCTCTAATATTGACTGTTGATTTGTGTCTATCCTACTGTCTACTTTATTCCCTTAGAATGCCCATATTTAATGCTGTCTTTTTTTAAACTTTATCCTTGCACTGCTATAGTTTTTATATTACTATGTTTACATTCTTCTCTTATATTGTCCATATTTAATGCTTGTCTCTAGACTTTGTCCTTGCACTATTGGACCTATTTGCACTACCACCATGCCACACGCTCTCATAGAGCACGTTACCATGCAGACTGAATCACAGGGTCAGTCCCTGCCCTGTCACTGCAAGCGTCTCATGCTTATACATCCCTCAGTACATTCATTTTTATTTTTTAATTTCATTTAGTATTTTTTCTTTTGTTGTCCATGCTATTTATGTGGATTTGCTTTTTTATCATGCTGTTTGTGATGTATGTGAATGTTGTGTGTGATGTCTGTTAACTACTGGGACCTTGAATTTAATAAATTCAATAAATTCAATAAAGTATCTATCTATATATCTATCTACTTGAAGGTATCTACATAAGAGTGACATGACACTGTCATGAATGTGTCACAAACAAGTCATAAACATTTATGACATAACGCTTCTTTTAGTGTCATTCGGTTTTTGTCATGACAAGTTAGGGTTACAGTTAGAGTTAGGGTTAGGGTTCATGTGTCATGACTGTGTCATGACAGTGTCATGTCACTCTTATGTAGATACCTCAAAGTGTTGTAGAGTTATGTAAAGTTATGTAGATACCTTAAGTGTTACCCACATAACGCCTAACAAAGTATTACTTCTGTGTAATTTGGCATCTCGGTCCATTTCTTGGTTTTCTTCCTCATTATTCTGGGGTCAAGAATTTGTTGGGTGCGATGGAAATTATTAATGAGACCATTTTGGGTGCACATTCAAGAGGCTTATCCAGCTACTCAGCATGGAAAACCCATTACCATTGGAGATAATCCTCGGGATTTGGTCAGTAAATGAGTGAAACAGGCTGTGTTTATTCTGGGAAAATGTGTCACACACACACACACACACAGACATGGGTGGTAAATTCTTAAATCCCATGAGGTCCCTGCTTAGTTCTAGTCAGTGCCAACAGGGCATAAGGAGGAGAAACAGAGGGGGGAAGAAGGAGGAGAGGTGCTGATGTTGCCATGACAGTATTCATTCAACTGAAAACAAGATACATTAGACTAGACGAACTAAGATCTGTTATGGGTTAAATGAATAAAAAAACAAGTTATCTGTATACATGACCCACAGAGTATGCAAATTAGCATGACACTAAGATAATTGGTGCAATAGTATCACTGAAACGCAATATATATATATATATATATATATATATATTTATAGTATAAGCAGCCACAGTGCCAGTTGTACCACGGCTGGTTCAAACAATTTGTGAAAACAAAATAAATGCAGTTGGCGAAAGACACCTCACATCAAGAATATTCAAAAGAATAAACACTGAAAGCTACTTCTGCCAAACTTCAAATTACTTTTTTTTTTCTCCGTGTCCTCTCTCGGAACAGTGTGCAGAGCACGGCATGACCCTGCTGCAATTTCCCCCGAGAGAGCCAATTTGACATTATCATGTTTTTCATGATGGAAGCATCCTCCAAACTGCACACATTATTCCAAAGGACAGACATCCCAGCATTCATCTGCCTTTCCTCGTGCACAGGCTGTGCTCAAACACGTACAAGCGTGTATTTTGGTTTGCCTCCTGTGTCCTTTGGCTGCTTGTCATGTGTCATGCTTTACTTCTCTCTGCTAATGTTCTGACAGGACCTGTTGTTTTTTGCTGGCTTAACAAAGAAATATGATGTGATGATCCCTCTATGGGAACGGCGCCGTAACAAAGACAGAGAGCTACTCTGAACCCTGAGGTGGAAAAACAGACCACGTCTCACTGAGTGTGATGAATATACATATACACTATATATCATGTGGTGTATATTCAAACATTCACACACACCTAATACCCAATCCAACACTACAGATACACACTCAGAGACAAACAATAAACCGACCAACTGTCCCCAATTAAATGGCGTGAGGTGTAAAATGTGTCCCACAATGTGGCCTTCAGTATGATGGAAACCACACACACACACACACACACACACACACACACACACACACACACACACACACACACACACACACACACACACACACACACACACAAGAGTAAAGAAGAACACTGTCCAAAACATTCTTTGAATAGTCTTTCCTGTCTTGCATCTCTCTGTCTCTATCTGTCCTTCAACTTTATTTCACTCATTCTTCCTTTTTCCCTTTCCTTTTTGTGCTCCGCTTCATATTGTGCATTAAAATTCCACTCCACTCTCCCGTCCTCCATCCCCCCCTGCCCCCCCCTACCACATCTCCTCCCTCCATTTTCTGAAAGCAGAAATGATACACCGGGTTTAAGCTAAATTCCTTGTCTGTCTCACTAATTGCTCGCTAAATGCATGATGGAGAAAATCATTTTAAGCCAGCATCGGAGTGAAAGAGCCTTTCAGCATTGTTCTGGTTGTCAAGGCAACGCAATTAAAAAACCAGCCAAGAACAAATGTGCACTCACAGGGAGGTTTCAACGCAGGCATTTCTGCCTCATTCTTGACTTACTTTCTCGTCCTTTTGAATTCATGATTTGGTTCTTGTTCCACAGCCAGTCAAACTTTGAACAGTTTTGTTTCGAAAATTTAATTCCTACAATTTCAAAGAAGTGACACCTTACAGGGTAACGTGGACTGCACTGACAAAACAATAACCTCAACAATCTTTTTAGAAACACTGAATGGAAAATGCAAGTTTGTCTTTTGTGTCACACTTGTGCTTTTTAATTGTTTTCTTCTCTTTTATGCCAAACCAACACAGCTTTCTACGTTTTCAACTCCTTTTTAATTAGTTCCTGGTGTGATGAAGACCATAGTTTAATACTAATTTGCTATTAGTTGGAATACGGGATGAAAATTAAAAAAATTAGTCTGCTTAATTTGAAAATATTAGTTAAATTTCTGCCTTAAAAAAATGAGTACACCTAACTTGAAAAGACATTTGGTATGAATACAGTTAGTCAGTTAGTTATCTTAACTTGAAAAAGTGAGTTGAAAGGGTGTAGAATTGTTGTTTAACAAGAGGAAGCACGTTTCCTTGAATGTACAATGTAAAATAGATGGTTGGCTTAACTCACAGTATCAAGATCAAACAATAAATGATCAGTAATTAAACATATTCTAGAACTTTGTGAGTTGAAACAACACTATTCTTAACGTTGGGTTTACTCACATTTTTAAGGCAGCAATTAAACGTAAATTTTGAAGTAGAACCACTTAGATCATTTTTACAGAGTAGTAATTTACGAGTTCGGCCTTGGGTCATGCTAAACTTCTGGGATTGAAGGATGGAGAAGAGAAGAGAAGAGAAGAGAAGATAAAAATAAAAAAATAAAAAACCTGTTCAGCAGAGTCAAGCTAAACGTAACAATTTACCTCCCTCTACTCTAGCAGCAGCCGTTCTCCCTCTCTCTCTTTCATACAGTGTCCTCATCAGGATGATATATGTGCGCGTGCGGAACCCATTTCTCCAACCACCTGTGTATTGCTTGCTTGTCTGGCAGTGTAAGATGTCAACCAGAGCAATGATGATATCATTACTCAAAGCATTACACAGATTTGTGGAGCAGAGGCATGCCACGGATTGTGGAAGAAGAAGGGGTAAAAAAACTAAAACAAAAAAAGAATAGAAAAAAGCAAAGTAAAAGAAAGCCATGTTTGGAGTGATTCTGTCACCGGGGCCAGATGTTGTTCTTGCTCTACTTTCCATTCCTCTGCAGAGAAAATCACTCTGATCCAGACTATTTGAGAAACTATGTGCAAGTTTTGTGACAGTATGTCTTGTGTTTAGACTGTCAGAATTGGGTCAGTTTACCATTGAAAAATCCAATCAAAGACTTCTTACTGATTGTGTGACACAATAGGATGTGGAATTTACTCAGTACTACGACCCTACAAAACAAAAAAATCCCACTGAATGAATTTGTACTAAATGTATTCATTGTCTTTTGACGAACACTTGACTTTGAACGTATGCCCTATGATGCTGGGTTTGAAAGGGTTTTACATTTTTGCTAGATATGGTTGTAAAATAGTTGGACTTCACCAAGTCTAAGAATATAACCTTGGTGACTTCAAATGAGCTTGGAGATTTCAAAGGATTAACCCTCCTGTTATCCTCAAATGTAGCAACATCTTCTATCATTGAGGTCAGCAAATAAAACATTCCGAAAATGATTGTAATTAAAATGATTACTCAACTTCATGTGTCAGTAATAAACATCACCTTTAAAGCTCACCCCTAAACATCCAAAATAGCTATTACGTGACTATGAAAATAATATGAAAATCACCATCAAATCGTTGATCGACTTAAAAATTGCAAAGACATATCTTTTTAGTGTTATGGTCAATTCATGCAGATGCTAAGGCTTGTTTTTTATCACTATACCTACATGGTAAGCTTCCTTTTCAGTACACATTGATCACATGTCATTTTATGACAGCGCCCATGAAATCAACTAGACATTCATCCACAGGCAATTGGCGGCCTGGGTTGTAAAGAAAGGGTCATAGCTAGATCCTCTTGTCCCATTCATGTTTTATTGCTTGCGAGTTTGTCACAAATCGTATGACACAGGAGAAAACAGGGAACGTCTTCAAAGACATGGTGGCAGGAAGCATTGTCCTTCAAGTGTTAGCATTCCAGTAGATTCGCATTGTGAGACCTTCCTCCACAGCGCTGCGGAGGAGGGTGTGGCGAGTCCACACAGCGTTACAGGATGGGAGAAAAAGGTGCCCTGGTTTATTGGCATTTTTTTTTAAACCAATCACAGTCTTCTTGGCCGGCACTAAGCGCTGGACAGAGCCACGGTGCCTCTGCAAAATAGCCTCTGGAAGAAACTTGTTTTGGTGGAACATGTACATTCAAAAGTAGTTTTAGTCGTGCAACAGAAAACTCAGATTGGACAAATAGTCTAGCTAGCTGTCTGGATTTACCCTGCAGAGATCTGAGGAGCAGTTAACCATAGTCCTCAACACAACACAAAGAAAGTTGAAGGCGACGGACATTATTAGGGACAGCCGTCGTGGATATACACAAGTAGACTAGCATTGTAGAGGCTCGCTGTTGCTTCACCTTTTGACTTGGACACTCTTACTAAATTAAGCACACCAATGTAGGCTTGCAATTGGGAGTCTCTCTAACTGTCCAAATACATTTCAAGTGGGGGAGAGGGACCATGATAAGATTTTCTTTTGGAATTTTGGAAGGTAACGTGTCCACTCTTGGAGGCTGAGAGAGAACAGAATCTGCTGGTGGTTGAGAGACCACATGATCAGGGTCCTCCGCAACATTCAAGAATGTGACAAAACTTAATCGTCAACAAACCTTTGCTTAGAGGTCATTTTCGATTGAGAGAGCATGAATAGAAAGCACATCAGAGCACCAAGAGAAATGGTTTAGAAGGCTGCTGTGCATGCTTTATATGTTTGCTCCTCTCCTGTGTGTGAACTATCAATGTCATGGCGGGATCCATTTTTCCCCTACCCCACAGCGCACTACTACAGGTATGATCACGACACGTTAGGGACCTAAAGAATAGGAAAATGCATGTGTGTGTTCAACATCAGTCAAAATAACCTTAACACTTGTCTATAAAATGTATTTATTTCATGTTTTATATCTTAAACAGCCTGGGGTCAAATTGACCCCAAAGAACACTCATGTTCTCTTTATGTTTACCCAGTTGTCCCCATTAAATTAGGGAAAGTCATTAAATATAAAGCATAAAAAAGAAATGATGTCACTTATTTAGAGGTGTTTAAGATTGAACAGGGTCAAATAGTCCCCAATGATAACAGGAAGGTTCAAATGGAAAGCCTGCATTACAAACTGGAAACATGAAGTTGCAAAGATGTGAGCTTTTACCTTTAAGGTAAGGTCTAATGAAAACATTCTACATTACATGAGTTGCATTATGGGAAATATAGCATGCAGCCTTTTTAGAAGCTTGACCAAGGAACTAAAATTTAGGAAACTCCTCCTTTTACTTAATCAATTATGACCATTCTTTTTATCCTCCATTAGTCCCTCAACTTTAAATAGGTAGAACAACAATGTAAATGTTGGGCCCTATTCAACTTTTTTTCTGTACTATTGGGCAAACTTCAGAGCTGTTTTTAATTGGTTATGCCCACCTGCAGCCCAGCCTCTCTCTGCTCTGACCACCTGTCCAGTTATTTTATGTGTATCTAAATACTTACAATTTTTTATAAATCCACACTGCATATATGGCATCAGTTCAAAAACATCTCAGTATACAAAGCCTTTCGCCACAAACCCCCTTAGTTGGTGAAATACATGGTACATGACCGTGTTTATGATATCTGGGCTAGGCATGACATTGTAAAAATCTCAGATCTGTACATATAGCATGTTTGCCTCTTTCCAACAAATTGTTAACAAATACAGACTTCCTATTTGCCACTTTTGCAGATCCCTTTAGGTTCACAGCTTCTGCAGGAAATCATATGCTTGCCTTTTGTAGATACTGTTTTTTAAGTACTGTCTAATCCTTTGGGGGACTATCCAAACTTACTGAGTCCACAAACTGCACTAATAAGACCTTATGGGCACAACATTTGCACACAGTGATATCAGATGTACTTTGGGATAAAATACTCATTGGAGTCCACTACTCATATCTGCGCCAGGCACACAGTGATTCAGTGTAAACTGTTACATCGGGAGTATTGGATAAAGGAAAGACTTGCAAGAATATTTCCAGATATCGATGGGTCATGTAATAGCTGGCATCAACACAATCTCACTCCCATCGCGTCAAAAAGCAATGCTTGGTCAGGTGCCTTTGGCGTTTGTTATTGACGCACAAAGTCTCCTTTAGCATCATAGACGCGCTTGGTCGGAGCTGTTGGCGTCACCTTTTGACGCTCTGGGTTAGGACCCTTGGTGTGAATGTTTGACACTCTCTGGACTCGCGTCCAGCCCTTTGTATGTTTCAGTGACACGCGGGACAAGAACGGGACATGAACCCCGGTCTCTTGGGTCAAAGTCCTGTATTGTTTAACCCATCCACCACCCCAACCAACGTCCTTACATTACTTACCTCCTACTGCTATGCCCGGTGCGTTCCATACAGACGGTAAAGGGTGATTTTTGCGTCGGTATCTGACGCTGAGAGCCACTGACCAAGCGTCGGTATTTGACGAATTGGGAGTGAGAACAGGTTGATGGCATCCACATTACCCCACATGTGATGGACTTCTATTTTTAGAACTTTCTCTGAGGAAGTGGGCCGGCTTCTACAGTTCAGATCTGTTGCAGCTATCCAAACCAGAACAAAATGACACATAAAACGGGTGTCAACATCCAACCTCTATGCAATGTGGACACTCTTCTTCCAATGTGTGGACGGTATGCTGCTATCACCAACTGCAGATGATCATTGATGCACAACCTCAATGTAGGCTCAACACAAACACACCCAAACCATGTCCCAGCTCCCACATCAATGCTAATATACATATATGTGTTCACGCCAGTAACTCATCATCATCTTAAATCACTGATTACATTTTTCTTTCTTTCTTTGTATTTGTATGTTTTTTTCTTTCTTTCCTTTGTTTTATTTGTTTTGAGTGTTTTGGCTCGATTTTGATGTATGCTAGACTTTCCCAGCTTTATTTCTTCTGTGATTTGATGATATTTACAGACACTCATTGTCTCTGTCTGTACCATTTTGTCTACAAATGCATAAATTGAGCATCCAGCGTCAGTTCTGGCAGGCCAAGTAGTCAAGCCAACAACACGGTCGCATCAGCAGGGGTCCGTTTCAGGAAGGAGGTTTAACAAACTCTGAGTCTAACCCTGATGTCTGAGTTGATTTACCCTGAGATGGGAAACTCAGAGTTTTTGGTTCCAGAACAGCTGATTTGAGTTGGTTCAATCAACTTGGAGTAGGTTCACTCAGGGTTACGCGCGTGCACCACCACAATAAAAAGGCAGTATGAATGGAGCCATGATTCTACAATTCACCATGGTAACAACCACAAACAAACGGGTCGGCGGAAATACTCATGCGCACAAACAGCGAGTTCGAACATGAATTTCGTTAAAAAAGCAAGACAGCGGCTGCTGCTGCAAAAGAGAGAGAATTGGTGTGGGAGAAAATTGATGCTTGAGTCAATGCGTATGCATTAACAGTGTATTAATGTCATATTTAATGAAAGTTAACGTGGAGCTTAAGCAAAAGTTCTTTCAGGACGACGACTTAAACATAATCACTTATCACTCCCCTGAATGGATCAGCTGTTGAGGTGTTCACTTTAGTCTTAACCAATCAGAAGCGGCCATGAAATTCACGAGCCAATCACTGCACGACATCCCTGTTTTAAACCTGTCTCTCTCTCTCTGCTGCTCAGTTGTCATTTCAGGATACGAGCACCACCCTCCTCCTCCCCTGCTCCTCCGGTCTTCGCCCCTCCCGGCTCCTGGGTCTTCTTCCAGCAGGCCTCTCCCGGTGGCCTTCAGTGTTGGGCTTTGGGCTCCTCACGCCACCATCAGTGTCTAGACTCCATAGGGGGGTTCATATTTCGGCCCTACCCTCTAAAAAGTTTCTCAGAATTTTTAAATGATGGTGGAGTCTAATCTCCAAAGACTGTACTGTACATTTCACGCACATGTACAATAAATCATTACATATCTGCAATGAAGTCTCTCCTGATTGAAATATATTACTGGTGAAAACTGGAATTGTATTACACCTAGGCTATAATTTAATTTACGTGCAATCCTGCGGGCGAAAAAGTAAACTATAGCCTACTAATCCCATTCTGAGGCTCCAGCACCATGGAAATGAGTTTGTCTCAGTCTCCTCCCTCTGATAGGTTTCTTGAAGAAAACCTGCTCCCGACCAGGTTAGGTTCACAGGCTCAGTTACCATAGTAACTGACTCTGAGGTTAAGTTACCTCTATTTGTGAAACGGGCTGGAGTTACCCCTCTCTCTCAGGTTTGATTAACCTCTCTTTCTGAAACCGAAAACCCAGAGTTTCCCTCATCCCAGGGTTAACAAACTCAGAGTTTTCACTAAACCCGCTTTCTGAAACGGGCCTCTGATCTGCATCAGCGCATCAGCTGGTCAACTCTGCTCGCTTCTAAATGGCTACACTCAAACAGGGCGCCCTACTTAAAGCCACTTTAGTTTGTTCCTAACTGCTTGCTGCTCGCATCTATGCAACCCACCTCCTCCCCAGCTCCACCTTGTCGTGTATAACGTGGTATTGGCTTCTATGTTAAACTGTGTGAGCGTCCCCTGACTCTCTGTTTTTTCATGGTGCTCATGAAAGGTCAGGCCTCCTCTGAACAGAGCCATACCGCCAAATTGAATTCGTACTTTATTCAATAAAATTTCCTAAAGCATTTTTATTGTCTGTGTTCTTCACTTTAATTGACCTGACAGAAATAAAACATTAGCATTAATTTCATTTTCACCAAGGCTGGTGACTTGTTTAAACTCCAAGCAGCAGAGGCTGAGATAATCTGACTTTTAGTGCCTAGAATGAGTCAAGAACCATAACAATGGGGTCCTATATTTCCCATAATGCCCTTTACCCTCGTCTTCCACATCTCTTAATGTGTAACGAAGGCTATCTGTTATGAGTTTTTAGTTTCCATCTTAAAATAACCCTGATGATGTCACCATTACATATTTAGGGTCATTTTCTCAGACTTTACAAAGCTCCTACAGAACCACAGAAGACATTATACAACTGTTTTCCCAGACTAAGATCAGCCATTACTAGTTACCTAGTCATAATGTGTGAAAACAGTGCAGTGACCCTTTAAGAAATGCTTATTGTGGTTTGGGTAGCAAATGCATTAAATGGGATCCCAAGACCATTGTAAATATGAAAATGGATGTAGTAAAGTGGCAACAGCTTATCCCTTGTGTGGTGTTCATATTTTTGTTACACAGACAATGTCCCTGGGTCTGGTGGACCAACCACATTATTAGGCTTTTAAAAATCAATACAGCTATGACAATTTAGGTAAAAATACTTAACAGATGTTTACTTTAGCTCACTTCTGTTGGGGACCAAGAAGCTGGTTAAACAGTGATTTGGCTCAGATTGAGTTGACTGGTGAGACACAGGGGAGGCAAGACAAAGGATCTTGGCCTACATGTGAATCCCAAAGCCAGTTTCACCAAACTCCTACAAGCCGCCACTTCACAAGATGGAGAAAGTGCATTCAAACACGAGGACGGCAAGGCAGACTGGTGGTGAGACAAAGAACTGCTTCACACCTGTGACCAGGTTGCAGTTTTCCCATTGGTTGTCGGGTCCTTGAATGCACCACCCCGCCACTAGGAGCCGGAGGAAGGATAAAAGCTGTCCGCGTTTGTGTTTCTTTGCTTTTCACGGTAACCCCCGGTTGCTGAAAGGAGGCACTGGTCCGGATTAGTTAGCCAGCATCACCTCGCTGGTCGAGATTTGAGCTGGGACAACTTTATATCGGTCTGATATAAAGGGGATCCGAGGAAATACTGGCCGAAGTATTCCCTCATCTGCAGCGGGTTTAATCAGCCTGGATTCAAGAAAAGGACGGCGTTCTGCTTCTTGTTGGTCGACCTGGATTACGTCTTGTCCCTCTGCTTGGGACCCGAACGGATCGTTAAACTCTGGCAAGAGTTTTAACTGACAAACAACGCACACAGTAAGAGGCTTACACAGTTCTGGGCAGATATTAGAACTAGTGCATTTTGTTTTGTTATTAATGAGCAAAGGGTTCGCTACCATTGTTGCCATTAATGTGATCTGATTTAATCATGTACTGGTCCATATGTGATTATTAATCTGTGCTGTGAATGTATAAATTGATCACTATACTCGTTGATTTATGTTGTGTTAAGTAGCTGGGTATAACTGTAATCGCTACCTGCTTAAATCACTCCTTTCAGGAGTTTAGTTACTGTCTGCGATACAATTGCGAAAATCAGCTGTTAGTCACTGAATTAGTTATAGTGACGTTCTCCTCAGCAAAACGAAGTCCTAAACCACACGTTAGCCCAGACCTGAGTGGCTGAGGGGAACTGGGTCATTATCGATAACTAAAGATCAGAGTGCCCCCCCTTTTTCTTTATTCTTCTTCTCTTTCTTCTCTCTCTAACACACACACACACACACCCACAGGCTAGCCGCGTAGCTCCCGAGCTAACGCTGCAGGCTAGCTTCACACGTGGAGTCTGCTTACGTTCGGACAGAGCTAACACAGGAACTAGCTACCATACCGACTAAGCGTGCGCGTTGCCTAGCAACCCCCGGCTTCTTCAGCCCCTCCTCGTGCACGCAGCACCACTACCGCCCTCTTGAGGCCAAATAGTTTTGTGCAGCTCACAGGAGTAGCCATTTTGGGTAGTTTTGTGTTAGAAATACATGTCGACATGCCCCTCCTCTCTCACACACACCCACACCCACAGACGTGTCCATGACACATGCTGCTTTGTTTTGCTTTGTTTTTGGTTGTGATATTGTAAAAAGGTATAAGAGTTTATTAGTGAAGGATTATTGATTAGCCACCGATAATTGTGACGTTAATAAATCTTATTATGCTTAATTAGCAGTTGCTTGTGATTATTTGTGTACTTGTTGTAATAATTGCTGGTCAATCAGGTCCGTGTTTGGATTCACCCCTTCCTTTAATTTCTTTTTAAAGGATTACCACAGAATGAGACTGTTCCACAGTTTGATTATTGGTCCCTGACTTGCAGGGTGGTGCCCCGTTTTTGATTGTTTGTCGATTTGATAAAGTTATTAATAACCATATTCATAACTTTATAAATATTGATAAAACATATTTGATAATTTGCCAATGATCAAATCTGTACCCTACGAGAATCCTACACTTCCCAATGATATATACATCATGTATGGTTCATATTTGCCATTTACCCCTGTGACATCACATTTATGATCATATATCATTTTGTTTTTTTGTGAAAAAAACCCCAAGGAAATTCAATTAAAAAAAACAAGATTTTTGATCATTATTGGTGCTTATTTCTTAGAACTTCATCAGAACAGGTGAAAGTGCTTGAAACGTAACAATTTTGTAACTTTGTGTGGGAATAGCAGGTGCAGAAAGACAACATAGTTTCATAGCACCTACAATTAAATACACTGAAAATACGTTTTATTTTTCTTTTAACAAAACGGGTCCCACAGACCTGAACACCAGACAAAGGTTAACTTAGTTTACATACACCGTTCTAGGAAAAGGTTGCTAATATTCACTCAGAGTTATAAATTAATAGTATACATTCTCGGGCTCGTCGGCGAGCGCCTGGTGGCCGGGTTTGCCACGGAGCCCGGCCGGGCACAGCCCGAACAAGCTACGTGGCTCCCATCTCTCCAGCCCATGGGCCCGCCACCTGTGGGAGGAACCGTTGGGGTCGGGTGCGATGCCACATGGGTGGCAGTGAAGGTCAGGGGCCTCGACGGACCAGACCCGGGCGGCAGACGCTGGCTCTGGGGACGTGGAACGTCACCTCTCTGTGGGGGAAGGAGCCGGAACTGGTGCGGGAGGTGGAGCGCTACCGGTTAGATCTGGTGGGGCTTACCTCTACGCACAGTCTCGGTTCTGGAACCATACTCCTGGATAGGGGTTGGACTCTTTTCTTCTCCGGAGTTGCCCCGGGTGTGAGGCGCCGGGCGGGTGTGGGGATACTCACAAGCCCCGGCTGAGCGCCCGCTGTGTTGGAGTTTACCCGGTGGACGGAGAGGGTCGCCTCCCCACGCCTGCGGGTTGTGGGGGGAAAACTCTGACTGTTGTTTGTGCATATGCACCAAACAGGAGTTCGGAGTATTCGGCCTTCTTGGAGACCTTGACTGGAGTCCTGCATGGGGCTCCAGTGGGGGACTCCATTGTTCTGCTGGGGGACTTCAACGCACACGTGGGCAATGATGGAGACACCTGGAGAGGCGTGATTGGGAGGAACGGCCTCCCTGATCTAAACCAGAGTGGTTGTTTGTTGTTGGACTTCTGTGCTAGTCATAGATTGTCTATAATGAACACCATGTTCGAACATAGGGATGCTCATAAGTGTACCTGGTACCAGAGCACCCTAGGCCGAAGGTCAATGATCGATTTCATAATCGTTTCATCTGATCTGAGGCCGTATGTTTTGGACACTCGGGTGAAGAGAGGGGCAGAGCTGTCAACCGATCACCATCTGGTGGTGAGTTGGGTCAGGGGTGGGGAAGACTCTGGACAGACCTGGTAAGCCCAAACGTGTAGTGCGGGTAAATTGGGAACGTCTGGAGGAGGCCCTGTCCGACAGACTTTCAACTCACACCTCCGGGCGGAGCTTTTCGTGCATCCCTGTGGAGGCTGGGGCATTGAACCCGAGTGGACAATGTTCAAAGTTTCCATTGCTGAAGCTGCGGCGAGGGAGCTGTGGTCTTAGGGTCTTAGGTGCCTCAAGGGGTAACCCACGAACACCGTGGTGGACACCGTGGGTCAGGGAAGCCGTCCGACTGAAGAAGGAGTCTTTCCGGGATATGTTATCCCGGAGGACTCGGAGGCAGTTGCAGAGTACCGAAGGGCCGAAGGGCTGCAGCCTCTGCCGTGAAAGAGGCAAAGCAGCGGGTGTGGGAGAAGTTTGGAGAAGATATGGAGAAGGACTTTCGGTCGGCACCAAAGTGCTTCTGGAAAACTGTTCGCCACCTCAGGAGGGGGGAAGGGGAACCATCCAAGCTGTGTACAGTAAGGATGGGACACTGTTGACCTCAACTGAGGAGGTAATAGGGCGGTGGAAGGAGCACTTTGAGGAACTCCTGAATCCGACTAATACGCCCTCTATGTTAGAGGCAGAGCTGGAGGATAACGGGGGATTGTCGTCGATTTCCCAGGCGGAAGTCACTGATGTAGTCAAACAACTACACAGTGGCAAAGCCCCGGGATTGATGAGATCCGTCCAGAAATGCTCAAGGCTCTGGGTGTGGAGGGGCTGTCCTGGTTGACACGCCTCTTCAACATTGCGTGGAAGTCTGGGACGGTGCCAAAGGAGTGGCAGACTGGGGTGGTGGTTCCCCTTTTTAAAAGGGGACCAGAGGGTGTGTGCCAATTATAGGGGTATCACTTCTCAGCCTCCCTGGTAAAGTCTACTCCAAGGTGCTGGAAAGGAGGGTTCGGCCGATAGTCGAACCTCGGGTTGAGGAGGAACAATGCGGATTCCGTCCTGGTCGTGGAACAACGGACCAGCTCTTCACTCTCGCAAGGATCCTGGAGGGAGCCTGGGAGTATGCCAAACCGGTCTACATGTGTTTTGTGGATTTGGAGAAGGCGTATGACCGGGTCCCCCGGAGATACTGTGGGAGGTGCTGCGGGGAGTATGGGGTGAGGGGGTCTACTCAGGGCCATCCAATCTCTGTATGACCAAAGTGAGAGCTGTGTCCGGGTTCTCGGTAGTAAGTCGGACTCGTTTCAGGTGAGGGTTGGCCTCCGCCAGGGCTGCGCTTTGTCACCAATCCTGTTTGTAATATTTATGGACAGGATATCGAGGCGTAGTCGGGGTGGGGAGGGGTTGCAGTTTGGTGGGCTGGGGATCTCATCGCTGCTCTTTGCAGATGATGTGGTCCTGATGGCATCATCGGCCTGCGACCTTCAGCACTCACTGGATCGGTTCGCAACCGAGTGTGAAGCGGTTGGGATGAGGATCAGCACCTCTAAATCGGAGGCCATGGTTCTCAGCAGGAAACCGATGGAATGCCTTCTCCGGGTAGGGAATGAGTCCTTACCCCAAGTGAAGGAGTTCAAGTACCTTGGGGTTTTGTTCGCGAGTGAGGGGACAATGGAGCGGGAGATTGGTCGGAGAATCGGGCGCAGCGGGTGCGGTATTGCATTCAATCTATCGCACCGTTGTGGACGAAAAGAGAGCTGAGCCAGAAGGCAAAGCTCTCGATCTACCGGTCAGTTTTCGTTCCTACCCTCACCTATGGTCATGAAGGCTGGGTCATGACCGAAAGAACGAGATCCAGGGTACAAGCGGCGAAATGGGTTTCCTCAGGAGGGTGGCTGGCGTCTCCCTTAGAGATAGGGTGAGAAGCTCAGTCATCCGTGAGGAGCTCGGAGTAGAGCCGCTGCTCCTTTGCGTCGAAAGGAGCCAGTTGAGGTGGTTCGGGCATCTGGTAAGGATGCCCCCTGGCGCCTCCCCTAGGGAGGTGTTCCAGGCAGGCACGTCCAGCTGGGAGGAGGCCTCGGGAAGACCCAGGACTAGGTGGAGGGATTATATCTCCAACCTGGCCTGGGAACGCCTCGGGATCCCCCAGTCGGAGCTGGTTAATGTGGCTCGGGAAAGGGAAGTTTGGGGTCCCCTGCTGGAGCTGCTCCCCCCGCGACCCGACACCGGATAAGCGGACGAAGATGGATGGATGGATGGATGGATAGTATACATTCTTAGCATTTTAATATACATCTTATACTGAGTAGTACCAAGCTGTTCTATACAGTTTTAGTAACAGCAGTGTTTCATTTCTCTGGGGGAAACAAATGGTTTACTAAAAAGATTTTTTGCATTTCTTAGCAGTTTAGTGCATTATAATGATTACTACAGCAGTATCACAGTTCAAGCACCTTTTTAATTATCAAGGCATCGCTATTGTCATCATCACATGATCACTTTCGAGAGAAGTGAGCCGGTGAAGCAAAATGTGACTTCTCATAGACTCTTAGTTGTGATGCACCATTATTTTAAGATCAGTATCAGTTCTAATCACTGTACTGCATCACTTCTGTTGGCTGGAAAACATCTCTGAACCCAATGGCCTCTGAGCTTATCCTGTATATATATATACAGTATATATATATATATATATATATATATATATATATATATGTGTGAGTGTGTGCATGTGTATTGTGTGAAATGAGAGTTTATATATTTTATATATATATATATATATATATATATATATATATATATATATATATATGTATGTATGTATATATATATATATATATATATATATATATATATATATATATATATATATATATATATATATATATATATATATATATATATATATATATATATATATATATATATATATATATATATATATATATATGTATATGTATGTATATATGTGTGTGCATGTGTATTGTGTGAAATGAGAGTTTAAGTGTGTGTGTCCTGCTATCCCAGACTGCACTGGTGTGATGGATGGAGTGAGGTGTCTCTCCAGCTGGTGATCGTAATAAAGCTTTTCGCGCAGTGTGAGTGTGTGTGTGCGTGCGTGCCTATGTGTGCATGAGGGGAGGGCTGACGGGACTAGATTATCCTTTACAAAGTTGTCCTCCAGTATGAAGGGCTGATTTTACCACGGACACACACACACACACACACACACACACACACACACACACACACACACACACACACACACACACACACACACACACACACACACACACACACACGCACACGCACACACTCTCTGACCACCGCCTTGGAGATGATGAATGTGGGACTCCGAGTACCTCTTAGCTCCAGGGATCCAACTTAGAGACACGGAGACCCAGTTTCCCCTTTCTTAAATGAGAGAAGTGAAAGCCTGTGCTACAATGGAGCCAGAGCAGAGACAAAGCTGGGTAATGTGCGCAGATGGTGGCCAGCCACCAGGGATCAGGCTGGCTGATGTTGTTGGGAGTGAACTGGAAGGGTCCTGACCTGCCACTGTGGATCCTGCGACCTGTTGCCACCTCTAATGACAGCTGTTTTTACCATTCTCATGATAACCATGGACATATTCCATGTCACTTCATAACTGGAGAGTTACTTATTTAATTCCCCGGACAAAATGACATACCGGTGAAAGGAAAAATGTGAATAAATGAGTGGAGAAACCCAATGAATGAAAATGCTTTCATATAGGTCAAAGTCACTGAATGGTTTGATGTGATTCATCTGGCCTTTATAAAGTGCCTTTCCATTCACATGTTAATCAAGTAAGTATTCCATGTAAATATTGCTGCATGTGCTACATTGACTGCTGCTGAATAAGAGCGCTGTGGTCCATGTAGGGAGGAGGTGGAGCAGAGTTTGTGTCCCGGGAGTACCACTTAAGGGGACTGGTGTCTTTTTTTCTAATCTTAACTAGTCGTTTTGATGCCTAAACTTAACTGTTGCCGCCGTCAGACGATCACCTTTTTTTTTTAGGCTGAAGTTAACTGCAACAGCCGCTTGAACAAGCGGGTCATTACAGTGCTCTGTACCCGGCTCAAAGTCACATTTTATCGGCTAAAGTTAACGACAATGGCCGCTTAAACGAGCGGGACATCATGGTGCCCTGTCCCCGGCAGACAGTAACCTTTCTCGGCTAAATTTTACTGTAAAGATTGCTAAACTATCATGTGACCGGTTATCACGTGACCGGTGGTCACCGTAGTTTTGTAGGATATCATACAAATTGTTGCGCGTGAGTTTTCCTACGATATAATTTGAACCCTTTCATGAGAATGTGTTGCAGGGCAGCAGCTACCATTATGCATTGACTGTGGGCATGCAAAGTATCTGAACTTACCAGCAACTCAGTTCCCTCTGTAATTGTTCTTCAGACCTGTCTATCTTTCTTCTGGTGCCTGTTCATTCATAAACTGAAGTCATGAAGCCTCGGGATGAGCGTGAACTTTAGTGAGACGTGGAGATACGTCTTTGCCTCCATATGAAGCACCAAGTTGCATGTTTGCATCGTCTTTATATGTAATTAACACCTCTAAAATGTGGACATGCTGTATAGTCAGCGCTCTCCACCACAACATTAAAAACACCAAATGAGGGAATATCTTAAGTAAGAGTCTCGGGTAACACTTTACTTGAAGGTATCGACATAATCATGACATGACACTGTCATAACTATGACATGACACTGTCAAGAACGTGTTATAAACGTTATAAACAAGTCATAAACATTTAAGACTTCTGTCATTAAGTGTCATTCGGTTTTGGTCATGACAGGTTGACATTGTTTGGGTTGTATTGATTATGACAAGTTGACATTAATCAAAGTGACATTACCAGAAGTTGTCTTGGTCATGACAAGTTGACATTAAATTAGTTTGAGATGTCTTTGTAATGACAACTTGACATTAGCCAGGATGGCATTACCAGAGGATGTCTTTTTAATGACAACTTGACACAATGTCATACTTTTTAATGTCAAGTTGTCTTAATAAGGACACTCCAAAGAAATGTAATGTCAAGTTGTCATGACAAAGACATCTTCTGGTAAAGTCATCCTGGTTAATGTCAAGTTGTCATTACAAAGACATCCTAAACAAATGTAATGTCAAGTTGTCACGACCAAGACAACTTCTGGTAATGTCACTTTGATTAATGTCAAGTTGTCATAATCAAGACAACCCAAACAATGTCAACTTGTCATGACAAAAACTGAATGACACTTAATGACAGAAGTCATGAACGTTTATGACTTGCTTATAACTTTTATGACAGTGTCATGTCATTGCTATGACAGTGTTATGTCACGATTATGTCGTGTTACCGAATCTCGTTTATCCAGAAACTTGGATAATCTCTGGATACATTCTGGCAGCCTGTGGTGGCCCAACACAAAGACTGATTTGAACCCTGATGAAGACCTGACAAGCTTGCAAGTTTTTTTTAAATTGGTATGAACAAGGCACGTAGACAACGTTTAATTTAAAATCTGGATTTATTTTAAATCAAAACTCCACATTACTTCTATTCCTCTACATGTGAGTGCCTGACGTTTGCTCTTTTGGACAATGTTTAGATGAACCCACTGAGTTTTCCATTTAATTTGTCCCCCATCTAGATCTGTAAAATGGATATAGAGTTTTTTTTCTTCTTTTTTTTACCAAATACCAAGTATATGCATGCCATATGAGGTGCCTCAATTGCCTCTTGTCCCTTTTGATCTTCAAAAATCAAGGCAATTCAATCATCTCCGCTGGATGAATGATCAGAATTGTGCAGTTCAGCATGTGAACGGTGCTCAGCAAGAAGTAACTGAATTACCAACTTAACTGATTTGACTGTTTTACATATCCACATACATTCTTTAAATGTTAAATTCCTATTTGGAGGTCCAAGTAATTTTTTGCTCTGCTCCTTTATATTACACAGTGCTCTGAATTGTATGCCTCACTTATGTTTTTTTGTACTTCAAGGAGCATTCTTTTTGGCACCTTTGAGAATAATTAACATTGATTTCAACAGTAAAAAAGCTCTCCGCTGTGTTATCTGACAGCAGGCTGATCAAAAGGCAACACTGAGGACAGCCACTGTACACTGTAATAGGTTAAGATCAATTCACAGGGCTTGCGGTGCATCGACTATTCAGCCATACACTGTTGTCGAAGGAAAAACACACACATTCCACATGAAAAGCACGATATATCCAATTTGGAAGAAGACAAAACCACCAGCTGAAGTTTATCACCACCTGTTTGTGTATTTTCACAGACACAGACTGGCGTTACCACCTGTTTTTTTTTTTTTTCTCGTCTTTATAAATTTATGGAGATGTCTTATCTTACAATAGCCTCCTGCCTTGTACTCTTTTCTCTAGAACCAGAAAATGTTGCCTCATTCCACTTGAAAATTTGATGCTTACAGTACTTTACACTGAATCCGACAGCGCTTCAACATGGACTGTGTGAATATCATATTCAGACAGTATTGAGTGCTCTCACAAAAACACCACAGCGCCTAAGACAAAATGCCTCCGAGTGTTCAGTATATGCAAAATGCTAAGTATTACATATTCCTAAGTGCCACAGTGCCATGTTACATCCCTGCCAGCCTTGTGATTTTCATATGAATATTGCATCTGCGATTCCTTCCCCTTCTCGGTCTGTGTTATTGTGTCAAATGCAGGGCTAGATTTGTCTCTTCGTAGTAGCAGGGGGGAAGGCTTCCACTGCCTGCAGCCAGGTTCTGGGGCCTGCCTGTGTAAGATTGAAGCTTTCTTTCTGCTCGGTGAGCGCAAAGGGACGTGGGGGGGAGGGAAGAGTAGGGAGTGAGAGAGAGAGCGAGAGGACAAGATGGGGTGAAAAACTGAGTGTGGGTAGGGGGATGCTTCAAAAACGAGACCCCCAGTGTTGTGCCTGAGGTTTCCATCTGCCAGCAAGTGTGGTGCAACACACCAAAAAAAAACACTGATTGATCACGCGTGCGTAAAAAACACACGCGCACTTTATTTTGTAGTCGTGGGGTGCTGATGACACAGAGGCTTTTGCCTGACTGTGTGCAAGGCTTTGTGTCATTTCAAGATTTTGGTGTCTTTAACGCCACCCTGGGCGCTGTCCTAAATCCGAAGGGGCCGGACGCAGATCACAAGAATGTAGAAATGGCCACAGCTCTGTTTAGCTGAGGCTTCACAGTGTAGTAAATCCATCACTACTGAATGTGGTCTGTGCCACTAAAGACATCATCAGTGCTTACTGTGCCAGTAATGCTGTCTGTGGATCAGAGCTGTATTTAGAAAATGATAGTGTTAGTGTTATAGAAAGCCTTAGCCAGCCATTTCCAATTTTGTCAATGTTTCATTATATAAGCCTCCTTCCCATCCCCGAACCCAGTGAGGAACATCTACGAATCCCTGCAGATGACGAAGCATCTAACCCAAGTAGAAACACGCACACAGCTAACATTCATGCGTACTTTATTGTGTGGCAGTGACAATAGGAGCACAGAAGCCAGGAGTGCAACAGGGCGCAGGTCCCAAATGCCTGTAGCCTTGCCAGGGATAATAACAGCAGCAGAAGTAATATATTCATGCATGTGCAGAGTGATCTTTTTCACCCCCAGCCAAAAGCACGCTGGCAGAACTGTTCAGCTGAATTACCACTCAGTTCAACAGGCTCCCTGAGAGCACTGGTCATATCATATATATGTGTGCGTCTGTATGTGTGTGTTTCAAGTGTCACGTTAAAGATAAATCCCTTTTACTGGTAAAGTAAAACATTTATTTTGCTGCTCGCAACAACTCTCTTTAATATGACGGCAACGGCTCCATTTTGAACACAACACGTCTTTCCTGGGAAAATCTTTTGGCAAACATCAGCAGTGGTGAGTCGACTGGAATCAATGAAGGGAATCTGGGTGGTTAGCATTAATAGTGAGAAGAACCAGGGGCGTCGGACTGGGGGAGGGGGAAAGGGGACTGAGTACCCAGAGCCCTCATGTGAGGAGGGCCCAAAAAGATGCTAGAATGAATAGCTGTGGATGCGGGGAGGGGCCCATAGAAAATGCCTTTCTATAGGGCCCAGTACTTAAAGGCGGATTCATGGCTGTACATAGGTTCTACGCAGAGCCTACGCCGTAGCCTACGTGAGTGGCCTACACCGTTGTGAGGTTTTATACTCGCTGCCCGGTGTGTCTGCGTCATTCTACCATATCTCTGTAAGAGAATAACCGCGAGTGAGAGAGTGACGGGGATTAGCTTCGGAGCACAGACTACGACGGAGACCTTGGTCGGAAATCTGTAGCAGGGAATGTTAACCCTCTCCTTGATTTCATGTTGTTTATGGAGAAGCAGAATCCGGCAACGAGGAAATGTCAAGCTACCAAGCCCAGCCAAGCAGACCAATCACAGTTGTTGTGGACTGCATCGCCCTGTCGCAGGTACACGTCTGGCTACGGCGTAGGGTACGTACATGCACGCGCCTTTGTACGTACCTACGGCGTAGATTCAACGCAGAACTGTAAAATCAAGCTTTACTAAAACTGCATCAGCAGAAATGTATTCATGGAGGGAGACGAGAGTGCTGACCCTAACGCAGCTTTCAGTCCAAGCCGACCAAATCCTTAACCCCTTAACTTGATATTTCATGAACATCTTCTAACTCACGTCAAGAAAGCGAATAAGCGTATCTCCAATGATGTCACACCAATCACTTTTTCACATCGGTAATGCAGCGCTGGGTCGGCTCCAATCATTAAAGGAGTCCCTTGGTTGTTAGCATAAAGAGCGTTAGCAGCAAGGCTGAACAAGGCTGACCAGACAAAGAATGACCTGTACTCATTTTAACCGTATCAGCAGAATGAGATGTGATGCTCAGAGGGAGGCAGGTGTGCCAATACAAAAGGCTGTCTTACAGTGTTGAACATCTGAATTGGCTTTTCAAGAAGAAAAGCACTTCATGACTGGGAAAAGTTACTTTTGTTATATTCATATGCTAATATTTTACAAAAGCAGGCATACCAGACCTGGATATATTTGTGCATGCCTTAGAAAAGACTACTGCTTTTCTCTCTGGACTGCAGTTTGAACAGGGACTACAAGAAAAAAAAAAAAGCACATCTCACCTGTCCTCACATCACTGCCTCTGCCTCCAGTACACACACTAGAATTGATTTTAAGCTTCCGGTTGCTTGTCCAGAAAGCACTGAATGGCCTTGCTCCACAATACACGTTAGATCTGCTCAAAAGCATTGAGCCACCCAGACCTCTCGGGTCATCTGGCACTGGTCATCGGGATGTACCGAGGGTCAATTCAATGTCTGCTCGACCTGCTTTTCCAGTTTTTATGCTCCTGTTAAAATACCCTTCCATGAGAATTTGGTTTGCTCTTAGCCTCAAAACATTTTCTGTTGCCTTTCAATAATGGGTATAGTATGTTTTATGTTCTGAACGTACAGAGAACATTGAGTGTTTTCTTCTGAAATGTACATAAATACAATGTTTTGAAGGTGACGACTTATCATTTTCATTGTGTTAGGGCACAACATGGTGCATTTAAAAAAAACGGTTGCGTCTGAAGGCCTGGACGATTACTTCACACTGATCTGGAACAAGTATGGGCTCGTTTCATCTGTTTAGGACTGAGGATAGGAAATGAATAGTAGATGTAGGAACAGTGCTTGGAGGAACATTTATTATCAGAGTCTCACAAAAGGAGCACTTTAGAGAGCATTTTATCCTCAAAAATGAAGGTCAGAGTCAAAGAAAGAAAAAAGAGCGAAGAGGGGCCTTCAATAACAGGAGAAAGCAAACCACATTTGGAGCTGGCTGATATGAAAAAAGAATGCACAATGGGTTGTATTTTGAAGCAAATCAAAGCAGCTGTGGTGGACAGAGGTTGTTGCGCGCTCCTCATTGATGTTCCGTGATAGTGGCACACGCTTCTGGCACACAGCGTCCTTAGTTACCGTCTTCAGCTGAGGCAAGACGTTGAAGTGGGAGTTTAGGCTGCGTGTGTATGCTTGCATCTGCATCCATGAGCTTAACAGCATGCCCTGCTTGATTTGCGCATGCATATGTACAGTATGTGCATGTGTAGCATGGATGGTGAAATCCCTGTTCCAAAACAACTCCAGAGGCGGCCACTCTTTCGGATAGTTGCATCAGTGTTACATCGAGCCCTCTGAGCTTTCCCTGGGAAAACAATAGCTTATCTACCCCCCCCCACCACCACCACCACCACCACCACCCCACACCCCTTACCTCTAGTCCGCATCTGACAACATCAGCATTCAAGCCCTCTTTAGCATCCAGACAGCGGTGAGCTACTTAGCAGCGCAAGCCCACAGGATTAACCGCTGATCTACTCGTTCACTTTAAGCACTGCAAACAGCCGACTTGATGATAGCGAGGGTTTAAAAAGTTGGAGGTGAGGCACTTATCGCTAGATGAGCCACTTGATGTCTCATCTTTCACTTTGTAAACTTTCCCTGCAGTGAAGGTGATGAAAAAATAGCAGGGCACAATGGCTGCGGGATGACTCCGGTGGCCTTTTCTGTGGGAAGAAAAGATACCCTCAGAGACGGTGCGTGTGCATCCAAAGCAATGGCATGCAAATGAATTCAGACCCCCGCCTTTTTTTTTTTTTTTTGTCTTCCGGAGGCCCTTAAGGCGCAAAGTCTGGTTCCCGTATGGGGTGATTGTGTGAGGACATTGAGGTGCACTGGAGCGTTTTATTGACAGACATAGCAGGAGGAGGATTTAATTTTGACGTATTTGGGGTTAAATGAGAGGACATTATTCAGAGGTGTATGAATCTATAACCATCAATGGAGGGTATTGAGTTTTATTGCGTGGTTTACTATTATTGGTAGAGATCCATTGAGCTTAGGGAGTGAGTTGCGGTGACAATTTACTACTTGAGCATTGACGAGAATGAGGATTCTCTGTGAGCATTCAACTGATTCTTATTTGGATGATTGCTTCTCAAAACTCCCACTCCAGAGAGATAAAACTGGGAGTTGATTTGTGTGGCGGGGCAAGGAAAGTACCGTCCAAAAGGCCTTTATCAATGCTCCCGTGGTGCTTAATAAACACACTGGCTGTGAATGATTATTTCAACTCAGCACTGGGAAAGAACCATCTGCAAACAACCTGGGAACCAAGTTGTTTTATTTTTGCGATGCTGCTTTTTTTTACGCTCCTCTTTTTTTTTTTTTTCTCGTCAACATCTGATGGAGTTCGAGATACATCGGGGCGAAAAAAACCTGCATCGCATCATCCTGCAGCTGGATCCAATATCCTGCTGCCCCGAGGGAATACCGACCATGTTATTGGGAAACGATGACAATGTCTACAACTTCTGCAGTGATTCAGTGTGTGTGTGTGTCCATGTGATGCATTCCATTCAGGAAGTCCCATGACCCTTTTACTGTAACACACGCTTGTGAAAATTCCTTCTCTGTCTCTCTCTCTCTCTCTCTCTCTCACACACACACACACACACACACACACACACACACACACACACACACACACACACACACAACTCATCGTCAACCTCCCAACATGTCCTGGGGAGAAATAAACACATGGCTTTGAGTTTTTTATTTATTTTATTTTATTTCTTTTTTCTTCTTCAGCCAGAAAGATGCATAGCTGCTATTTTTAGAAACTAGCCGTTTTCTCAAAGCACAAGCAGGGGAAAAAAAGAAAAGAAAAGAAAGAATAATTACTGTAGAAGACAATTACTTCCTACCCAGAAGTGGGAAGAAAAACTCCTTTTTCAACCCCTATTTTTCTTGTATTGAATCATTTTTCTTTTTTTTGCCCTCAAGAAGTAACTGAGATACAGCGAGGAAAGGGTGGGGTGGGGGGAATCAAGCACAGTGTTAGGGAAGCATTTAAGAACACCAAATGTTAATTCAGCTTGCTTAGTCTCAAAGTTTTCGCCCGCCTGAATGTATTTTGCGTGGAGAAATTCAGACTTAATGTTTCATGTGGCAGCGATATATTTAGCAGATAAGAGTGTCCATTTACAGCGCGGGTCGTGTAGCCCGATTAATGTGAAATATTTAGAGGAATATGCAGTGTTAGGTAGCACTAATTAGCAGCAAACAGCTCTCTCTCTACGAGTTCAGCAACCTCTCTAGTATTCTTTTTGCCGAGCGCTTCACTGCATTAATCGAAACACTCCTGCAGTGCTGTGTTTGTAGACAAGGAACACTTCCCTCAGTGGAACAAATTAGCTCCATTAGCCGTATGATGAAAAGGGAAGAATCTCCATTTCCCCGTGTGAAGTGGAGTGGCCAAAAACGGCTCCGTTGTGACGTTCGACGAGGTTGGGAAGGTTCGGGTTCGACCACTTATTTACTTTGCAACAGCGATATAATATAATTCTTTTTGGTTTTAACAAACGTGGGATTTTTCCATCACTGTGTCTATTTAAAGATCTACAGGAAGTGGAGTACCCTAGAGTTCACCCCCACGCTGAGGACTTATGGGACTTCAGAGTTCATGGGAACCACAGGCAGTTTCCCCGACTCCTGTGTCTTCTTGCATGTCTTCTTCACATCCACTGAACTCGTTCTCCCCACTCATCATTATCCCCCCCCCCCCGAATCTTCACCACCACCGCTTCCTTCCATCTTCTGTTTTTTATCCTTTTCCCCGATCTCACTTCCGCCACCTCGTTCCCTTCACCCTCTTCTGAGTCTCAGCTACACCGCTCACAGACTTACAGACTTTCTGCTGCTCTTTTTAGCCCCGTCCTCCTTTCATTATCTCGCCTCCATTCTCCTGAATCAGCTTAATTGCCCCCCCCCTCCCTCCCTCCCATCCACACTGCACTCACCCCTTCCTCCATCTGTGTGTTTGCAGCTTTATCTCCATCGTGATTCTGTTCGGCTACCATCACTCCCTGCGTGAATCAGCTGTACCACGCTTATATGTGTTTGAGCTGGCACGTGCACACGCGCGCACACACGCACGCGCCTAATCCGGCACATATGTGACCCCCATCATCCCCGAAAAGCCTCTGACCCTCTCTCCTTGCTCGGCTGGGCCTCTGCTAGAATAAGCGCTGATTGGAAGGCTAACTGAAGCCAAGATTAGCCCACAACGGAGGACTCGTGCTTCCCATAGCTTCTCTTTTCTTTTGTCTCAGCTCTGCTTTGCCTCGCAGAGTCGAATGAAATAACTAGGACAGTCGTGATGGCTGATCGGAGTGAAGGATATTGGAAATGTGTCTGCGGTTTCCGAAATTGCTGACCTAATACAGGGGAGTGGATCCGTTGTTGTTTTGTAGGTCAGTACTGCGGCAAAAGTCGATAGAAGCGTGCGCGCCACATATTAGCTATGCATTACATTACGTTTGACCTTAAAACAAAGCTGGTGTACTTTGCACGCTGTGTGAGTTTGAAGAACACAGGTTTTCTTTTTTGGGTTTTTTTTCTCCTTTAAATTGATATGAGTTGCAAATTGCTGTACGGGTGCCGTTCTGCTGTGAAGATCCTTGCTTGGTTTTTAATGTCATCGCTGTAGCATTCCTCGCTCCCTTTCTCACACAGGGCTCCGCCAGCACAGCTGCTTCCCAGTTGTTCGCTGCTGTTCTAACTGGCAAGCTCGTCTTCATTCATGCATAAGCCCTAGCAGCCGGGGAGTCTCGGCGGCGGGTAAGCATATGTGCGTTTGTGTTGCGTATGGGACTCCCGAGCGCTTGAACTTCCATGAGCGTGCACGCACATGAAACACGGATGCCCTGTTCTTACTCAGTTTCCCAATGTAAGCATGTCTTGGCCAAACATTCAGTAACACTGGACCTTACCCAGACACAAAGCCCTGTGCAGAAAAGCCCAACAGCTGCACTCAATTACATTAACTTCCACGGGCAGAAAACACACACTCTCTCTTAAGCCACTGGCTCCAGCCATAATCAACGACTTATTCAATAAGCTCAAAAAAATGCAGCTCACACACACACATACACACACACTTTCTTCACTAGGGGCATTTATTTCTGGTAGGGCTTCCTGTTGGGGTCAAAGTTGAGCTCTTTACCTGTAAAAAGAGAGTAGTTGCGGGCGGCGGAGTGGGGTTAGTGGGAAATCAGCACAAGCATGTGAAAACATTGTCAGGAATGTCACACATTTCTCGCACACACATTCAGGGGAGTTAACATGTAATCCGCTGGGAGGCGAGAAACCGAGAGTTCGGAGGGAGGGACGTCTGAAGTTCTGATTTATCTCAGCTTTAAGGATAAGTAGAAGTGCTGATCTTGGATATTTTACCAAGACACCCCCCCAACCCCACACCGCACACCCTCCTCCCCCCCCCGAAGGTATATACTGGGTTTATGAGATACATTTCTGTTCATCGTGATGTATTGAGTAAGAGAGGCTGAAGAGAAGAGATGTCAAAACTTGATAACGATTCCTCAAGGTTGCACAAACACGGCTTAAGGAGCTACCCTGGACTGGAACACACGCGCTCTATCAATAATGATGCACGTCTGCCGACACCGACCTGAAACATTGTCGTTGTTTTTGGTTTTTTGGCCGACCAGGGGGCAAACGCGCCACTACTTAATGAAACGCACGACAAAACAGACAAAACACAAGCGAATTAAGAATAGATCTTCAGAAATTTGACAACACCTGTGCAGCATTTAGCAAACGCGCTGCAAATACACACAACGATGCAGAACAGAAACAAAAGAAAAGCACACAATCCCCGAAAACAAACGCAACAAAAAAAACAACAGCTGCATATTACACAACGGAAGTTCTCCAGGCTTCTAGGCCCTAGAGGCCTGGAGAACTTCCTAGAGTCTAGGGGGAGCAGCTAAGTGGAACAGCTTGATTTTCGACCCCACGGGGAGACAGCGCCATGCCTTTTTATTACCACGAGTTTACAGACACGTCTCTGCTGATTGGCTATCACCTGTGACCTTAGCCAATGAATTAGAGACACGCCCACCAAACGAGAGAAAGTATATCTCAAACATAGACTTAATATTTACAGTCTATGATCTCAAAGCAGTTGCACACCGTTTCACAACGGTCTCTCTCTCTCTCTCGCCATCTCTCTCTCTCTCTCTCTGTCTCTCGCTGTCTCTCTCTCAATTTTAATCCAATTCAATTTGCTTTATTGACATGAACAAAGAAAACATGTTGTTGCCAAAGCAGTTTACAGAAAATACATGTATAGTACATATCACATATTAAATAAATATAGTTGGTGTCACACATATTCTATACTGCACTGATAGTTATACAACATACTACATTACAAAGCAATTACATATCACAATGTAATACTTAACAGTTTTGTAGAATATAATGACTGTACAATCCTAAACCAATGTGTAATGTTGGGATTTTATAGTAGTGAGTCCCTCAGGTTGTGGCAGGCAGATCCATACCTTCAGTTTATGTCTAGGGGAACTCAGGGACTCACATCAAATGTTTACCAAAAAGGAACACAACATCAATCCAAACTGCAGAGACACTTCAAGTTTTAAGTGCAACAATGAGTGATTTATTTCCAGCAGACAATTGATAAAACTTAAAATGGAAGCTGAATAAAACTCTCCAAGGCCAAAAAAAAGAAATAATAAAACAGATATTCTGACTGATTATTGGTTCCACCCCACATAAAAAAATCCTGGAATTGCCCCTGCTCTTGACTTGTGTACTCACAGTAATTGCTTGAATTTGTATTCAGCAAAAAATTAATTTAAATTTAATAAAATAATAAATTCTTTTGCAGTAATAATATCCCACAAAATGTCCCCAAAACAAGTTTATATTAAAAAAATGGAAAACGCATTCTCATGAATGGGTTCGTATGATATCGTACGAAAACGTCTGCACAACAGTTTGTATGATATCCTACGTGTGTCTGGGCCAATCACATGACAGTTAAATTTAACCGAGAAAAGGTTACTGTGAGCCAGATCCAAAGCACAGTGAGCCACCCTGTGGTTTAAGCAGCTGCTAAGGAGTTAAGTTTAGCCAACAAAAGGGGACTGTCATCGGGCAACGGCAGTTAAGTTTAGGCACCGAAACGACTAGTTAAAGATCAGAAAGAAAATATTGTGGTTTGGGTTAAAACACCGGTCCCCTTAAGTAGTACTCCTGGTACAAGAACACTTTCCCCTTAACTTCTTCGGGACACAAACTCCACTACCTCACTACCCACTCATCTATCCCAACCTCCTCCCAACGTGGCACTTTGAGCTCTTATACGTCAGCAGTCATTGTGCTAAATATAGTAATAAATACGTGGAATACATAGGAAATTCCAGTGAATTACTTTTAGCTAAATGTACGAATGGTTCATGATAACAGCCTACATAGCTGTAGTATGATTATTATGCATATTTCCTTACACTAAAAGTAAAAAGAATTCAAATTTCAGGTCGACTTTCAGTTTCACGCCTCTCGCCATTCTCTCTGTCAATCCAATGAGCTGCACCTGTAGCGTGCTGCTTCCAGCTGCTCATGTGCCAAAATTCAACAACCATCTTCCCCTCCAATGGCAGCATCCAGACTCAATCTAGATTCACAGAGAGGGGGGGGGGTTTCTGCTGACAGTGAAACCAGATTGAGTCTGCACCAAAATCCAATCAATAATGTTCTTTACCTCTGGTGCAGTCTCTACTGATTGAATTATGTTTTGCAGCATCCAGCTTCCAGAACAACTGTGCATCAACACTTCTGCAGCACATTTATTGCGGTATGGTGTCTTCCTTAATAGCTGTACGCTTTAATTAAATGTTTACACAAACTACCTGCAACTATACACTGAACTCCAAATCACAGAAATAATTAGACTTATAAAAGAAAAGAAATATTTTTATGTCGCCACCTTCTTTCTCTCTCTCTCTCTCTCTCTCTCTCTCTCTCTCTCTGCTATAAATAAAGTTAACTTCCCAGAACATGTCAAAGCATACATCACTGCCGGCTCCTCGGAGAGCAATGTCAGTGTGCTCAAGTTAAACAGCTATGTGTTTATTATGAAAGCAAATGCCTGTGTTTGCTCGTAGAGACAGAGGAGAGACATTGTTAATGATGTGGAAGACGATAAATAAGTGCTGGCTACAGCTCCTGCTCTGACACTTTAACTGGAGACATCAATTATTTATCCAAGTAAAGAGGCCGGGGTCAGGGTGTGTGTGTGTGTGTGTGTGTGTGTGTGTGTGTGTGTGTGTGTGTGTGGTATGGGATTTAACTGTACTGTAGCTACTTTTCAGCATAGTGATTGGAAGGTGTGTGTGTCACACACACACACACACACACACACACACACACAGTGTGTTTCACTATCTTTGTGGGGACCTGCCATTGACTTAATGCATTCCCTAGCCCCTTACCCTAACCTTAACCATCACAACTAAATGCCTAGCCTTAACCCTTACCCTCATCCTAATCATAACTTCATTCTATCCCTAATCCTACAACCAAGTCTTAACCCTCAACGAATGGACCCCACGAATGTAGTTAAACTACAATCCCCACACACACACACACACACACACACACTCACGCCTAATTGTCAATGAAAGTCCTTTGACCCGGCCGTACAGCTGTACGACAAAGAGAGTTCATCCTCATTCAAATCTCCATTAGATATTCATGCACTTTTCAAAAGTTTCACTTCTCCCATTTCCAGGGCATTCTTTAATGTTAAGGGAAATGGAAATACGCTCTGACTGCTCAAGATAAGACTTTTAATTTGCTACTGTAAATTGAAGCTATTTGTCTTCGAACCCCCAACTTCTGTTTCAACTCACCCATGTCTCAGACAGAAATATATCGTTCGAATAAATCCAAATGTGGGAGCGCACGTTGGCGTTTTCTTACAGTTTTTTGCCGCTTCACATGGCGTGAAAGTGAATTAGGCAGAGGCCAATGCTGATTGAAGTCACAGAGCAAGGTTAAAGTATTTTTTTTTTTCCATTGCATGTTTTTGATTTGGGATGGGTTTTTTTCTTCTTTTTTTTCTTGTTTCTGTATGCACTTCTGCAAATAGGACCCCTGAAAGGAATCCTTCCTCACCAGAAAAAATAAATAAAACATCCTCTCCTCTCTCATCTCCCTTCTTACCATCCTCTCTGATTTTCTCTTCACCCCTTCTCCTTCTCTGCTTCTCCCTCCAGCTCTCTGTAATTCATCGCTTTCGTCACCTCTCTCTGTTTCTCTAATTTCATCTCATTACATTACATGTCTCTCCCCCTCCTTCCTTTCTCCCATGATCCCTGCCACACATTCCCACAACTGCAGCAGACCAACCCTTGAGTGCCGGTCACAGTCACCCAAACCACAAACTGTTGATTCCCGAAATGTTTTTGTCCAGCCGTCAGACTATTACTGACCAGTGACCATACATAGAATACCATAATCTACACTGTATTTATAGTTTATACAGCTCATGCAATTGGACTACAGTTGCACTCAAATGGTGGGAAAGTACCTTAGATAAAATCGTATGACACACACAGACACACACACACACACACACACACACACACACACACACACACACACACACACAATGCACAGTGTTCTTATTGAATAAAAATTGGCAGTCCCTAGTATCCGGGCATCATAATGGTCTCCATATGTGTGCTGGCTGCCACACACAGCTATACCAACACACACAAGCACACCAATTCACACACAATCTTAAATTTCTCAAGTGGGACCTCACATCCCCTCCGTACGTCGTTCTTTTTTTTTTTTTTCACATCCGTTTCCCTTGAATAAAGGACAAGAGCGCTGCCTCCCAGAAGAATTAGGGGAAAGTGTTTAAACAAGGCAAATTCATGGCGCCGCGCAGGCTGCTGTGTCATTTCATCAGGGGGGGAGTCAGTTGAATGTAACGCCGCTGTATGAATGTCCCATTGATCAGGGTGTTGCCACTCATTTCTCACTTGGACGAGACAGAGCGACAGAGTGAAGCAAGGCGGCGAGTACGAACAGCCAAATAAATGTCAAACTGAGGGAGTGTTAATCGTTTACAAGCGCGTGTGTGTGTGTAGCCAAATGAATGTCAGTGTTAAGGATGTTAATTGATTACTGTGGAGTTTTATGATCCAGTAGTAATCAGAGTCACTGAGCAATGTAAAGTGTATTTTCATTTTTTTTGTTTGTAATTTTCTCTTCTCCTTACTCGCTGTGTCCATCATGTAACTAAGATTCCTTCACTTACACAACCCATCCATCTGTGTATTTCAATAGAGGGTCAATGGAGGCTGGAGCTTATCCCAGCATGCACAAAGCCTGAGGCAAGAACATTCACACAAAAAAGCGATTTCTCCAGACATCCAGTCAGAGGTAACTTTTGCCTACACAACGTACTCAGAATCCAAATCCTGAAAGCTGACAATGCTAACCCCTTAGCCACATGCTGCCCCAGAATAAACAGAGCACACTTGTCACATATTTATGTTGTTTGTGCCCTTCTCGTCTGAACTCTGTCCAAGACCTTGTCCTGATGTGTCAGGGAAGTGCCCTTTTTTCCTCCACTGCCCCTTAATATCCTCTTAAATGTTGTTTGTCAGGGCCTTCTAAAATGACTCATATGATGTCCCAAAAGCATTTTTTTGATCTTCCACAACTACATTTAATGTTTAGTTCAGTGTAGGTGACTACAAGTACTTGATTGAGGTTGGGGTAGACTCGCTTTGCCAGACCTTCCTCCACAGCACTGCGGAGGAGGCTCTGGCCAGTCCACACAGCATTCCGGAATGGGAGGAAAACGTGCTCTGGTTTATGCCGCTGCAAAATAGCCTTTGGAAGGAACTTGTTTCGGTGAAAGGTGTATGTTTAAAAGCTGTTTTGGTTGTGCAACAGAAATCTGGTCGAAAAGAAGGACATTCAGCGGCAACGGGGTAATCCCGGAAGTGCAAGGTCGTGGATATAGACTAGGTTAGGGGTAAATAGTCTTAATCGCGCAAAGAAAACCAATGTTGACTGTAGATCGAAGACAACGTACAACTACGGTGTCCATTTTTACACCCAATTATATGGTCTGAGTAACCTGCTTTGGACCTCTTGGGGAAAAACGAACAAAAAGTGTCTTTTTAAGCAAAAAGTGGCTCTATGTTGTCATTTTTCTTGTAAAGACAGAATGTGCCTGTGGATGCTACAACATAATATGTAAAAAAAAAAAGAAGGCAGGGGTTTGGTAGTGTTCCGTTGTCCTGCTGTCCCTATGCTCTGCTGATATTTTGTTTTCTTTCAAACTCCAGAATATAATTTATTTTCTCCTCATCCTGCTCGGCTTCCATCAAACCCACTGATAAATCAGCGACTGTTACGGCTGCCTTTATATAATCCTGCTATTCAGGAGATAAATAATGCCAGGGAATTACTGATTTCGCACTGACAATTTGCAGAAAATTGCTAATGTATATAACAGCACTGCATTCTTCTCAGTTATGCAAGTAAAGAAAAGAAGCATAACCACAAAAAAAAAAAAAAAAAGAAAATTGATTGGGAGAAAATGCTGAACAAAGCTGAAATGTTTGAAGAAAAAGGAGGAGAGCTTGGGAATAGATGAAAGGAATATTTTTTTTCAGAAGCTTTGTAACACACCAGATGATGAACCCTGAATGCACTCCGTGGAGTTGACATCGGCTCTCCACCCATTGTCTGGGCCAACACAGCTCAGTCGTACCTCTCGCACAAAGCCCATCTCCACCCTTCACTGACAAGCCATTCAGCTGGGAAAAACGCAACATTGATGGGCTCTGACTAGCAGCATTTTGTAGCCTGTCCGTTTTTCAATAGGCCCTCGCTCTCTCAGACTCACGGCAGGACTTTGTAATGGAAATCCGTGACGGGCAAAACAGCACAAAAACACTGTTCCCTGCCTTCATCTGTCGCAATGATTTTATGGTCTGGGTGAAGACAGAGAGTGAGTGTGTGTGTTAGGGGGATAGCGATGTGTGTGTGTGATAGTTTATGACCGGGGCTATTCCACAGGCCCATGGGTTTGAGTTCCGTTTGACTGAGCAGCCCATGAATTGTTCCTGCAGCAGGCTGGTTAGCAGAGCCCTGGCCATTAGGAGCCAAGGCTATTCAACACTGTGTTCGCTGGGTATGCACGTGTGTGTGTGTGTGTGTGTGTGTGTGTGTGTGTGTGTGTGTGTGTGTGTGTGTGTTTGTAAGTGTGCATTTTTTGCCGGTTGAGTGTGTAAAAGTGAAACACATTTAAGCAGTGCACAGATACGGCAATCGGGAGTTACTGCCATTGATTCGAATGGGAGTAGTTGCATTTGTGCCTCCCTTCAGAAGATTAAAGGATTATTAAAGCAGCAAGGACTTGTCCAGTGTCATTTCTCATATGCCTCCGAGATGAACAGGGAGGAGGGAGGGAGCAAAACAGAATGAGATGGATGATGGAGGAAAGGAAATTGTTATGAGAAAAGCCCGTGGAGTGAAAGAGAAGCAGGAGCAGAGCAGACACAGAGAACGGGCTCAGCAGAATTAGGATATAATTAAGAGATGAAGTGTTATTTTAAATTGACATATCTTCCATTAAGAATGTAAATCCAGCTCTCGGTTAAAATAGTCTCCTTTTGGAAAATTAAGAGCTGACAATCTCAGTGTTAAAATGGAAATTGTAAAACATGTGTATGTATTAGTCGATGCAATCACTCTTTAAAATTGGACAAGTGCGCGCATTTCCCCAAATATCGAATTTTGTAATGGTGATTAAGTGCATGTGGCAAATGTAATTCAACCTAATTTGCCTCATGCGTATACAGTATATGCCTCTGAGGTAATTCAAGTACAGGGAAAACATTAAGAAGGATGCGGTTAAGGGAGATGACAGGGAAACAAATGGAAGGCTAAGATAGAAGGTGGAAAGGAAGGACAGAAGTAGGAGGAGAGGAAAGAGAAGAGAGAAATATCACTCTGCGACTGCACTACTCCAAGTCTGCGCTCCATAAAAGAAAATGCATACAGCATCATTCTCACGCTATAGAGGAAAGTGAAATTGAAAAGGGCAAATCTGAGTTCGCGCACCTTGGTAAGACTAGCCACTGGCGACAGCCTATCTCCAACTCAGTGCTGCTGAAAAGGGCACGGTGAAAATACTCCAGCACTCAGCATAAAAGGAGCTGACACACATTCCAATCCATTGGTTATAGTAAGTGTGCAGGCAAATTCCTACTAAAAGGGATTTGCTTAAAACTTGGACATTTTGAGAGATGGAGATGCTCCACAGCACTGTAAAATCTCACAATCAGTCTCGAGAAATCTTATTATCATCTTTAATCATAACCTCAATGCAATCAGAGAAGTTCTGCGCACATCTCACATGACACAGTCCTTTTTTGGGGATAAAAATGGAAACGCTTCAACCACAATTAGGATTTAATGCCCACCCCACCTTTCTTCAGTTGTATGTTTTAACAGCTACATGACAAATTATGAATAAGATTCCATACTGTGTTAAGTCAGACTAGTACATTGCCTGTTCGGAATGGGCCGACTGCTTTGCGTCCTTTACTGCTTGCAGCTTTGTCGAGAACCACTCATCCAAACAACTTCGCACTCGACACTCTGCTTCCCTGGCCTCGGAGCAATACACCTGCCATGACATAGTTGCGTCCGCTAGCAATGCTAGAGCATACGGGTCATTTGCTAACAGCTAGCTATTTGTAGGGCTGCCACCTCTTAGTCGATTAATCGACTAATCGGTCGTTTTGGTCTGAGTCGACTAAGATTTCTTTAGTTGATAAGTCATGTTTTATGCTTATTCATGCTTAATTACTCATTTCCAAGAAACTTATGAGCACATTTATGGTAAACACAAGATTTAAAGTGGTGCTTTTGCAGGATTAATTGTGGAGAAACTCAGTTTTACAGATGGTTAATTAACTACATTTATATTGTGCTTTTCTAGTCTTAACCACCTCTCAAAGCGCACAGCTCTGCCAATTAAATCAACTAATCAATTAGTCGACAAAATCGTATAAGTGTTAGTCGACTAAGAATTTCTTTAGTCGAGGACAGCCCTAGCTATTTGGGACTAGGCTATTCCCTGAACTCCCTGTGCTTGACATGTTTGACTTTGCTACAATGTAACATCTCCAGTCTGTCTTTTTTTTTCAGCTGCTCTTGAATGTTCTGTCACGAGTGATGGAGAGGGAGTTGTACCCGGCATGCCTTTCGGCGGTGTAACAGTTAATAGGGGTCCCCTCTCAATACACTACACAGTGTGTACGTGATGCTACTACTAATAAACGTGTCTCGTAGATGTCAAGAGTTTGAACTCAACACTGCACTTCCTGGGTCCTCAGCAACACGCCCATCACAGAAAATGATTGAAGTGAATGGTTTGGCACTGACGCAAATAGGACAAGAAATAAGTGAAAGAGCAACACTAACCTGTTAATCAAATGTTACCATGGCTTGTAATTTTTCAGAGGACAGAAAATGTGGTGCGCAGAGACTCTTTACATGATTTTATGTGGCTGATATCATTTACTGCATTGGCACAGTTTGCTTTGACTGTCTACACTGAAGGTCTAATATGGGTTTTGCACTAATGTAACACATCTGGCACATATTTGGTGTCTGGTATATTTTGCTGACACTATTTTTAGATTCGGTGGGGGGGGGGCGCAAATAACTTGTGCAGCAGGCAAAAAGCAGCCATTTCATACAATCTACCCACCCCACTGCAAACACTTCCTGGATGTTTTGTAACTGTTATACCTGTCTATTTTGTTGTTTTGCCCCAACTGACCAGTAGCGAGAAACGTATCTGTCCCGTTGATGTAAGTTTCTGTCAATATGGAAACTGTAGTAACCGCTGCTAGTAGCAGTTAACCGTGTTCGATAAAAATTGAAGAAATATGTTGGTTTTTCTGTAAGTTTATGTACAAACTCTGTACAGCTGTGTCAATGTCATCGATGCTTGTGGACATTTTTCTGTTGCTATTTTTCAGGGATTTAGCTGGGTATCTATTGTTGTTGTCCCACCTACTACAAAGCTTTGATTGGTAAACTGTGGCAGTAGCTCAGTCCGTAGGGAGTTGGGTTGGGAACCGCTGGTTCAAGTCCCAGTACAGACCAAAAGTATGGAGTGTGGATTGGTAGCTGGAGAGATGCCAGTTCACCTCCTGGGCAATGCCAAGGTGCTCTTGAGCAAGGCACCGCACCGCCCCAACCGCTCAGGGCGCTGGTCCAGCACTTGGGACCAGGCTAGTGCCTCACCGCCAGCTCAAATGAATCAGAACTTTTGTGGCATTATACAAAACCTATTAGTGTGATTAGTAGTACTGTAATGTAATTAGCAGTGTTGTGACCAGGTCATCTTTGCTCAAGTCCCAAGTAAGTCTCAAGTCATTGGGTTCAAGTCTCAAGCAAGTTTTGAGTTATTTTTTTCGGGGTAAGTATTGTCAAGTCAAGTCACAGGTTAAGTCAAGTCAAGTTGAATCATTAGTTACTGGCAAGTCCCAAATCAAGTCCCTTTTTTTTACACGCAGGATAAAGCACTCTTACCTGTAGTCCTTATAAAGAGAAATTAGTAGCCCATCCAATAAAATGATTGGCTAGTTTGTATACCTAGTACAAAAAGTATGACAATGAATTTAATCTGTGATATAATTAATATTCAGTTAAATTAATTTATATTTAACAGCTAACATTCAATCTTATGAATACACGCAAGTCATCCGAGTCATCATGCCCCAAGTCAAGTCTCGAGTCATTAACTTATAAGTCCAAGGGGAGTCTCAAGTCATTTGTTTTTTGTCAAGTCGCAAGTCATCAAAACGGGGACTCGAGTAGACATCTCTGGCAGGTTTGACTGCTGGTCTCGTTCGTAAAATGCAGTTTCCTCTTGGAAATATATGGTGAAACAGAGAGGAGCACTACCTTCATGCTTCGACGGCAATTAGATAACATGTGTAACGGCAAAATCTGCCAATGTCCTAAAACTTCTCGTCTTCCTTAACACAGAACTGGATGTATCAGCACAGCACAGAACAAAGCCATTATTAGCATCATTAAAGTTTCACTGTCCAATATAAAATCCCATTCCCCTGAAGAGCTATCATGTTGTGAGCAGTACACTGCTATTGAGACACACAATGCCTCGGATGAAGGCGTTTAATACATTATTGATGACAAGCTGGTTTGTTGGTTTGTATGAGACAGTCCTTGGAGACTTTAAGCATAGTACCATTTCAAAGAGACCAGTGCCCTGCTTTTTTATCTTGTGTTGCTTAATCACATACAGTACAGCTGTGCCATGGTGGTTTGATTTGTATAGACACACAAGCATGCACACACACACACACACACACACACACACACACACACACACACACACACTCATGCAAGCGTAAAGGTGTCATGCTAGTTTTATTCTTTGTGCTCTCTGGGGCATGGGCATGCTCAGTAGCTGTGGTAAAGTCACTTAAAATGGGTAACCGCACAGACACACACATACTTTCACACACTGTGAGGTGTCAGTGCAGTGTTTGATCTTCAATATTCTCTGGGGCATGATGTTTGTTTGGTTACCTCAAGGTTTTGTCACAGTCTGTATTCAGCATTATTCGTGAAGGGCTACTTTTTCCCGGGTATGGCCAGGAGGAGCTTGACAAGGCATTAGAGTACAATCATCAACATACACGCACACAAAGGAAATGAATTTAGCAGATCAACCACACCTTAACAAAGTCACTACACAAGATCTCTGCAGTGCAGGACTGCACACAAACACACATACACAGCACTCATGCCTAACAGCAATTTTAATCAAACAAAGCGCAAGCTCTGAGAGTAAATCTTAGTTGTGTGTGTTTGTGTCTTTCAGAGGATGTTTGAAAGGACCTGCATCACAGTAGCAACACATTCATCTTAATTTCCCCCTTCAGCTGTGAAATGGAAAGATCCCTAACATTGTTTACGACACTTAAAAACAACGCTTTAAGTTTCTTTGGGTATGAGAAGATATGACCAGACGCCCAGATTTAATCAGCTGAGTTCATTTTTTTTAAGCGGCGCTTCCAGCGTACCAACAGGGACGTTGTTTATCCCGATAATGAGACTGACTGTAGGTTTTAGTTGTCTGAAGAATCTGCGTTCAAATGTTTTGATCATTGTTTAACTTCCTATTTTTATTGCCTTCAGCTTTATAGGAGGCAAAGAGAGGCCAGTGCGTGACATTCTCTCCCCCAAGAGTCACACCAAGTGCACATGTTGTATGATGCTGAACATTACTGTTCACGCTGCTGTTGCAGAGCGATTGTTATTATGATAACCATCATCTTAACCCTCCGGTTGTCCTCGGGTCAAATTTGACCCGTTTTCAAAGTTTCTCTATCAGAAATATAGGTTACTTAAAACCAATGCTTTTTGCAAGTAAAATGAAGGATCAGATCATTACTCTCATTGAATTGTGGGGGGTTTATTCAACTTTATAGCATTTGAAAAGAAATTGAAATGGTTTCAAAACAGTTTCCTGACTAAACGTTGACATATACCAGTCTGTGATCCATTCCACATACTCTGATTTTAATTGTTGGTCAAAATATATCATAATTTGTGCTTTTTTAACTCAGAAAGTAGGTATAAGTTAATATTAATGAGGTTTATTGACCATGAATTCCAGAAAGCCAGTGTATTATAAGTCATGAATTGAGTTGTTTAGGCCTTTATTATCAGTAGTAGACAAATATACAGTAAGAAGTCTATTGCCATTATTGCTACATGCCAAAGTGAAACTGGAAGTTCTGGGATCTGTTCCAGATCTAAGAACACCTCATTCAAAATCTCATTGTAACAACGCTGAAATCTTTGGATGAGAGCCTCTATCAACAGTATGTCATGTGTCTCGCTTCATATGATTAGATAAGGACCGTAGTGATTTTCATATTTCAGTTTTTTAGCTGCTAACGAAAAAACATTTCCCATAATTCCTAGACTTTTGCGGGCTAAACATCAAGAATTGCTTAATTTGTCCAGAATGTTATGCTGTCCAAGAAATGCTGAAGGAGAGATGCATTGAGTCACACAAGCAAGTGAAACAGAGGCTCGCCCAGACGTGACATCATGTACTGTATATGTATTGTATAGAGAGAAAAAATATGAACGAGAGTCAATGGAGAAATAATAATTATTTTTTGATCCCGTTTGAATTGAGCCATGGATAACAAATATGATGTTTGTCAATATAAAACATTATTTTTCAACCAAAGAAAGTCTCAGTTTATTGTTAAACTGTTGAAGTATAAGACTGTGAAAATACATAATTAGTTCATGGATGACGTCTCGCTGAAGCTACGACGGCTGTGTATTGTACCGGGGATGTAACGTTACTCTAATGAGCAGAGGATCTTGCTTGTTCATTTGCTTATCTGCTGAAAACACTTCACTGGATCAAACACAGCAGTTAAGATAACGTTACATGTGTTGTTTAACAGAGCTAAGCTAGCTAGCTAGTGAGCAAGCCGAACATCAAGCTAGGTGAGGTAGATCGTGTGAGACGGGAGATGTAGTTCACTGAGCGGTTTCACACAAAACTAAGTGGTACTACGACAAACCTACGGCTAACTGAGACTTTCTTTGGTTGAAAAATTATCTTTTAAATTGACAAACATCATATTTGTAATCCATGGCTCAATTCAAACGGGATAAAAAATAATTTCCTTCTCCCCGTTCACTACCGTTCATATTTCTTCTGAGTTAAGGTCCCATGAGGTCCACCGGAAGGGGTGGGACTTCGGCTCTCTATTAAAACTGGCTGTTGCATTTTACCACTCTGGAACAGCAGGTGGAACTTTGCTAATGTACTTCTTGGCCTATTGGTTATCAGACAAAAATCACTTTCCAGCCATTAATCTTCAACAAATACAGTGGTGCAGGCTGATGAGGTGAAAAAGTTCCACCTGTGCTCATGGCCTAGGGTCTCTGCTTGCTGTGAATCCAGATTAACAACTGTTATGTGTGTCTCTCCACGCTTTTTGCAGTCCACTTAGCTTGGTGAAGCGCACACAACAAACAATCAATGTAAATTATTTTGCTTCCCTTACTAAAGCGTGGAGTGGGAGGGACTAAAATCATCCAACTGCACCATTCTTGCGTAAAAAGAACTCTTGATGTTCTTGCTGTCAAGATGAGAGTTGGCAGTCTGGATGAACAGATGCTGATGTAATGCACAATAATTTACTTTCTTAGCTAAAGACACAAAAGTAGAAGGAGCACAGTCTTCAGACACATGCTTGGAAGATATACAGTATATCAAGAACTGTGGCGTTTCCTCATGCGCTTCAGAGCCCTAGTGACCACTGGAGCAGGAGCAATGAAGGGATGTTTGTCTCATCTGGGGTAGTGGCCCAGGCATTTAAGCACTGCTGGAGCTATGGTCACTGGGCTGGTCGCTGCAGTCAGGGCCATCAGGTGCATTAGGAGTGGGACAAAGTAGTCCCCTTAAAATGGATCGGACAAAAAATGGCAATGTAGCACAGGTAGAGAAATACATTCAAAGGAGGGTGGGAGAGGCAAGAAAGCAGCAGAATGGACACAGAATTTGAATGGGACAAACTCTGCAACCACAGTACTGGAATCATAGCCTGGTCCTACCAGACTCTGGTACATTTCATTTATACAGAGAGTCTGTCCACTCTCCATTGACCAGTGTTAACTTCCTTGAAGGCGGGTACTCTGTTGAAGTTTCAAACTATTGGATCTTCCCAGACGCACTCTGGATCTACCATAACCAATCGCTAACGTTTTGGCTTAGCATCGTTAGCGTTCACCTTCACCAACTGTTCCCGAACCCCGTGGGGAGGAGGGCCACAACATCATGGCCACCAACACAACTCAGCAAAGACTGTTCTTGTTCGGGCTTTAACTTCTGGATATTCGGCAGTGTTGCCACAAAGGACCCGAAGGCTTCCCTCGCATCTTTCTCCGCCGCCATTACGTAACTTAAACTAGCGCACGACCTCAACGTCATCGTTCTCAGCCACTCCCTCTGTTCACTGATTGGACCGGTAAAGATTTGACCGGAGAAAACCTGCGAATATACCGCATACCCAGACATAGTGCTGAAGGAAAATGAAAATTGAGCAGAAGTACATAGGAGGGCGGAGCCAGGCTACTGGAATCATGCAAGGCAAAGAACTTTCATTTTTCCAGGGACCATGGCAACATGTCAACAGCAGAGTGGGCCTACCACCCGCTGCAGGAAATTGAGTAGAAATTACAAAACTACAATGGTCATTCCTATATAATTTTTCTTTTTCAGTGTCAGATTTGGCTTGATTTAGAAAGAAAGCTTTATATATTTAATATAGCAACCCCATTGAGTGTTTTCGAAGGAAATATATATTAACTGACTATTCCACAATGCATAATATCCAGCCTTTAATGGCGAATCCACAGGGAAGACACATTGCTAGTACTTATACTTGTGCTTTTAAATAACAAAAAGGTGGAAGAAGTGTTGAGGACAAATGCTTGTTTTCAGTTCTGCTTGCTGAAGGACTGCGGTGAAATCGGCAAAGGAACAAACTGGGGCTTTTATCTGCAGGAAATAAAGCCAGGCTGTCTCATCACACTCCCAAAAGACTGCACTCTGGTTGGCTGGTTGTACTGATTGGCATATATTTGTAAATTTTAGTGTGATGAGTGGAGAGCTCATTAAAGGGTTCATTCTGAATTCATGTTTGGGAGATGTGAATGTTTTATGTATACAGGCCAAAAACATACATTTTATTTCACTTAACAAAAGTAAACAAAATGTTACCTTTTGTCATTTCAGTCAGACACCATTGAGGCAGTCTCTCCAGAACTCAATTAATGATGGCAAATAGTGTCATACACTTTTGAAGTCTGAAACTGAAACTAAACTTTTCCAAGGATTTTATCATATTTTCTATTTAATGTCAACACTATACCTGTTTTTGATAGAACACAGAAGCTTTTGCTAATCCTACCAAGTGGGCATCCAATGTATTACTTGTCAAGCGTTTCAAGGTGTGCGTGGAGAGCCTTGGTTGGTTTCGTGGCGAGATGTACAAGCTCAGTACAGTACTATTGATTGAAAATACTTTCAAGGATAACACATGCATTAAAACCTCTAAAATGAAATATTAAAGTGCTCATATTATGCTTTTTGGCTTTTCCCCTTTCCTTTATTGTGTTATATATCTTTTTTGTGCATGTAATCGGTTTACAAAGTGAAAAAAGCTCAAAGTCCACCCCAAAGGGACTTACCATCTCCAACAGAGAACAATGTTCACAAACTGCTCCAAACAGCTCTATTGTAGTCCAGCCTTTACTTCAGAGACAAACGTGGTCACTTTGTAACACGTTATAATGCTCGCCTAGCTGCTAGCAAGCTAACCTGACTCCGCCAGATGGATTACTTTGCATTTGCTCGGCATATCCATCTGGGAACTTTCCGTTGGAGAACTTTTGGGAAGGGGCGAAAATACTGGTTAGCTGATTGGATAAACCATCTGTCTATCACCACCTATGTTGGTGATAGATGGGCCAAATCAACGAATCAGATCAAACTCTTGCCAAAACCACTCGGGAGAAGAGCAAAAACATCTTTTCCTCAGAGAAAAGCCTCCAGTGCCATTTTTTTGCTCTTCTTTCAATGAAGGAATACTTTCTAATTTGGATAAAACTTGCACGATAGCTACGCTCATCTCATCCGTACTCATACTCTTCTGACTGGCCAGTAGTCCTTACCTAGCTGCTGCGCATGTGCAACTCCCAACAAAGATGGAATAGAAGTGCGATGCCTCACTCCGTAGCTAAAACAGAGAGCTCAACACACAGGGTGAAAAGAGGAGGTGCAGCAATGTGCAGTACAACAAAAATTAAACCATGTAAACCTATTCTGATATAACCTCTAAATACAATTATGAACCTGAAAATGAGCATAATATGAGCACTTTAAATATGCGGCTATGCCATGTAACATTATGCCACTATCCTACATTAGAAATGGTCCTTTTAATTTGAAATGTTTAGGCTAAGTGAATTTACCAATCATGCCCATGGAAACACTGGAAAGTCCCAAATTATAAAAAATATGCTACAGGAACATTTCTCATTAATAATGCATGAGTTAAGGCATGAATTGTAATGACTTAATGCATGATTAAATGCATGAGTAATCATTAACCCATGCTTTAACAGAACAGCATTATCAAGCCATACTCGTAAGTGTTTACTGCTAATTGTTAAACTTTAGCAATGAGCCGGGAATAATTAACGGTCCATTATCTAAATCCAGTCTACACAGCAGGAAAATGCTAATCTATCAGTGCCATATTCTCCAGCCAACCAGCCTACTCTTATATCTCTACGAGTTAGCAGTCACATCTACACCCCCATGTAAATAAATTAAATAGTCAGTAAATGCAGTTGGCAGTTTTCCTGAAGAGAACAGCGTAGGATGATAAACTGATCAGGAGTTTTCCCACTGGAAAATATGCTAGTATTGGCTGATAAGATCCACTGCTTGATTGGTCTATTCCCCGTTGAGTTGAGTAGATACACACACACTATTTTATACCCCCAGGTAGGAGAGTTAGATGATGTTTAGGAGAGGCAATGATCGTCCTTTCCTTCCCAGTAACGTGAACATCACAAGTGTTGTGCTGCTGTAATTGAGTTCACGCATAAATTGGCAGCAGCAGCAAAACAACCCCCTCAAAGTTGGCGGAGGGATTGAGAAGAGAGACATTACTGAGTGTAGTTTAATTTAGGCTGCCATAGTTAACCGACAACTGTAAGAATTCATGTCTTGTTTAGAAGTTCCCTAGTGTTCCTAAATAAAAAAAAGACTCATCAATCATAAATATACAAGGTCCTTTTTGTTGCGCTTCATAGAACAAGCATAGTTTGACAACCGCAGTCAGGAAATGTTCATGGACTTTGATCGATAGTCTTCTGCAGTGCGGGTTTCTGTTTGGATTGTTCACTGGTTTTCGCTGTTGATTCAGAGTGGCAGCTCTGTGCACTGTTTTAAAAAGAGCACAAACTCTGCTTACCGCCTATAAGAAGGAGTTTGTGGGCAAAGTTTATCTACGAGTGCACCCGGCGAGTGAGATCAAGGGTAAACTGGAGCTGGTGACTACTGTAACAAGCCACTTCAGTCGGTCAACAGCCCTATTAATCTCTGTCTGATTCAAGCGCTCCTGTTTCAACAGTGGAGATTACACTCATCTATCACCTGGACCATGTGATGTCACACTCACACACTTCATATCACAATCACATTCTCCCATAGTAACTGAACTTCCTTTTCCCCCTATTCCACTCTCCAACACATCATAGATGCCTCTGGGGTAGGAATCGATGAACACTTCAGCATATCCTTCACTCATTGATTGTCGCAGCATCCCCTCTACACTAGCTGGGTGTGATGTATGTCTTCAGGAATTGTTGTGCATTCATTTACTATTAGGGATGCACCAAATCCAGATTTTTGGGGTTCAACCGAATACAGAATCCACTGGTTAAGATTCTGCCGAATCCGAAACTGAATACCGAATCCTACTCCCATCCTCGGTGTAGGGCTAGCAAAGCTGGTAGTGGTTGTCTGGTTAACACCAGTTTTTAGCTGTGACTGTCCTTCCTTTGCCGTACCTGAAGTTGCTGCATTTTGGCTGCTGTCTGTAGATTCCTTCATGCACAACTCGTATTCTTTCAGATGTTTCATGCGCAAATGTTTTAACAGCGGCAATGTTGTGTATTGTTTAGGGTCCTCGCCACCACCAGACAAATCGACATTGCAAACTGAACATGTAGCTTGACTTCAATCGCCTTCTTTTGACTGAAAGTACTGCCAAACAACACTTCACTACGGTCCACCTACGTAAACACCTTCCCGTAATCAACTGCGCCCATCATTACGTCGACCAGCGCAGCACGTAGTTCAAGCGTAGGGTTCGGTGGAAAAAAATTATAAGGTTTGGCAGAAACTGAAAACTGTCAAAAAGCCCAATATTCGGCCGAATCCTGGATTCGGTGCATCCCTGTTTACTACCTAAAGTGCAGTGTTGTTATGTAACAATTCGAAGTCCAAATACTTTGCTACTGCACTTTAATAGAATTTTTACATATCTGTACTTAACGTTTATTATTTATTTTTCCGGAAACTTTTACTTTTACTCCAGTACATTTTCTAAATAAAATGTATTCTTCTACTCCACTACATTTCTCCTTAGCATCTTATTTACTCGTTACTACAAAATAAATCAGAGGAAATTTGTTACACTGGAAAAGTTTGGCGAATCATTGCTCCTAAATCAAGCCAAGATAATGAACCCTCCATTCCAGTTGGTGACCTAATGCCTGTGTATTGCCAAGCGGGAAAAAAAACAAAAAACAGGCCAAAACTAAAGAAGAGGAAGAAGCATAATGACCCCCCCACTAGTGCCTTCCAGGCAGCGCTGCCTGGAAGGAGATGTTGGGGGCTTAAACCACCGATAAACAAGCAAAAGGGTTTGCCGGGGAAACGCTTTTGATGGATCCCAAAATAACTTGTGCGTAACTGGAAAACAAACTTAAACGTATTCCTTGTTGTCCTTGTTCCTTAACACAAATATGTTCTGACATCGGGAACTCGAAGAGAAAACAGAACCAGGCCAAGCTGTCTAATCCCAGTCCTTGTGGTATCACCACAGCCTGTAGCTCTGATGTGTAGTTATACAGGGGGATGGCAAATGAAAGAAAACAACAGAATACATGTGTGGAGAAATACAACACAAAAGAAGATGCTTCCATATAGATATACTGAATGATACTGTTAAAAGTCCCATATTGTAAAAAGTAACATTTTATGTTTTGTTTTTTTTATTTAAATTTTTTTGTATTATAAAGCAGGTAAAGCTGAGTTCTGATTTCTTTATTTAAAAGGGACAACGCACATTAATCAACATGAGTACAGAGTCCAACATGTAAACGTGCCTGATTTAGCCATACAGGCTTATTTTCGTAAAGTATCAAACTGCTTAATGCACAAAGAAATGCACACAGCCTGTACTCAGAAACTGTGCCTTTAAACTAGCCATCAGGACTCCTGCACGGCTGTGATGTCTCAACAAGTGGTGGGAAGATCAATTCCAAATATTGATACCAACATTGGTATTGATATTGATCAATACCAAAGTTACTCGTTAGATCGATACTGTAGTTTCAGTTTCTCTCCAGTATACACTGCATCAAAGAGGCGAGCTGGCTGTCTGGGTAAGTGATGCTGCTTTCAAGTGCAGCTCCTGTCACACTTTGCTCCTCCTCCCCCCCTCTTGTGATTTGATGTTGTACCACGTGACTCAGCGGCGCCAGGCAAACTTAGCAAGCAAGCAGCCAGGCCTGGCGGTGGCCAGCAGCACACACACACACACACACACACACACACACACACACACACACACACAGCAGCACAGAGTAAAGTATTCTCTATTTACTTATAAACTTTGACCAAATTCTGTCCTGGGTTTTAACTAATTAATAATCCAAAGGAAAAAAATCACAAAAACACTTCAAGGTCATGGAAATTCATTCAGATTTAGCAATTTGATGATACATCCACCTTAGTTATTAATTAAGTTAGAATCGGTATTGGTACTGGCCCTGTATTTACTTTGTATCGGATCGATACATAATATTGCAGTATCGCACACTAGTCACAACTATAGCATATGTATATATATATATACACACACACAATCACCTAAAGGATTATTAGGAACACCATACTAATACCGTGTTTTACCCTATCCTATCAATATGGGCCAACATTTCTAAAGAATGCTTCCAGCACCTTGTTGAATCAAAGACACAAAGAATTAAGGCAGTTCTGAAGACGAAAGGGATCCCCCACACCATTACACCCCCACCAACACCAGCCTGCCCAGTGGTAACAAGGCATGACGGATCCATGTTCTCATTCTGTTTACGCCAAATTCTGACTCTACCATCTGAATGTCGAGACTCATCGGACCAGGCAAAATGTTTCCAGTCTTCAACTGTCCAATTTTGGTGCAGTCATGCAAATTGTAGCCTCATTTTCCTATTTTTAGTGGAGATGAGTGGTACCCATTGGGGTCTTCTGCAGGTGTAGCCCATCCACCTCAAGGTTGTTTCTGTTGTGGTTTCAGAAATGCTTTACTGCTTACCTCGGTTTTAACGAGTGGTTATTTGAGTCAAAGTTGATCTTCTATCAGCTTGAATCAGTCGGCCCATCCTCCTCTGACCTCTAGCATCAACAAGGCATTTTCGTCCCCCATGACTGCAGCATACTGGATGTTTTTTCATTTTTCAGAACATTCTTTATAAACCCTAGAAATGGTTATGCGTGACAATCCCAGTAACTCAGCAGATTGCGTAATACTCAAACCAGCCCGTCTGGCACCAACAACCATGGCTAAAGTTGCTTAGATCACCTTTTTTTCCCATTGTGACATTCAGTTTGGAGTTCAGGAGATTGTCTAGACCTGGACCACACCGCTAAATGCTTTGAAGCAGCTGCCATGTGGTTGGTTGATTAGATAATTGCGAGAAATTTAACAGGTGTTCCTAATAATCATTTAGGTGAGTGTATATATACATATTTATGTATATATATATATATATATATATATATATATATATATATATATATAGTGCTGCTACAGTGCCATTACAGTCATTACCACCTGCAATAATGAACAAGACTGGGCTTTTTCAAGAAGGGGGCTTAAAGAGACATGTGGTAAAACAAAGCATTTCACACAGGGTAGAGTGTAAATACAGGTATATTCAGACAGTATCTAGACAGTATTTAATAAATTAAAAAAAAATGTAAACATGTTTTTGTAGAAACCCAAAACACAAGTATGAACATGAGCATGATATGGGACCTTGTATGAATATAATGGTTTCATGGTTTGATTAAGGTTAGGGAAAGAAAAATATGGAAAACTCAAACACGTTCCGTCTCACTTCATCGCTGATTTTTGAAAATTATATAAAAAGGATATCATTCATAATTTTAAAATGATAGAGCGTTTGTAGTCAAGGCCCAGAGGCTCTGGATTGATCTGCCCAAGAATATCAGGTCAGCTGAGTCAGTCATCGAAACATCCTTTCATCGGACAGCCTTTTCCTGATTTTATTTGAGCTTTAATGTCCTTTTATTCTTTTTAAATTGTTTTTTCTTTTTTACCTACACGGTACCTGTTTTTATACACCAAATGGTGTTCATATGTTGCTTTAAACGTACAATATGTAACTTTCTGCCGCTAGGGGTCTCTCAACCAAAACAATGGACGGTAAAACTGGACTTTTGATGACGTTGGGAAGTTGCGTGGAATTATGGGAGTTTTTAGTGTTAAACACCTTTGCACGAGTTTAACCATTCAAGTTTATTCACGTTATGTTTAGTAACGTTTATTCATGTTATTGTTATAAAATAGCTGCAGTTTCCCCAACATAATTACGTTTTTCTTGATTAGATTTGTATTTGTAGCTGACTTGTTAGCTAGTGAGCCAGCAAGCTAACAGTAGCCAGCAGCTAAAACACAAAATATTTCACATATCAATGTCATCTTTTGGATGGTTTCAACACCGGGGCGGACGGGGTTTGTTGTAACACTAGCTAGCTACTAAACGAGGCTGAGAGACGGGTGTGGGTGGGGATTGTCGGGGAAATCTCCGCGACAGCGAGCCAGGACGTTCGATGCCTGTTATGCAGCAGCAGAACATCTCCCAGCCGCCCGGAATTATCTCCCCTTCACTTTTCAGTAATCTTAACTTTTCGTTTTGGTGCTTAACCCACCTTTTGTCGGGTTGATTAGCTAACCGTAAAGACAGCTAAACGCAAAGAGGGGAGAAATTCGGCAGGGAGGAGATTTTCGGCACATACACCGGTAGCGCTACGGAGATGTAGCTAGCTACCGCTATTGGATGGCCGCTGTTGTGACTCGGAGCTGGGTCTGATATAGTCTGTTTCCCGACGTTTAATTAAACTGCCGTTAGCGTCGTAAGCACCAGGCACTGGAGATACGTTCTGGCCGGGGGTTGCTGTAATGAAAGTAGCCGGCTGATAGCTGACTGGGGGCTAACGGTAACTAGCTAGCTATATGTCCCGGGGCTGTTGTCAGCTGTCATCCCGACTGAGTCTCTCTGCGCCGGTGGAGGCAGACAGACCGGGGTGTGCTACTTTGGCTAAATTAGCATTAGATTAATTATACAGCTAACGTTAACGTTACTAGTGAAGTTATTTGTGGGTTAGCTCAGTCCTGTTAGCTGTGGTCGAAACAGTCATACTAAAAATAACTTTATTAGCGTGTTGAACGATGTAACCTCATAATGTTACCCATAAAGCATTAGCATCAATGTTAGCACATTGTAGTAACGTTAATAGATATTGAACTTTCAAAATAGATAAGGTCTCTGTTGTATTACTGTGATAAAAAGTGGGATGTAATTAATCACAAAATAATGCTGTATGGCAAAAAAAAGCAGTATTATGGTTACAAGTATTTTTTTTCTGTGACATTGTATGATTTACAATTACTCCTGAACGTATCATCTTCTGACGGAAGTTTGAGTAACTACACAGTGAAAGGTTATATGACGCCACTGACGGGCGACTAAAGGAAACGTGCCGTGTCTGAAAATAAAATAACAGATTTCTCTGGGTTTGACATTTGTTGGAAACATTTGGGATAGTGTAGGAACACAACTCATAAAAATATATAACATAGTTATGGTCGTTTTTAGACATTTTAAAGCAGAAATGTTACATATTGTACCTTTAAAAACCTGATGTTTATTATTATTATTATTATTATTATTATTATTATTATTATTATTATTATTATTATCATTATTATCATATGGTAAATAAAGCAAATGTATTAAACTGTCAGTGAATGCTTTGCAAATGTATTCAGCTAACATTTCTTTGCAGAAAATACAATTACTTATGTTGACAGCATCAAGTTCTTTCAAAATGCATTCGCTTTTGCACATTGGTGGTATATAAATGTAGTCTAAGTCAGGATTGAGCCAGTTTACCTTGATTTCGGATCAAGATGACAAGAGGAAGAGATCTAAAAGCAACGATGCCCCCATCCACAGGGCACAGGAGCTCACTGAATGAGAAGAATCTTGTGCAATGGCTTTTCTAGTCACCAGATCTCATTCCTAGTTGAACCTCTAGGGAGAATTCGTCAAATGTCACTCTCCACCACCATCAAAACACCAAATGAGGGAATATCTTTTGGAAGAATGGTATTCACCCCTCCAGCAGAGTTTCAGGGAGCTCTGCAACACCTTACTAAAGCCCCTTTCAGACATGAACATTTTCATGTTAATCTGATGCCAAATTTATGGCGGATTTGAGAAGCAGGAGCGAGTGTCCCTGACGCTGTAGGTCATTCATTAAGGCTTCAACGCAAACGCAAGTTCATAAGTCCAACTGAAATCACATTTAGACTAAACCAAACTGACATTAGCAGTGCATTTTCCCCAGTGAATGTTTGTGTGGTGGCTTGATCAACAATCTAAGCTGCAGGACAGACATGTGTGTGGTTATGTTTTTAGGTTAGATAAGAAGGAGACTTTAGCAGGAAAGCTAATGTGGGTTGCTGTCTAGTGTCTGTGGCTCGTGCATCATGGCAGTTTGAGAAATAGTCACAAAATGTAAAAATCGATTGATAAGTGTACATGGACACATATGTTTTTTTTTGTCCCGCTCAGTATGAATTTCAAACTATAATAATTTATACTTAATTATACCAAGGTCTGGGTGAATGCTCGATTCTGATTTACTGCCGGGTGTCCATTAAAAAGTGATATAGGACACCCACTAAAGGAGTTCGGTGAAACTGACTGTTTACTGTTCTAAATGAATGCGCTACATTAAATCAATAAGGAAATGTGGATTTATTATTTCCAAATCGTCCTCTGAACACCACAGGATGGCGCTAAAACACACAGGCTGCAAGAAGTACTGGCCCTCTGGACTGACTTTGTTTCACAGTGAATAACGTTATCGCTCACATCCCGTTCACTGTTCAGCTCGCTGCTTCAGCCTGCGCCACTGCAGCAGACAGTAACGTTACACATCGCGGATCAAATTCTTCGTAAAAGTTATATTGTTTCGGGGGCAATGCCGTGGCTGGATAGCTAGCTTGTCTTGTTGTTCAACATACTGTCAAATTATTTTTTACTGATTGCCAACTGTACACAATGTTATTGACTTTGGATATGGCTAGCATAGCGTTAGCTTTCTGGCTCGTAGCTAAACTGAAGGGTTCTATCAGCTGAGCGGACTATATAAATATCTCCACGTACTATGCTAAGGGAGGTAAGTCGTATCTAAGGTTCTTCCTAATTCCTGGTGGAGAGAACAACGTTTGCATTGCATAAGAACCTGATGGATGGGAATGATTGTTCCAGGTATTAGTCAAACCGTCAGGCGTAACCAGGGAAACGGAGTTATTGTTTGGATAAACTTTAGATTTCGATTGTAAAACTAATTAAAATATGAACTAATGTTTTAAAAATCTGTTATTGGCAAGCGTCCATGGTATAAGCGGGTTAATGCCCGACGAGGTGTCCATTGTCAGGTATTAATGGACGACGGCGAGGCGTGAACCGTCCGACGCTACTTAATCCCACAAAGGAAATTACAATGTTTTCACGCTGTCGTTAGAATACACATCACACACAGGCCTGAAATACACACACATGCTCAGTACCTATACATGCACTGACAGACAGAGTGAGGGGGTTGCAGGTGTTGATGGACAGGCATGCCGAGCAGTGGTTCGGTGCTTTGCTCAAGAGCACCTTGGCAGTGCCCCAGAGGTGAACTGGCACCACTCCAGCTCCAGTCCACCATACTTTGGTGGTTTATGGGGACTTGAACCAGCGACCCTCTGGCCACCCAATGATAGTTCAACTCAAACGGTTATTAAAATAAAGAAATTAAAAGCATGATAACATCTTGTAAATTAATGTTGATTAATGTAGCGGTTATAGTAAATAATAATGAAATGCCAATAACAAAGCGATACAGCTTCTCTGCTGCAGTCCGGACCGACAGAAAAAATACATGATGCAGACAAGAGAGATACTTCTAATTTAAATGCAATGGTTTGAAATTTGCCCCGAGCGTCACAAAAAAAATGTGTGACCACGTACACAAATCAATAGATTAAATTGCATGACTATTTCACAAATTGCTGTGAGACTGGGTTGCGTGTATTGTGTAGCAGGCTGCTGTCTGGCTCAGTGTAGTCTGATGCCCCCCCATCACCATCTCCTCTATTGTCGCTTAGCGCTACCAAGGACGGTTGTAATTGGTTCAAAGGAATACAAACAAGCTAGAACGTTTTTTCCCCCCCGTGTCACAGAATAGATCAGACATGATATGGTCACGTTACTGAATCTATTGGGTCGATAATTTTTTTGTGTGGCGATTACAAATTTTAAAGCAATGTATTTCAATGGGAAGCATATTTCGTGATCACAGACGGATGACGGTAGCGAGTAGTATTGATTGGTGGTGGATGGGTCAAACAACACAGGACTTTCACCCCGGAGACCGGGGATTGCATCTCGCGTGTTGCAGTTCCTTTCCGCGTTATTCTCTTCCTAACCACAACCGTCCTGCTGTTGTGGCGTTACATTTCCCCGTTGTTGTGTGCCCCTGCGCCCGGGGATTGCGTCCCACATGTGGCGGTCCGTCCTGTTGTTGTGGCCGGCGTGTGGCGCCTCATTTCCCCGTCGTTGCGTCCCCCAGAGCAGGTTCAAAAATTGTGACTTGTACACGTAATAAACGTCAAAATCGTAACCTGTAAACGAATCAATAAATCGAAAATAACGTGACGATTTCACGACCTGGCGCGAGACCGGGTTGAGGCAGACCACACTGACTCAGCGCTGTGGAGATACGTCTGGCAATATGAGATTAGGCTCTGTGTAGTCTCACTTTGCCAGACCTTCCTCCACAGCGCTGTGAAAGAGGGTCTAGCTAGTCCACACAGCATTCTGTGATGGGAGAAAAACGTGCTCTGGTTTATTGCCATTTCTTTAAACCAATCCCAATCGTATTCAAAATAGCCTCGGGAAGGAACTTGTCTTATATGTATATGTATGTATATGTATAAGTGAAAAATTTGTTTTAGTCGTGCAACAGAAATCTCAGATTGCCAACACAAAGAAAGCGGACGGTGACGGACAAACCTGCAAGAATTTAAGACAAATTAATGAATAACGATTAATGAATTTGACTTCCCTCCTTGTGGAGCTATTTCTGTGTTTAAATCATTTCGACAGTCAATATTTGTCATCTTCACTACACACTAAAGTTCACACATCAATACAGGTAAAGTAAAGCAATGCTTTGCTTAATTGCCATGGATACGCCTCTTGCGAAAGTTTAATAGGTCACATGAAATCTCTCTCCCGTGATTTAATAATTTGAACTATTTCAAGAACGCTCCAAACGGGTGTCTCTATAGCCTAACCGTTTCAGTTCTAAACAATATTGATTCACGATTCCCTCTTGAAAGATAATGAACTTCTGCTGTGTACCTGGTGTGCGTTCCCCCACACTTTGCCTGTTGAGCGGCTGTGAGTCATGCAATTAAAAGCTGAAAGCAGAAAGGGCCTCGCTGTTACTGTGTTCCAGGGAAAAGGGCACCAGTGTACAGCGTGTGGTTTGGCCATGGAGGCGATAAAAGTACAGCTTGAAAGCTTCACTGTCCTTTATCTCTTACTTATTCATTTGCACACACCGCTTACACACATATCTATATATATATATATATATATATATATATATATATATATATTGTACAGTGTATATCTGACATTTTCTTTCTCCATTAAAGGAGTAGTTTGTTGAGAGTTCAATTAAAATCACTCTGATATATGTGCATTAAATATGTATACATTTAATTTAAATTTGGAGCCAGCAGCCGGTTAGTTTAGCTTAGCACACAAAATTGGAAATGGAGCCACAGAGAACCTGGCTCTGTCTGAAAATAAATAATTCCTAGCACCTCTAAAGCTCACTAACCAACAAGTTATATCTCGTTTATTTAGTAAAGTGTAAAAACATCAAGTTCGCCATTTTACAGGGGGTTATTTGCCAATTTTTGTTCCTCCGTCAATGTGTTCCCCCTTGCTTAAAGGGACAGTTCACCCCAAAATCAAAATTACATATTTTCTCTCTTACCTAGATTGTTTTGGTGTGCATTGCCCAGTGTTGGAGATATCGGCCGTAGAGATGTCTGCCTTCTCTCAAATATAATGAAGTTGATGGTACTCGGCATGTGGTGCTCAAAGCGCCAAAACTATATATATTTAAAAAGACTCAAAAGCAATCTCTCTTTCCACAAATCATGACCTGGTTACTCCACAGACCTGGTTGTGAGCAGCTTCACGTACGCACGTTGGCAGAAAGAAAACGTGAAGGGTTCTCGGCTGAGCTGTAGCGTTAGCTAGCTTAGCTGAGCTAGCAGTATCTACGCTGTTAACTAATCTCCACAAGCTAGCATGAGCCTTTCTTTCATGAGCACGCTTTCCTACATGAAACTGCTCACAACCATGTCTGTGGCTTATCTTGAGTAACCAGGTCAGGATTTCTGGAAAGAGACATTGCTGTAGAGATTTTCAAATGTATTTATTTATTTTTTTGGCAACACCAGCCAAGTTCCATTTAATTTCACTATAGCCTATCCGAGAGAAGCCAGACATCTCTACGGGTGATATCTCCAACACTGGGCAACTCACACCAAAACAATCTAGATTGATACATAGCACTAGAGGTAAGAGGGAAAGGTTTTTTTTTTTACTTTGCGTGGAACTGTCAGTTTAAACTTCCACCTACGGAACATCAATTACCTCCGCCCCTCCCTTACCCCCCACACTGCCTCCCTCACAAACCCCATACATAAACTTCAACCCCCCTCCATCCACCACATCACTCCAGTCCTCCAACAGCTCCACTGGCTCCCGGTCCAGTTCCATATCCAATTCAAAGTCCTCCTGTTTACAATCAAGGCCATCCGCAACCTCGCCCCCCCCCCACACATCTGTTAAAAACTATTCCTATTCCACGTGATGTCAATAATTGTTCTACCTCTTTCTGTCGTTGTTATTGCTGTTGTATTCTTTATTTTTTGCTGTTTTTAAATGTCTTATGTATCCCTGTACGGTGTCCTTGAGTGCAGAGAAAGGCGCCTTTAAATACAATGTATTATTATTATTATTAATATTATTAAACCTATATTTATTTAATCAGGAAATCACATTGAGATCGAGATCTCATTTAGAAGTGAGACCTGAGTACAAAATGAAAATTCAAACAAAAATACAATCAAATTAAGATAAATCAAGACAGCAGTATGCAGGTGTAATTGCAAAAGAAATTTAAACACAAAGAAAACCCATTCATAAAAAAATGCATTTTAAAATAACACTGATGTAAAAACAAGGATGTAGAAGTCACAGTTAAGCTGATCCCAACCTTGGCCCTTGGCCCAGACAGTAACCTCTGCTTAGCCTAACCGTAACCAACCTAACCTGTGGCGTGATTAGACTTGAATTTGGCAGGAAGCGGCGCAAACACTTCTGCTTGGTTAGTTATAGGCCAGGCAACACACAAGAGACTCCAGAAAGTTACAGGCCCTGGCCAAGATGCTTCATAACCTCTCATAAAAAAATAAAAATAAAAAAAAACTATTGCTTTTCAATTTCGAGATATAACCAATTAATTTGTTAGCTTTAAGGGAGCTGGTGGTAGGTAGAATTTGCTACCTTTTAAACAGAGCCAGACTAGCTGTCTCCAGTCTTTGTGCTAAGCTAAGCTAACCAGTTGCTGGATCCAGTGACATACTGTATTCAGCCTACAGATGCAAGAGTGGCATGTTTCTTCTCATCTCAAACTCGCAGAGAAAGGCATGGGAGCATATGTCCCAAAATGTCAAACTATTCTTTTAAACATTTGACTGTCCAGCTGCCTGAATCGGTGACTGACAAATTGATTACATTAATTGATTTTGCTGTTGTTGTTGGATCCTCCCATGAATCCATCCTGCATTGCCCCAGGCCATCAATTTCTTTTCCGTTAGCAAAAACATCTCTACCCCAGTAACAAATAAGACGCATAAATAACTCATAAACGGCTCAGATGTTACAATCATGATGCAACTGTTGTGTCTTCTCTCATCTTCTTGTCATCTTGGCACGCACACACACACACACACACACACACAGAACGCTACAGTACTTCTTATGTACAAGACATTTCAGTGGGAGTTTAGTGTCAACTGTTTACAAGCACACAGCGCTGTTTTCTCTTTCACACGATGCTAAGTTCATTTCATCATTAATGTGTTTCATTTTACTGATGAATACAAATAAATACAGGAGAGCTGGATTCAACGATTATTAAAAGTAGGAGGGAGGGAAACACGGAGAAAAAAAACTAGAGCGTGAGGGAGCTTAAGCTTTTTGTCAGACACATTCTCAGGAGAAAAAGAGATGGCCTTGAACTATATAGTCTGCTTATAGCATTGCTTCCTTTCATATGGGGCTCATCCCTGTATATTGCTCTCGCAAGTCAGCGAGGACATTATTGCACACAACAGTATATGTATCTAAACTGAAGGTCAATCAAAACATTTTCATAGTGTTATTTGTCACCTATTGTACACATCTTGCCTGCATTATCTGAGGCTTAAGTAAAGGCATTGTGTTCTAAAACACATTTCTATAGGAAATATACAATATGGCCATGCTGACTTTCACAGTAGGAGAAAGTTTGCACACATAAAGCTGAGAAAATTACAGATAACAGTGTCAAACTGTACGCAGAACCGTTCTATTACGCCCCCCACATCTCTGTCACTGCTCTACTTTAAAGTGGGTTAGTTGGGCTATGTCTGCCCTGTATGGCTGCTGCTCCTTTGTACAAACTCTCTGTTCTGATCTTCTGTCACGGCCCCGGGGCCAAACGCAGCCGTGATGGACACAAATCCATCTGACAGCTTTGCACACACATTCCCTGAAGCCTTCCCGACCTGTTCCCAGAGGCTTTCCTGAGGACGGCTCAAAGCTCTTCCCGGGGCAACGTGATGCAGATGCACAAGTGGGAACGCACAGATCCGATAGCCACGCGCACATGAGAAGATACAGAATGTACACATACTCTCCCGAGCGGACCAGCAGCTGAGTGGCCGCGGGGACGATGCCCAGATCTGAACCCAGAACATACACACCCCCCTCTGTGTGGACACACCCGGAGCCTGTATATGCGGGATGACAGATGGCTGGGTTAGGCGTGTGAGTCCCCAGGGTGCGTTTCCTCGGTACCTGCAGCATGTGGGGGGACCTGAGGCAAGGAGTGGCACAGCAGACGGCGCAGAAGGGGGTTACACGCCAAGAAACAAACAGTCACAGCAGCGAAAAAAAAAGATTTTCTGGGGTAAGAAGAGAGAAGATATCAACCCGTTCTCATTCCCAAGTCGTCAAATACTGACGCTTGGTCAGTGTCTCTCAGCGGCGTCAGACACCGATGCAAAAATCACCCTTTAGCACCGGGCATAGCTGCAGCTCGACCGCGGTGCTGTAAGATGACGTAGTGTTTAGAGCCACAACGGTAGCGAGTAGTGTGAAAGACCAAAAACCTGCGTACGGAGGCAGACCGGGGTTTGTGTCCCGTGCTTGTCCCGCGTGTCACCGAAACGTACCTTTTCTAACCCCACCCACGATGTTTTCCTAAACCTGTTGCTGAAACGAACATTTCGTAACCCTACCCACAATATTTTCCTAAACCTACCGGTCACTGAAACGTGCATTTTGTAAACTCACACACAATCTTTTCCTAAACCTAACTGTCCCGTACATGTCAGCTAAACGTGTCCGCTGAAATTGGAGGCATAACAGAGCTCAGACACCCACTGCACCCACAGAAAGACACATAGTCACAAAATAAAATACCCACACGTTATGTTCAGTATTCACATGAAAGGGGTTTTGGATGTAGAGGCCTACCTTTTGATGCAGAGAAATCATTTCTGAGTCCATGTTGCTCTGAGCATCCACACACTGCATCCCGTGTCACAGCGTGAAGGCGTCAGGGGAGGCGAGGGGTGGGATACAAAGGCTGAGGTGCACATGAAAAGGCATAGTATGCTAAACGAATAACAAAATGTTTCGCCCGGCGAGAGCGGTGTGTAGTGGTGTCATGAGGGCGGTAGGGACTTTGAAACGTGTGTGTGTGTGTGTGTGTGTGTGTGTGTCTGTACGGACTTCCAAACCCTTTCATCAAAGGCTCAGCGAAGTCATTTGAAGCTTGAAACGGTGTCATTAGCTGTCAAAGCAGCATGACGTGAATAGAACCATGAGTTAGAGTCATACAACTTGAGAGTATAATGGACAATGAGCAGATTAATTTGGAAACACAAGTGGCTGGTGTCCACCTACTGACTACGTGCAAAATCAATTCCACAGGCCTCACCTGCCATCGGCTCAATGACAAGCTGCATATTGGTTTACGTATGAAAAATCTATTACCATGCGTATACATCCCCCTGTCACTGAATTGTCAACTAGCAGCTAGGGGCTGGGTATGGCCAATGATTTCCCAAATCAGTTCTCAGAGAACTTAGTCTGTAAATTGTACAAGCAAGAAGCATCCCTCAAATATTTTTTATAATGCACCAAGTTAATGTTTATGTTTAAGAATTGACCCCCAAAAGGTTTGTTTAAAGTACTTTTTATTTATAAGGACTACCATTAATATATTAAAAGACTGATTTAGGGATTTTAATAATCAATATCAGATCACTTAAACAAAGAGCGATTTGAATTTGAATCGATTCATGGAATCCAGAATCGATTAGTGTACCCCAGCCCTACTAGCAGCTGACTACGAGCTGATTTGCCATATCCAGCTTACAATATTCTTGTGTACTTTTTCCCTTTTTTACATTTAAAAAAAAATTGGCACACCTTCCTTGATCTCCTGAAAAAATGTGAGCCATAGTTACCCAAACGCAGAACTCATGTGTGTTGCCTTACCCTTGTACGGAGAAGAGATGATGTTTCATTCAACAGAGCCCCATTAAAATGTGTTTTCGCAGTGATCCTCTGCAGTGGTGTAACAAGCGTCTTCGGTCTTAGTGACCCTGGGTTAGAGGGTCGGTTCACACAAATAGTACGAAGAATGTGTACGTTATTAATCCTGCAAGGGGAAATTCAATGTTTTCACTTGTCATTCCCACACACAGGCATGTATGGAGGTTTCCAGAGCAAGGGGGCTGCCTCACAAGACGGCGCCCAGAGCATTTGGGGTTTCGGTGCCTTGCTTAAGGGCACCTCGGCAGTGCCCAGGAGGTGAACTGCCACCTCTCTACTTACCAGTCCACACTCTGTACTTGGTCCATGTGGGGACTTGAACGACAAAAATAAGAAAAGAAGAAATATTTTCTCACATAGCTGCAGTGGTATTTTGCTATGCAGGTTGCTTCGGTTTTATGAGCTTCGGTTTTGCGATGTCTGCCTCCAAGACTTCTTCTGGATGTTAATGGGATAATATTTTCGCTGTGTAAAAAAAAGAAACAAAAATCTCTCCCTTACTAGATTGTCCACAGACCCCATTAAGCATGTTTAAACAGACTCTCTGCAGATTTTCATGGAGGTTGAGTTCACCAGACTTTGATCTAAAGATTATCCACAATAATAAATATTTGATTGGAAGTGCAAAGGGTTTCATCCGAGTATAACAAAATTGGACAACCTCCAGTATGATGTGTTGATCCTCAGTTGAGTGCATGATGCAAAAATAATAAGAGAACTCATGATCACGTATAGGGAAAGTCTTACTGTGCATATCAACGATATTCTGTGAGTTCTATAATGTAAAGCAGCACACTCTGCAAACAAGCTGACTCCAAAAGTGTTGCAGTAACCAACCAAGTAATCACTAAATTTCAAATTGTAATCCCTGACTCTACTCTGTGCCGAAAAGAAGTAATCGCATTACTGTGTCCATACAATAGTTACAGGGTCAACAACAACATAATATCCATGGAAATGAGTTGGTCTGAAGTCCAGGATCATGGCACTTTTTATCCCCTAGAGTGGAGCTCAGACAGGAGTGCAGACCCGATGTAATGACTGTGAGCACATCAAGGTGCGTACAGTATGATCAAAGTCCAGGAGAGTGGACATTCGGATTCAGCCGTAATGTGGCATGCAAACACCTTATCGTGCGTCCCTGAAGTCAAGTCACGTAGCAGTAGGTCAGCAAAAAAAAAAAAAAAAAAAGAAATGCTGATAAACAATGCAATGATCACCTCCATGTTGACATGAAAGTGAAAGTCTGAGACCGGTAATGGGAAGGATAAACTTTCTCTCATTTTTCATTCTCTGTGATGAGTTGGAGAAGATGAAACCAGCAGAGCGGTAAGTGTGGCAAAGTCCACGCTACCAGAAACTGGGTTCATCCTCAACTAACTCAGTTGGTAGAGAAATGACAGAGAAAAGAAACTTGGATAATGTACACAAGGTAACTGAAAAACCAGGTCCCTATAGGTGCTATATGTTCAAAGACTCAAACCTGAGATAGCATGTGTGAACTGTTTCCATTGGGAGTATTTATTTAGTGGACAATTGCTACTCCTAGTAGAACGAGACTGTCCTCCCCAAAAAAATGCTTACATAGGTCTTTTGTCCAAAGCGGCAATTACGACTCCTATTTACGTTTATAGTGGTGGCGCCCTCTAGTGGCCTCTCATAATTATTACAGAAGCAAACTAGGAAGTGAGGTGACGAGGTTAAGAGAGCCAAATTTGGTGTAAGAAGGTAGGTTTGGGGTGGTGGATGGGTCGAAAACAGGCTTTTACCGAGCAGACCGAGCTTTCACCCAGGAGACCGGTGTTCGAGTTGCATTATGTAATACTGACAGCTAGTGTTTAAAATAGTTACTGCAGTAAAAAATCCAAAATACTGGAGAGAGTCGTCTCCCCCGCCCCCTCCTCCCCAGACTCAAAGTTCACGTAGGTTGCCAGGCTGAGACCGGAGCATCCAACAATGTTGCTAGACTCTTGTCTCACATAGCCAGACATTACTTCACATCACAGCGGAGTAGCTAACGTTAGATGCTGGCTATATTGACAGTCATAAAAGCCCGTGCTCACTCGGAACTCTGTACCCAAATGACAGACACGGGATCCCCCAGTCAGAGCTGGTTAATGTGGCTCAGGAAAGGGAAGTTTGGGGTCCCCTACTGGAGCTGCTGCCCCGCGACCTGACCCCAGATAAGCGGACGAAGATGGATAGATGGATGGATGAAATACACACTTTATTGGCTTAGAATTACAGCAACTCACGGTCTCAATTGTTTTTGCGAGTAACCAACTCAGGTACCCTAGCTATATACATTAATGTGAGTACACAAATGTTGAAATGACATCAAATGCCCGTCCCTAGTAGCCGTGATAAATTAGCCTGAAGCTAATGCTTACCTGTTCAGGAGGAAATTAGCCAACTCTGTGTCCTTTTGGGCTCTAAGCTGTCTCCATCTTTTAAATACATCTCCAATATTTACGCACTGTTCATGCAACTGTTAGAAACATGCAGGTTTTTTTTTATAGGTTGGGTAGAATCCATCTCCGTTGATCCCGTTCGTTCGTTGGCTGCCTTAATGACTGTACTACCGTTACAGCTGTGGCGTGCTGGGTTAACGTTTTTACAGTTATATCTGGCAACCCGGCCTGGCTGTCAAACTGGGCCGTTGATACCAACTCACAGGCCAAAACACACACAGAAATTCCATCACAGAAAGGAAATTTCAAAAAGGAGAAAATACTGACATTAGCATTGTTGTCAGAAAAGATAGTATTTCAACTTAGCATGTTTCCTTAATATCTGACGTCGCATTGGGGTAATTTTGGGATTTATTACAGTAAATATATTACATATTGGACCTTTAAGGGAAAAACGTCATGTTTCGTCATGCGCATAACTGGAAGTTAACTAACCTAACAGATGATTTTAACCCAAACCACAATCGTTTCCTAAACATAATGCTCGGTTAGGTTGTAACCTTGGTTCTCTGAGTGAAGAGACTATCTCTCCACTGTTACATATTCCATATGTACAGGGAACTCTTTAAGACACCCCGTGAGGAGACAGTGCTGTCCAAGCCCGGACAATGGAAAAACAAGTTATGATGAACTGTTCTAAAAGAACACTATGATCCATTAACCAGGTCACAAGCTTTATGAAAAGGTGGGAGACCTCGTCACAGGAGATCATTCATTACACGGCTTATTATGTGGCTCGATGCGCAGCATAATATTAGGCTATTGGGCAAGTCATTACGCAGCTTATTGCGCAGTTATTGTGCGGCTCAATGTGCTGATATTATGCGGCTTACTACACGCCTAATGTGCGGGTCACTACGCGGCTTACTGTGCGGCTTATAGCGCCTTATCAGGGCGTGAGGCCTCCTGGTCTCGTGCCACAACCTTGAGTGTTGGCCGAGGTTCAGAGATCCACAACCGTTCTCAGCCCCTGGCACGCCTGGAAAGGCCAGTGTCCAAAAATCCCCTGTGCACAGCGGCAGTCACCTGCATAAGCAGAGGCTGCTGGCAGGACAAGGGCTCCGCTGGAGTTCCCTGCTCACCCCCTTTTCACAATAGGTCTCGCTGAGCTGAGGGAGAAATAGAGGATGGAGGGCTGTATAGATCAGAGGGAGCGGCCGGCAGGCAACCTGCTCCCTAGCATCTAGACCACTTCCAGCCGTTGGTGAGACACACAAGGTTTGTGGAATCAGGATTCTACTAGGGTGGAGTGCACATTTGCACCCTCATACTTTCTTCACTTTAACCGAGAGAGGAGTGCTCAGTTTTACAGGTTTACAGGAAGGGCAATGTCCAGAGATATGGCAGATTCAAGCTTGTAAAACATTTTCAACAGGGACCCCTCAGAAAGAGAAGGATCTGTTTGCTCCCTTTCAAATAAACAGCAACAGGCCTCTCTAGTACGTGCTGTTTTTAAATCAGATTTTAACATGCACGTTCGAAGGGATCTGACCGCCCTGGGAGAGATGCTGACTCGGTTGGAGCCGGGAGAACAAACAGCTGCTGCAACCGGACTCCCGGCGACAGTCAAACCGTTGTCACTTTCTTTGTATGGAGATACATATTTTCCCTGGGCGCGTAAACCAAGCCAGCAATACACCTGAGGGACTTCAGCATCCAACCACCCCGGGCTTTACCTCAAGGCAGAGAGACGCTGGTTAGGCATCAAACATGTCTGCTGTCACAGGAAAGTGTCTGTTTCGTCTGTTAGCCGACTTCACGCCTGCTCAGCACGAGACCCCACACGGCGCTTAAGCTCACGAGGACGCAAGCAATACGCCGGTAAAGGGAGACAAGCAGCTGCTGCAACTGGACTCCTGGAGACAGTCAAAACTGTTGTCAGGTCAACGTGGCATCATGACTTTGCGTAAAAATACACGCCACTTTCCTAAAGCTAAATGGCGTGTTATCTGCACGCATTTTCAGCTATCCACGACAAAAACACGCTTAGGAAAACAATAAATGGTTGGGTTTAGGAAAGAAACATTGGGGAAGGCTTAAAAAACAAATATAAAAAAAATGAAAAAAAACCGACTGAAAATCGCCACACACGGGACGCGACCCCATGGTTCACCCATCCCCCACCCCAACCAACCTCCTTATGCGGACCTACGTCCCTTTATACTACTCGCTACGGCAAAAATTCACTCGTAATGGAGGTCAATGGCGGGAAAATTGCGTCGATAAACACGCTAAAAAGCCATTATGCGTCTTGATAACACGCCAAAATGGCATCCGAATTGGCGTGTCATACATACGCCACTTCATGAGATCAGTCTGGTCAGGTATACTACTTTATTTGCAACACGGGAACAACAATCCACTGGAGGCTGCCCACAGACAGGTTTCTAACTTAACAGCTAAACAGATTCACTGTTGCAACCCACACTTTCTGTTTTTCTCTATGAGATGGTCTACTCCTCAGGTGGAGATCACACAATCAGTGATTCCACGCCAGCACAGGTGCTTTATAGGAAATAGAATAGGGCGTGGCCGAGCAAGTGGGTGTTTATCTTAAAGAAGTATCCATGTACCTGACCTCAGGGGGATCATCCCCGTATATATGGAATAGGTAACGGTGGGAGTCTCGATACGATAGAGAACTAAGTAGTTTCTTTGCATAAACATAACCAAACTGCGACGGTTTCCCAACTGGAGCTGTAAATGTTGTTTTGCAAATTGGATTTTAATTTGATCCGTCTCAAACTCAAGTGCCCATGGATTCAAGAATGACACGGTAACACAACGAAGGGATTTTTTGATGAGCAAAGCCAGCTCTCTTCTGATTTATTCTTTGAAAAATAACTGCATATGTGCATGCAAGTTACACTTTGGAACATGTCAAGGCAGATGTTCAGAGTGTCTGAGCGATTGAAGGTTGGTGTGTGTCGGTAACAAGCACGCATGTGGGTGAACACTAGACAAACAAAAGGTCCGCCGAGCGTTTGTGCTTTCGTTCAGCATTTGGGCAAACAAATGGGTTTGACACATAAAGCACAGTACACTCATGAAGAATGCATAAGCCCCGCAGGCAGGCTTAAAACAAACAGTCAACGTGTCCAAGACAGGCCTAATACATCTCAGAACATCACACACACACACACACACACACACACGCACACACACACACACACACACACACACACAATATGGCAACACCACTGTAAACACAGCATCCATAAAACAATGTTTCTGCTGACAACACAAAGGCGTTCTCCACTGGCACCCCCCCCAATCCCCCCACCCTCTCCCCTCATTCACTTTATCTCTCTCTAACTTGGCGAGGAGACAGAAAAGCTGATTTGCTGTGCAGCAGGTGATCCAGTGACAAATTATTGCATGTGTCCATCTTTAAAACAGAAAGCATGTGCTGCATGTGTGCGTGCATGCATTTAGGTGTATATGTGCTACATGTATATTTATGAGTTGTGTGTGTGTGTCTGCGAATGTGTGTGTGTGTGTGTGTGGGGTCAGTGATGCTGACTAGAGAAGAGGGTCGCCTGAATACAGAAAGCCTGAAATCTTTCTCTGTCCCCCCTCTCACTCCTTCTCTAAATTGCATCAGTATGAAAAAGCAAAGAAGAAGTCAGGGGCAGTGCGTGAGACCAGATAAAGATAGAGAAAGTGATATAGATACAGATAGACGTTTAAAGTGAAGACGGATAGAAATTCGCATCTCTCTTGCCCGCTTCATCCATCTCTGTCCGATCCTTTCTCCGTCTCCGCTGTCCAACATCTTTCTTACATCTCACGCTTTTCATCTGCTGTCGCTCTGCTTTAACCCCACGCTTTAAGTGACAAAGTCTATCTCGCGCTTCTGAGAAGTACATGCATGTTTTCACATCCGTTTAAGTGAATAAAGCACACTGTGTTTTACAAAGATAGCGATCATGCAATTTGAGAGATATGCCTAAGGAAATCTAGCCTGTAGCGTGTGCCCTGTGGGTACAGACAGTTATTAGGTAATTCTAGATAAGTGAGGCAGAGCTGAAACAAGAGATCACACGAGGTGTTCACTTCGCTAATATACGAGGCAGGCATTATTCTACATTTTTCCTACAGTCATTAAGACCCATTAAAAAGCCCAAACTGACAATTTGATGGTCTGTCTTACAATACTGTCCAAAATATTCATCTTATCAAGTAATTTATGTCCATAATTGATTCCTAAAACTGTGTTTTCTTAATATGCACCAGAAGGAAAAGGATAATACACTTTAGGGAGTCAATTTCAGATAAAAATTAGTTGAGGAGATCTTTCGTGTGTCTATAGGACACGGCAACAAACATTTTTCCTACTGAAGATCTATAAGTTTCACTAATGGGTGTTTTTTTATATTTAAAAGCAGGGCTAAGTATTTTCACGGGCACTGGTAGTTTGTAGCAAATGTTACTCAAACAGCAGTAAATATTGATTCTGTTGGGGACTATTTTCAGTTGTGGGATAATACACATTTGGTGAGTTAGGGAGTTTTTTAACGCCACCAAGATGGTGTATTAGAGATGGACACAAACAGGCCCCGTTAACGCTGGGTTTTAAAATGCGTTTCGGTGATCCGAACACAAGTCGACAGCCGAGACACATCGCCGTTTACATCTGTGTGTATCATAAGTCTCCAGCTGACCACTCGTGTTCAGATTTAAATACTGACTACGTCACGTCCACTAGAGGGTCAAAAGGCCCCGCGCACAATTATTACGTTCACACTCGCACCAGTCACATTAGCAGTTGTGTTGGTACAGCTGCAGATATCCAACACAGCTCCAAATCCATCAGGCAAACAGAGGGCCGGTCACACAACACTTGTGTCCAACTCTTGGTAAAATAAGCAAGTCATAGAGTGTTGCTGCCCTCTCACCACATCCTGCATTGGTGACATATTTTCCTGTTACATCGTTCAGGATGCATGCATCAGGATGCATTAGTGTTTACAATACAAAAGATGTGTGGTCAAATGTGCCCCAGACCACCTCAGCAAGTTGTTTTAAACTGCTCATATTATGCTCATTTTCAGGTCCATAATTGTTAAGGGTGTAGCAGGGAAAGGCGGACCCAAAATGCACAGAGCAGGCAGGCCGGCAGGTGTAAGTAAAAACAAGGATTTAATGATGAAACACAAAAAGAAAACAAGGAAGTCCTGAGCGCAGCAGCAGGCAAAAACAACAATACCAAAAATGAAACAAAAGGAAATCCATGGAGCAAAAAAACAGACACAAACTAACACCGGGAGACACGACAGGCACACACAGAAACATACAAACAATGATCTGACACTCAACAAGGGGAACACCAAGACTAAATACAGAGGGTAATGAGATAACACAAGACAGGTGACACAAGGGCTGGGAAACAGGTGAAACACATTAGGCTGGGCAGCGTAATCAAAAAAGGTGGGAAAACACAAGACAGGAAGTAAAACCAACAAGACAAGACGGAAAACAAGACCGTCAAAATAAAACAGGAAACAGAGCACAAAACAGACTACCAAAATAAGACAAGACACCAAAACCATAACAATAATTGTTTTTAGAGGTTATATCAGAAGAGGTTTACGTGGATTTATTTTAAGAAAACACCATATTTTTGTTGTACTGCACATTGCTGCAGCTCCTCTTTTCACCCTGTGTGTTGAGCTCTCTGTTTTAGCTACAGAGTGACACATCTCACTTCTGTTCCATCTTTGTTGGGCGCAGTAGCTAGGTAAAGACTGCTAGCCAGTCAGAAGCAGAGTATGAGGGCGTGCCCTGACAGTACCTAGGGAAGGACTACTAGCCAGTCAGAAGCAGAGTATGAGGGCGTGCCCTGACAGTACCTAGGTAAGGACTACTAGCCAGTCAGAAGCAGAGTATGAGGGCGTGCCACGCTAGCAGCTAGGCGAGCATTATAACGTGTGTTACAAAGTGACCACGTTTGTCTCTGAAGTAAAGGCTGGACTACAATAGAGCTGTTTGGAGCAGTTTGTGAACAGTGTTTTCTGTTGGAGATGGTAAGTCCCTTTGGGGAGGACTTTGGGCTTTTTCACTTTGTAAACCTATAATGTGCACAAAAAAGATATTTAACACAACAAAGGCAAAAAGCATAATATGAGCACTTTAATGATCGGATCACAATCCGTCTAGAAATGGTGTTTGACTACAGTCAGTCCTCAAGTCACCCAGTGCAACTGTGTGGCTCATTAATGTCATTCTAAAGGAAAAGTTTGACATTTTGGGTGATATTGCTTTCTTTCCAAGAGTTAGATAAGAAGTTTAATATCACTGTAATGTCAACATGAAGAAGCCACAGCAAGCTTGGCTCTGTCCTAACACAAACTGTAGTGTAAAAGTGACTTGGTGGTTGAAGTAAAACCATAAATTGTAATTTTTACACTTTGGTTTTTAGATGGATTCAACAAAGAAGATATTACGTTAATTTGTCAGCTTTAGAAAATAAAAAATCTCTGGACAAAGCCAAGCTTCCAGCATAATCTCGAACGAACAGATATGGCAGTGGTATTAATCTTCTCATCGAACTCTCTACGAGAAAGCAAATAAGACTATTCCGCAATTTCTTTTAACAGTTTTTGGACAACAATGAAGCTCCATCCATCCATCCATCTTCGTCCTCTTATCCGGTATCGGGTCGCGGGGGGGAGCAGCTCCAGCAAAGGACCCCAAACTTCCCTTTCCAGAGCCACATTAACCAGCTCCGTCTGGGGGATCCCGAGGCGTTCCCAGGCCAGGTTGGAGATATAATCCCTCCACCTAGTCCTGGGTCTTCCCCGAGGCCTCCTCCCAGCTGGACGTGCCTGGAACACCTCCCTAGGGAGGCGCCCAGGGGGCATCCTTACCAGATACCCAAACCACCTCAACTGGCTCTACTCCGAGCTCCTCACGGATGACTGTGCTCCTCACCCGATCTCTAAGGGAGACGCCACCCACCCTCCTGAGGAAACCCATTTCGGCTGCTCGTACCCTGGATCTCGCTTAACTTTTTTTGTTGATGAATTAATTAATTAAATGGTGGTTTTGGTTTTGCTGATAGTAAGAAAGTATACCATTCCAGCATCATCATCCTTTAAACACAGGACGTAAAAGAATCGTGAAATTGTGAAAAGGTTGTAAACAATTTCATGCAAATACAGGGTGAACAATAGGTGAGCTTTCAGTTTCCCCCCTCCCTTTGTCGCTCTGCTTCTCTCTCCCTCTCAGAGCCAGGGCAGAGCCTTTCGACAGGGATAAAGGGAGAGGGCTTTTTTTTTTTTTTTTTTTTTTTGCCGTCTATTGAATGCTCTTTGAAGCATTCCCAAAAGGTTGATCCTATTCAGAGAAAGGTTTCCTATTTCTCTGATGCTCTTCAATAATTCATCGTCCTTTTTATGGTTTGGTCTCAGCGTTGGAAGGATTACCTAAACCTGGCTGCATATGAATAATATCACTGTAATAGTCTCCATCCAGAGTACTGCATCCACAGAGCAGTGGGTATTGGAGATAGATTAAAAAAAACAAACAAAAGTTTAGGCATCAAGCCTACAACAGAAAAGAGTTCATGGATCCTCCCGGATGGGCAGGAGACAGAGAGAAATGGAAACGTCAGGCATCAAATGCATAACAAATGGATTTCTGTGCTTCTGTGGTTTTCAAGCACAGTGCATTGCACTTAATCTTCTCCATAGGTCAAATGCGTTTCTTTGTGTAAGTACACAAAGGAATAGGAATGTGCATTTGTATGCCAGGCATGAGCATGTTTTTTTCATAGACGCACACGCATTGCATCTATAAAAAACAGCCACTTCAGGTAGTTCATGTTGTAAATCAGACCTTGGCACCCACTCAAAGTAATGCAGACCAGATAATGTATGCTAGTGAGTAGAAATGCGGTTTTCACATGCTCGGCCATGATCTGCGACCAGCAGGTCAGTCTGACATATGCCGATTTCATGCCGGTCAATGCTACAATTAACTGACAACAGAAGTTATACGATAACATAATAATACAGTTCTCAAGGAACATTGCAGTGAATTTCCCACACTAGGAGTAATTTATATAGTTCTAGTGATCCATTATCTGTTCAAAAATGTCCTATGTTCTGTGCAAAATGTTCTATTAAAGAAAAGAAAAAATAAATAATTGTGTGTGCTGTAAAGTGGTTAGAAAAAATGAAATCGGAATCGGCTAAAATCGGTATCGGCTGGCCTAACTCAAAGAAAATCGGAAATCGGAAATCCAGAGAACAGAAGCCAGCAGGCAAGTGTTATTTACATAAACTTCTGGTGTACTTACAAACTTTCCAATCCATCGTTTTATGAATGCATAACCTATTTGTACTAGTGTAGAAGTTTGTTATCATTTCGGGCATTATTAGTGGGGTCATTTACAAGATACAAACGTGGGTCCATTAGCCCCTGCGCTAAGCTATTCAGCTGATAACGCTACTCTACGCTGACTCTCCCAATGTTCGACCCAGCTGAAAAAAGCTTCTGGGGGGGTGTTTGGCTTAAGGTAATGGTGCAAAGGACCCTAGGGTGAAATTACTCCAAACCATCACTTTAAATGTCTCCAAATCAACCTGGCAGGCTAGTGTTTAGTTATAGAGTAGTGCTTTTATAATTTTTTTTTCAAATGCAATAAAATTGAATAAAACACCCAAATTCAATAAAAGTATTGAACTGATCATTTATTTTACTTGTGAAGAGCATTGTAGGGAACCATCAACGTTACTTTTTTTTGAAAATTTGGTTGAAAGAAACCCACATTTCTGATACAGAAAGTTTTTGAAAATGTATCAAATGTGACCTGAAGACAATGTAATATATTATACGTGTAATTGTCATATAATACTCATTTAAGGCACGACCCATCTTGCCTTGTTTGGAAGTATCTGAATTTCTTATTATGTTTTTTTACTCATTTATTCAGGTTTGTCTTTTTTTGTCACCCATCTGCCTGTATTGGGCAACTGCACATGCATTCACGATATGTAAGTTATTTCACTCTGTCCCTTATAAGGGAAACTTAGGCACAACATTGAAAAGACTTTCTTTATTCAAATCCCCAAACCAGACCACACAGGACACAGGATTTGATATGCCAGTTTATTAACAATATAATTAGGCTTCAGGGTGGGCAAGGCCAACATCATGAACATAGGGAAGGCTGACCAAAGACAAGTTCCATAGAGGTGACCAGGCTGAGGCCAGTACAACACCTATGGTATCGTGGATGTACTGTACATGCAATGTGAAAGAAACAGGGACATTTAATTTTTATTATTAGTATTATTAGCAGCTTTCAGTACTTTGTGGCTCATAATCTCTGTTTGGAGCTAGGGTCCTCTGTTTCTGTTCTTACTTTCATCTAACATTTTTTTTTCATCACTGTTACAGATCCCTCGCTAGAGGAAACTAATTGGACAGGAATCTCTCATCCCCCGAGCGGCCTGTGTGTTTTCGGTTATGTTGTGTTTAAACGCAATTTCCGTTTAACTTTAACAATATTGGGCAGAAATCAGGCAGAAATTGACAAGTAAGTTATATCCCAACTGAAAAAAAAAACGCTGCTGTGTTTCACAGTTTAAATGTCCTGTCTACAATTCAAAATTCACTGCATTAGAAAAAAATGTGGCATGTCCTGAAATAAGACGAGCTTCCGGACGGCTGATTTGTGATTTCCTCCACGCTGCCTGCTGGTTGTTGTGGGAAAAGTATTGTCATTAAAGTAGAGCTATTCATGACACAGTAAAAACACTGTCTTTGCTTTTAGTTTAAAATATTTCTGGCGAGTGAAACATGAGCTGTGACTAAAGAGATGTGCCTGTGTTTAAATGTATTTTTTTTTGAACATGTGAAAGAGGGGTTTTCAAGCTCTAACAAGATAAGTTGCTCTAGTTGCTAGTTTATGTATAATATTTGCAAAATACCATATCAACAAATTAAAATATGCAAATAAAACCCCTTATTGTTAGTCAGTAATGAAATCAAACATCGACACAATCTTCTCTTCAAACAGTAGATGTTTGAATGATAAAATGCTCAATTATTAGAAAGTTCCATGCAAACACATAGCCCATATCTCTTTTGATTTCTTTCTCAACACAAAGTTAAAGAAAAACTGTCAGTGATGATGCAAAAGGATGACTTATACAAGTCTAAAATCTCCATTGACTTATACATATACGTCAACAAGGCAGTTTTTTTCGTTAATGGAGCGGTTCGCTAGTCGCGGGTGAATGAAATAAATCACCTAGTGGATAGAACCATGTCGAAGACATGACAGCAGAGACGGGCTGACTGTTTGTTCTCTGTGGAAGATTTTTTCAGAGTGCTGCCTCAGTATCAGCTGAATGACCTGGCTTAATGTGATAGCCAGCCAATCACCAACAGAATACTCCAGCCAATAGACCAATCATGTGCCAGATCAATCAGGCTCGTCTCTGCACACAGCTGACACATCAGTCAATAATTGGTCACACACAATCACACTCAGCAGATGGAGTGCTTTTTCAAATGAGCTACATTGTGAATTGCATTACCGAATAACAGTACCCAACCTTTTATCTAATGCTACTCACATTTGTGTATCTGCATCTGCACTAAATTATATTGTCATTTGCATAAAGAATATGACTAGATTTCCCCCACTGTCCTGTGTGTGTGTGTGTGTGTGTGTGTGTGTGTGTGAGTTTGTATGTGTGCAGGGTTGGCTGGCTGTGTGATAGCCGGTGCAATCCTGCTCTAGTGTCAACTTTAGTGACTCTGATAAACTGCACTGCACCACGACTTGTCATCCCATCCAGACAAAGCGTGACAGGCCAGTGTGTGTCAGAAAGAGCCACTCAGTGTTTGTGTTACTGTGAGTGTGTTCTCATGCTTGAGTCCTTTTAGAGTTTTGAAGATATTTTTGCAAAGCGACGTCACTCTCCGCTGCTTTAGGTTACAACTTTAGCTATAAAGGACTATTACAGCTTATTTAAGAGTAAGTTGCTGTTTTGTACCTTGTCTCCTCAATTAGTTCAATCTCGTAAAACTCGGCTGAGCATGATATTATAAATACATAGGTGAGGGAAACTTATTTCTTCTCCACAGAGGAATTAACATGAACATTATTTGCAGTAGTTTGTCACACGGGTAACACTGGATGTGCTATGGAGGTTGGCAACGTGTATTGGTAAATGCATTTCCTTCTGCTGGGAGTTTTTCTGCTTTCTTATTTCTAACAATTAACATTTTTCTCTCTGAACCGATACCTGAACTTCCAACCCACGCTCTTACCTTATTGAAGGCTAGCAAGTGTATTTATTGCAGACAAAGCAGAACTGATCAAATGTCAGCTATAGATGATCAAAAAAGAATGTAACATTTCAGCTGCTGTCATGTCTTCGACATGGTTCTATCCACTAGGTGATTTATTTCATTCACCCGCGACTAGCGAACCGCTCCATTAACAACTCTTTTGTTTCTGTATTTTTTAACACCACGCCCCCATAGCTTTGTAGTTTAGAGAATATTACAGATCCCAGAAGAAACTGACAGAAGGGGTGAGACTCAAAGAAAAAAGTCCCAATTACAAATCTGTCTGCTACTTCAGCACCACGGATTTATCAATACACAGTTGGGCTGATATTTCAGAGCCATGGTCGGGGCCACAGATTCTAACTTGCACAAACCTTTATCAAGTCAGATAGATATACAATGAGTCAGGCGGACCAGACTAAAATATTCAACTAAACAACCCCTCTGCCCCTGCACTCTCTCTGCTACTGGGTGATGAATAGGGGATGGCAGGTTAACAAGGGGCATGCATTGTGGTCATTTCAAAAGAGAGATGGCATCCTCCCTTTAAATCACCTACTGCTCGTATCTTTTTATTTTTTGTGCTTTTTGCAATTTATGCAACAGTATTTTTAGGAGTCTCATCACTCAACAGTTAATCTGACCAACCAGGCAAGCCTCCCAGAAATGTGGTTTAGGATGAGGATAAGGTAAGGGGTGTGGGGTATGCATGTGTGTGTCATTCTGTCAGTCACTCTGCAGCAGGAATACAGAGCTGATGAGCTCGGCTGTGACAGCACTCTGTCACTTCTCCCAGCTTGGCAGAGGAGAAGCAACGAGTGCAGAGGGTCATATTAGAAGCAGAGTCAGACTCACTTTAATTATCATCTAATTACCAATTAATGGCATGGGCAGTGCATAGAGATAATTACAGCTCTCACAGTCAGTGTCAATAGACATGGCACAAGGACAACAGCACCTCTAATGAACACTTTTAAACATTGAGGCTTTTTCATTGCACTCCCGTCTTTATATAGCATAACAACTTTGAACCGCTTTTATGCCCAACGAACATAAAGTAAAGTACAAACGACTAACTGTAAATGAGATATGAACACTTTCACCATTTTAAGACTTGCATTGCTTTAATGATCTTAACTTGCATTTCTGCATTTAGTGTTCTTTCTGTGCCCCGTCACTTTGATTTTATCTTTGTGTTGCCTCAATCATTGCTGTTATTGTAATGCAAAAGTGCTGTAAAAAAATAAAGGCTATTATTATTAAACGCCCACCCATGTTCATCACGTTATTGTTAAAGGTGATGGCCATCCTTTCCTCTGAAGGAACACAAGCTTGTCTAATTATACAATATATAAAACTATTCCTAATTGCATCAGTAGTTATTTCAGTCTTATGTGTTTATTAAACAGTCTCAGCCCTGGTATTAAGCAAACGTTGTACGCTTTGGGCTATAATGTCATGCACACTGCAATTTCTTTACACCCACATGAAACTTTAATAACGACCAATACAACCAAAGCCCAAACCAGAGCAGCCTGAGTTCCAGCGAATGTGAGTGTATTTGTGTTAACTGTTATTGCCAAACTGTGTTAATTTGAAATATTTTGTGAATACAGAGCACAATAACATAGCAAGCGCGATAAAAACATCCACCCCTAAATATATTCTACATCCAGCAAATGTCAGCACCTTAAAAGCACTTGTTCACACCTCTTACACGCTGAAGACAAGACTGCTCCTGTCAGCTGTCAGAATGTGCCATGTATTCCTCGTAATAGCACGTAAACCTTTAGAAACAACAGCAGTCAGCCTCAAACTGACTTTAATATGTCAACAAATATTAATGCTTTGTATTTTTCATTCTTAACTGGGCTGCCAAAGTGAATGAGCTTCCTACAAAAGTGGCAGCGAATGGATGGAAGGTGTCATTCTTGATCATGTAAAGGTGTGGGATTTTTCATGTACACAGAAGGCTTATATAAAAATGCACATACACTATGTATAGGCCATGGCAGGGAGGACAAAGAGCAGAGCTTGTCAGATTTGTGGTTTCTTGACTGTGTATTAAAGGTGCTCTAAGCGATGTTACGCGTTTTTTAGGCTGCAACATTTTTTGTCACATACAGCAAACATCTCCTCACTATCCGCTAGCTGCCTGTCTCCTGAACGCACTGTAAAAAAACGCGGTCTCTGTAGACAGCCCAGGCTCCACAAACAGCAACAAAAACAAACCGGCCAACCTGCACCACCAAACATAACAAACAGTGTTCCATCCAATAACCGACAAGAAGGAGCTGGTTGAGCCATCACCGCAAGCAAGCGTTAGCACGTAGGCTACTTCCACAATGTGCGTTCATGACTGTTTCAGGAAGCACGGAAGGGAGGGGGAGGGGACGGGATGAGGAGGAGGGAGGGGCGAGCTAGCCTCTGTTTTGTTTGACAATACTTCGAACGTCAACAAGAAGTGACGTCACCCAACATCGCTTAGAGCACCTTTAAAGAACATTTTCAGTTTATGTAGTGTACAGAACACTATAAAGATAGAGCTACTTTGCACACCAACACATTAAAACATTCTGAAGTAAACTCTAAACTATACCATCTGGTGTTTTTATCTTATTCTTAGTCTTTTTCTAAACTAATTAAGAAACAATATATGTAATTAAGAAAATAAATGTTTTTATGTTAAGGATGAATTTAGTTTTTTGGATATGTGGTTGGTTTTTGGTGAAGAAACCTCTGTAGCAGGTTTCTTAGATGGCTTGGATAGTAGTCTACTTTCAACTGTTGCACCTGTTTAGTTCTTGAATGTAGGACTAATTTGCTGTGAATTCTGGGTAATTAAGACTTTTTTCAAACTAAGAAAACATGGCTGACCTGTCATTTGTTGCCATGGGTCAGCAGGTGTCACTGATTGGTACCATGAAAACATGGCTCTAAGCTTTGAGTGGAGGTAAGGTCACATTATATTTCTGGCCTACGAATATTCACTCTGTTTCCCTCTTATTTCTGTTGAAGCCTGCACAAAGGACAAATCATCTTTCCTGATGTGCCAGTTTGGACCCATCGGGCTACTATTATTTAATTAATTTGGGCTAGTTTTTGTACCATTTGGGAGGTTTCCACTGCCAAAAAGTCCAAAGGACCTTCGAAAACAAACATATTTTCATATTTCACATATTTATTATTTTGTCATAGCTTCAACATGAAAGAGTTTTAAAAGGTTAAGATTTAATATGAGTGAAAACCATTTATTTTTCTTCTTGCTTGCATCTATCTACCCATCAGTTTCCTAACTAAACATAAACAAATGGGCTACTTTCATGGTGATTGGGCATGGTCCAGGGTAATACTGGTATACTTTTTGTCAGAAAATCTGGCACCATCGTTCAGCTTTCACTGAGTGGATGTGCGCCGTTGGCAAACAGAAACTGTGTACTGAGTACTGTGTTTGGAAATGGAGAAGATGTAATCCTACCATGTTTCATCACTACATTTAGTAGACACTACTAAACTACATTAACTGTCTCGCAGCTCTCATAATATCTCACTCCTGACACTATTATTAACTGTCATTTTTGTCACTCAAACATCATGAATTGGGTGACACAGGTAGGCTATGCTTTAACATTACTGTAATGAAGAATGTGATATTACAATGGCACATTTCTTTAAACATTTCTTTAAACTTAATATATATATATATATATATATATATATATATATATATATATATATATATATATATATATAAGTTTAAAGAAATGTGATTTGTGTTAACTTTTAGTTAATAGTAGAGAACTGACACATGCAGCAAGGTCACGGTTAGACTTGGACCAAGGATGTTACGATTACAATGTCAACATCTTAATCCCCGAGACCACCAGGACGCCCAGTGATCACACCATTTTAAAGATTGAACCATGATGCAAAGCTGAATTCGAATAATATTGCTTCTTTCATAAAAACTATTTTATTCCATCTAAATAAAACTGAGGAAGTTGGTGTGCAGCTTATCTGTCTTTGATTTTGCCCACAGATGTATATGCTATCCTGCAGCAAATACAATCTGCAACTGTTTTTTTCTTTTGCTCTAAAGATAAAGTGTTTCTTCAGGATTAGAACACAAAATCTGAAAATGTTTTATTCCGTTAGATTTTGACTGAATAAACAATGTTCAATTCAGAGCTTAATTGGGCTTTTACATCTACACATTGTGCTTTTATACATAGTTTTAATGATGTTGTTTCCTAACTCCCACATATCACAAACAATCAGATGAGATGAGGGTGAGGTTTCTTCTTTAATGTTGCTATGTTAGTTAAACCAGGATGCACTGCATGAGCAGTTTCTTCCAACAGATTAAATCAATGTATCAGCTGGAAGCTACTGATCTCTTTATTAGAACAAACAGAAAAATCATGTCACATTCATCGGTGGATTATGAGACAGTGGTAGCCTGGTTGACACCAGACCCTTCTCAGTTGTAACTGACGCATAAAAGATTAGTTTAAAAGTTAGCTGGATCTTCCCGTGCCTTGAATAGCCCGCTCTTCCACACAGAAAGTCATTTCAACAATGGCCAATGAGATTTACCCATCGATGTCTGGGAGGCCATTTGAAAAAGAGAGATTGGCCAACACAGCGTGCGAGTCAGGCAGGATCTGATTTTGACATTATCATTGAAAATTCAACATCAGGAAAACAACATGACATTGACTACGTTTTAGCACCAAGCATGACCAATGCATATGAGTCTGCCTCCTCTCGTCCCACCGGAGTCCTGCACCGGTCCAGGATGCCAGGATGGAGCCAGGTCTCTGCAAGATGTGGGCACAACAGTCTCCAATTCTCCCATTGCTGTGCCATCCTGAGTCCTTTTTTATCCATTCCATTTTCCTGCGACTGGACATCAGCCAGGCGCAAGCTGGGTAGTGGAACAGCTCTAGGTCCAAGCTGGGCCAGCTTAGCTCCTATCTTATCTCTCTCTCTGACCAATGGGCTATCCTGACCCTTTCAAGGTCAATGCCTGTCCTCAACCATCAACGCACATGTGTAGAACAGAACGGATTGGGTTTCCGGTACGGATCGGGTGCCCACGCCCATCTCTAATGCCTTTCTCTGAACAGGAGGGGAGCAAATTACTGTAAATAAAATAAAAAAGGATTAAATCAATGAGCGTGAAGAGGCAAAATGCTAAACTAGGGTTACTTCATGTCTGTATATTGTTAATTTCTGAAGTTATAAACTCAGAAATGACAGAAACAGAATAGCCGAGAAGAGCTGTTGGACAACAAGCATTCCCTGAAGGACCTCATCGCAGCACATCTGGAGCCTCTCACACGTTCATCAAGTACCACTTTCTAGCAGGAGGAAAAAAGCACATGCGGAAGTATCCTATTTAACTACTCAATCACCCAAATGGAGACTGTTATTACCTGGAATCTCTGCACATCACTGAGAGGCAAAGAGTGTGATGTGCTCTCAGATGGTGGAGAGTCGACGCTAATTGGCAGCAGGTGCTGATGTGTTCAACTCATTTATATACACACATGCATGTGGGTGTTTTTGTGCACTACGGGATGAGCCGTGCATCATTCAGCCGCAAGTTACAACTGTACCAGACGGCAACATGTTAACCCAGATTTAACAACATATGGTGCTCTTGTGATGCATTGTCATCAACCTCAGCATGGAACCAGATTTTTACAACCTCAACAGGGATCCAGATTTAGTATTCCCTTTTTTACTCCATTCTTTTCCATTCTACATTGTGCTATTCTTGTTATACATCAGACTATTTGCACACATCCCTGTCTCTAAGAATTCATCGCGCATCAATACATGCATGTACTGTAGCCACCACTGCTCCTCCACTTGAGTGGGAAGCATGGCTGTTACATACTAGGACAGAGTTGACATGTGAGAGATGGAAACTTGTGATCATTCATCAATCATTGTTATCCTCTTTCATAGTCTGCTATAATGACATTACACCGTCTTTATTATTCACAATTTACCAATTATGCCTGTGACCTGTCTTCTGATCCACATTCACAACAACACACAAGCCTATTTGTTCAGAGGTCAGATTAAAGTGTGTTGGTCACTGCCTGTCTAAATGGTAATGCTAAAAATAACATTCCATTCCCCCTTTTATTTTCTTTTTCTATACAGGTCTCCATGCCCTCTGTCTCTGCTCTCCTATTCATCTCTGCTGTATTTTCTGTCTTTTCTCTACAGTTCTCATATTACATATAGCAGTCCTTCTTGCTCAGTATTTAACTGTGGGGGGGGGGCTATCTACAGCTCACATTTTGCGTGCAGAGTCACAAGCAACCAAGCATTAAGATGTCCAAATTGGCACATCAAAAATTAAGTAAAAGACAGTAATTACTGAGTCTTAAAGGGCCAGTGTGTAGGATTTATGGGGAACTATTGGCAGAAATGGAATATAATATTCATAATGGAATATAATATTTATAATTATGTTTTCATTAGTGCCTGGCACTAAGAATTATTAGCTTGGAAAATTGACTGTATCTATATAGCACTCTTCTAGTCTTAACAACAGCTCAAATGCGAAATGAGGAAACGAGGAGACACAACCAGAGTTCCTCCGAATAACTTACTGATCCAAAACAGAACAGTGTTCTGTGACAGAACCCATGCCACCAAAAAAGAACCCAGTACAAGCCGAGAAGGTTGACAATATTAAATCGGGTGGCTGACCTGGAATACCAGAATAATTGACATCATAGTCACCGGTTTAGAGATCAAACACCGATCATAGTCCGGATGTAGAATTCATCTACATCCGGACTAGATGCCTTTTCATATACTGAGCATAAAATGCAGGACATAGAAAATAAATAGATAATAATATTGATCCAGAAAATAACTTACTTAGAAATAGCAATACCAGCTGCAGTTATTATACAGATATGAAATTTAAGAAAACTTTCCAACTAGAACACAATATATCAGTTATCCACTTTAACAGCAGAAGCCTATATGCCAACTTCCATAGCATCAAAACATATTTAAGACAATTGAAGAACCAATTCAACATCATAGCAATATCACGTGGATCAAAATTGAGAAAGGTGTGGACTTTGAGATTGACGGCTACGAACGGAATTATAAAAACAGAGCGAATAGAAGTGGAGGAGGCGTGGCAATATATGTGGATAAAAGTTTGAATTATAACGTGGTGGAGAGCTGTTGATGATTTGCTGGAATGTATTACAGTAGAAATTTGTATGGAAAGGACAAACTGTACTTGTCGTGAACTGTATATACAGAACTCCTGGATCAAATATTGAGGTATTTAAAGAGTGGATGAAAAATATACAGTATATATATATATATATATTTATTTGTTTCATATTTCCACCTTTAATTTTTGACAGGACAGCTAGGTGTGAGGGGGAAGACATGCCGGAAATCATCACAGGTCTGATTCGAACCCTGGATCTCTGCATCGAGGCATAAACCTCTCAGTACATGTGCGCCTGCTCTACCACTTAACCAACCCGGCCACAATGGAAAGTATTTTTACAAAAACATTGCAAAAGATCGTGTTCTCATGTAGAGATTATAACATTGACCTATTAAATCCAAAAAGGCATAAAATGACAAAAGATTTCATAAATACAATGGGATTTATGAGTCACCAGACCCAGTAGAATCACATATCATTGTGCTACATTAATAGACAATATATTCACGAACATTATGGAAAACAATGCAGACACCGGGCTAATATATAATGACAATAGTGATCATTCACCTGTTTTTATTGTGTATTATTGTAATTATTATATTTTCTGTTCTGGTGATAATTCACAGCAGCTTTTGGAGATGATCACACCAGAAATTAATAAATTAAAACAATGGTTTGCAAAATAAAGATTATGTTATTTAGAAAACATAAAACTAACCTTCAAGTAGAACTAAAAATTGACAACATAAGTATTGAAAGAGTTTATGAAATTACATTTCTTGGTGTGATTTTAGACCACAAAATCTGATGGAATCTTCACATAAACCATGTAAAGCAAAACTAGCAAATACCATAGCAATATTCTAAAAATCAAGACATATGCTAGACAATAAATACATACAGCCATACTGTGTGGAAATCTGGGGAAATACATACAAAACCAACCTACAGTTGTTATGCACATTACAAAAGAGAATAATCAGAATAATATAATATAAATAATGTTGGATACCTGTTATTCTTTAAGTCACATATTCTGAAATTCATTGATCTGGTTAAATTTAAGACGGCACAAATCATGTTCAAAGCAAGAAATAATTTATTATTAATTTTTTTATGGAAAGGCAGGGTGGGTATAATCTGGGAGAACAAATACAAATAACAAAAATAAGAACAACTTTAAAAAGTATGTGCATCACGATCGGTGGGGTGAGTTTGTGGAATGGGTTGGACCAGGTGCTTAAACATTGAAACATAAAGTTTAAAAAAATTATATAAAAACACTTTATTAAAAGGATATGATCAGGAAGATAGAGGATTGTGAAGGTGGGTTAGTGCACAAATTGTTGTGGTGGATTATGGAAATAGTTGTTGACTTACTTAAAATGTAAAAAAATAAATAAATAAAAGGATTTGGTACATGTAAAATTAGAGATGTATTGTTGTGTGAATTGGTTATCCTGTTGTAAAAACATATGATATATTAAGGAATGAGTTAAAAGTTGATTGAGGGGAGGGAGAAATATCACAAGCTTCGGCTTCATCCTAATCCTTTTCGGACAGTTTTTGAAAATATAAATTGTCATAGTATTTTTAATATTATTTGTAACACTGCATAGATATTGTTGTTTTTTCCTTTAGTGTGTTGCTACGCACTTTTGTATTTTTATATTTTATAGTTCTATATATATTTTTTTTTTTTTTTTTTTTTTTTTTTCTCGAAAAAAGAGTCCCAATGGGCAAACATTGATATTGATAATGTGTTCAATCAATGAAAGTGTTTGAAGGAATAGCAAACACGAACAGCAAACTGAAAAGTGACCTGGAGCAGATCAGAAAACATGCAGACGTCTTAATAAAATATGATGAATTAAACGTTAGCATGAGGCAGAAATTAGCAATATTTACCAGTCTCTAAGATAAGCCTGTTTCAAATAAAGGTCTGGTTGTCTTTTGCAGTTGAGAACTTAGACCTGCATGAATTTATTTTTTAGATACTATAGGAGTAGAGCAACAAGCTTTAAACGAAACATTGATCATGTTATTGCGAACATGTCAGCAAGCATTTACCTATGAATACATCCAGCAGACACGGGGCAACATCAGCATTCTTTCAAGTCTTGAGAGAAATAGCTGTCTCTTTTTTAATTTAATTAATTTTTTTTATTTCACACATCATCATCGGATCATACTTTTGTTGCATAATGCTCCACTATGGTCACCAACTACATATTAACGGTGTCTGTCTACTGGTTGGTGCTGATCAGGTAGTGGACAGTTGGTTTATTGTTCCTTTTTAGGAAAAGCTGCCTGCTGTGGATGAAAATGGTGCTGACGAAGAAAAACAGTAAAGTTGAGCTGAAAGATGCTCAAACGGTGCCATGCCATTGTTTCGACAGCCTATTATTCCGAAAACCCCCATAGTCTGACAAATGTCCCATTGGACGGAAAGCCCATTTGTCCAGCAGCCTGTTATCCCCAAAACTAAAGCCCATTGCTCCAAAGTCCCATTGCTAAAAAAAACCACAATGTAACCCCCTAACCCTAACATGCACATGGCTAACTAATATGCATATTGACATAATCAGACCTTGAGGGTGATGGTGTGAAACATTAGGGGCAAGGGCCAACTGATTGCAGGCCATGAATCTTTCTATCTGCAGGGAGTCTATTTTCTATTTTGAGTTATATTACACATGTGCACTCATCACTACGAGTGAAACCTTAAACATTACTTACTTTACTTACTTATGCCTGACACCCGTTGAGGGGTATAGGCTGTCGACAAAGGACCTCCAGAGAACTCGGTCACTGGCTTTCTTTTCTATCTGTGACCAGGTATATCCCATCTTTTTGATGTCTGTCTGCAACTCCCTCTGCCAGGTGTCTCTAGGCCGACCTCTCTTTCGCTTCCCCTGGGGGGTTCCACGTCAGAGCCTGTCTGGTGGTTTTCGACAATGGTTTACGAAGGGTGTGCCCAATCTATCTCCATCTTCTTTGTCCAATTTCGTCTCTAGCTGGCGTTGGCTTTGTCCTCGTCCACAGGTCTTAGTTCGAGTTGAAGATTCTTATTTTAGTTTGTTGTGTTACCTCCTTTGAGCGCCATAAATTCTTCAGTTGTAGGAAGGCTGCCCTTGCCTTTCCTATTCTGGCTTTGACGTCTGCATCTGTCCCTCCGTCTTTGTTGATCATGGTGCCCAAGTAGGTAAAGGTCTCCACTTCTTCCAGTTGTGTATCTTCGAGTGTCATTGGCCCCCCACTATTTGTGTTCATCTTCACGATTTTTGTCTTTCCCTTGTGTATGTTTAGGCCCACTTGTGCTGATGTTTCTGCGAGTAGATTCGTCTTCTCTTTTATCTTTTACACGCAGTCATTTGACCAATTCTTCATGTAAAAACATTGATTATTGCAGCTTTAAGATATTTATTTAATATTGCTCATCGCATTTACAATCTCCCTTGACTTTTCCATTTTCCTGCTACAAATGTACATTCGCACGCTTTCCCACTGTATATGCTTTATATTATGCATAATGAGAAAGCTGTCTCTTATTTTTTACAGTGACATATCAGAGATATTTATCAGATTGTAAGTTTTGTGAAGTCAGCTTTGAAATCAGGTTTACATGAATCTCAACCTGTAATCGGCAGCACAGAGGCGACAGAGTGTTTAGCACGGTCGCCCCGTAGCAAGAAGGCACTGCTCAGTAATGGCTTTCTGGTGGAGTTTACATGTTCTCCACGTGTTCGAGGTGGGTTTTCTCCGGGTGCTCCGGTTTTCCCCTGCCACTAAAGACACAAAGTGCCCCTGGCAATAGTAAAGAACTGGAGTTGGTCTTCAGACGCTGCGGCTGCCCACTGCTCCTATTTATAGGATGGGTTAAATGCTGGGGACACATTTTGTTTCTATATATTATTATTAATCAATCATGCCCTCACTATGTATCGATTGTGTACGCTGAACAGCCCAAAAAACTACTGAGTTATGAGTTCATGTCTCCCCTGACAACCTCCCCTGACTCCCCTGTGACACTAAAAATAAAGGTAAAAAATCAAGCTTTTTCTGCTGTTTTCTGATATGGTTAAAAAACTGATACCGCATACATCCTGTACACACACGCATGGACGTACATAGACGAAACGTATCCACCAGAGAGATGTAGGCCACTTGGGTCACTTCCTTTTACCCAGAAGCCTTTGGGATAGGTCATGCAGTCAAATACTAATACCTTTAGTTTAGTCTCAGAGGAAGTGCTCCGTTTTGAGAAACGGCTAAGTCAGAGTATCAAAAGGTCAAGCACTCTAGATGGGGAGTAACAGAGCATGAGGTCAGAACAACAAATATGCCATCCAGATGCCCCCCTAAGGTTGCGTATTCACTATCTGTGAGAGAAGCGTCTGTGCCTTTCAACAAGGATGAATCTCAAAGCTCTTCATTTTTATTTATTTATTTTTTTACGCATATGGCTCCTTTAACCGAGAAAACAGTTTTTGAAATTTGTTTTCTTGATTCCTTCTGCTCTTTTTCTTTGCCTCCAGCTCAAGACGCGACACAGTGAAAAAAAAATGAAGAGAATGAGAGATATCTCAACTAGCTTGTTGTGATAAATGTAACAGGGATACAGATCAAAAAAGCATTTGGGAGAGATTCAAACCGAGTCTATTTTCTTTCTTTTTCTTTTTTTTTTCTTTCACTGCAACAGCACTGGGGCCGATTTGGTTTGGATTTAGCATGAATTACCACGGCTTAGATCGTGTTAGTGCCGATAAAGCCCTAAAATGTCCCAGTTGTGTCCTTATCCACCCTATGAATATTCAACAAATTGCTCTCATCTCCCCATTGTTTTCTCATTTGTACTGGTATCTGACAGCGTCGGTGATACTATGTTGGAGGAAGACGTGGCAAAGCGAAGTGACATTGATATATGCTCCGATAGCTGCCTGGACGACATGCTTTAATGGACTCAAAGGAGCTTCATCTCTGAGCTCAATCGGAACGTGGTGGAAATTCATTAAAGTTAAAACGGCTTTGATTTATTATCTTGGAAATGATTAGGTCGGAGAGATTTGTTGTCTCAAGCAATATCCGGCTGGAAACATTTAAACTGGCAGTTTTTAATATGGAAGTCACTCAAGTGGTCCTCTTTCTCTTGTGGCGCTTGTTTTGTTTGGGATTCAAAGAATCAACAATCTGGACTTCCGAAAAAATTCCCACATTCCAATCAGAAGACGTTAGAGTAAGCTGTGTGTCTGTGTGGGTTGTGAGAGTTGCAACTATTGAAACAAGCAAAAGCATTGTGTGTGTGTGTGTGTGTGTGTGTGTGTGTGTGTGTGTGTGTGTGTGCCCCTGTGTGTGTGTGAGATCAGTGAAGCGGGCGGTGGGAGAATAACCATGTTAGTGTGAGAGAGCAGAAAGGCTACATCTGTCACTCTGTATTTTCTCACACACATTTTGACAAGGCCCACAAGCCTGCCACGATAACCCAGCAAGCCCTGCTGACTGTCCAACACGCAAACACACACACACACACACACACACACACACACACACACACACACACACACCCTCATACCTCATATAGCATGATGGATGGAGTGAGCTTCACTCAATGTTCAAGTGTAAAAGTGCAGCTATATAGTTCATAACAGGAGAAAGAGTGCAAGTATTTTTTTAAGTGTGTGTGGCACAATATATTTTTGTGAGTGAATTTGTGTGTGTGTGTGTGTGTGTGTGTGTGCCCTCTGCTCAAGCTGGCATATAAAATGACAGTGAAGCATTTCCTCTGCCAGCTTTGGTGCTATCGCTCTCTCTCTCAACCCTCATCACTCTTTCTCTCCCCTCTCCTCACCCTCCATGCCCCTCTTATAGCCACCAGCCATATGCTCAGGCCTAAAGCCAGGCCCTTTGCCAGACTGGAGTGTGTGTCTGTAACTGTGTAACCGTGTGTGAGAGAGGGAGAGTGAGAGAGAGCAGACGGCACAGGGAGGGAGACGATGAACTGAGGGAGAATTCTGATCGTGGCTCTAAACCAGATGACTTTCATTAGTTTTAATCATTCCATTTGTTCCCTCGTGCTTTCTCTTACTTTTAATAGCTGGAACTAAATTGTGTTATCGTCTATTTTTCAGTTTTGTAATGTCCCTGAGGAATTTTGCTCAGTGAGCTGACCTCATTTGCAACCTTGTTGCCAACGTCGGCAGAAACTGTTAAGCCATCATCTAAAGTCTACTGTATTATGTGGAGACAACATACAAATACGACTGCAAGCAGGTTCTTCCGCCAAGATGCTCTAAAATATCGCTTCTTTTTTGCCTTTGTCACTCTGTATCAAGGTTACCTTTTCAATGTCTTTTAAAACACCATTGAGAGTAAGCATGTATCTTCTGTTATACAATACATGTACCAATTAAAACTCAAATAAGAAGTCTTACAGGTTTGAACTTTTGAGAAAAAATAGTCTCAAATAAAAAGTGCCCGTTTGAGTGCCCGTATGGACCCAGTACGGAGTTCTAGAGGTGCCAGTTTGCCTCCTGTGCAGTGTCGGGGTACCCATGAGCAAGGCACGGAACCCCCAACTGCATAGGGCACCTCTCCATGGGCAGGCCCCATGAGATCTCTCTATTTAATGCCTATGTAAAGGTGTGTGCATGAGTGGATATTTAGGGCCAGTGTGTAAATTGTAAATAAATAAAACGGCAGAGTGAAAAAATTAATTTCCCCCTCGAAGATCAATAAAGTAAAAAAAAAAAATAGAAAAGAGCTTTCACTACACACGATGAAAACTGCCAACTGACTGGCGTCACACATGAGACAGCGATGTTTGAATCTCTGGGAAGTGAGATCATAAACACACCTGGAACTACCACTTAACACTTAGCTGCTCCTGTAAGCATGCACGTTTTCTCACATGTACCACACTGAATCTCGGATGAGAGGCATGTTTGAGTGGGAGGAGGTAACGGTTGGCTGCGCAACAGAACATATGTGAAAAATGAATGCCGTCCGTTCGGGGCTTAAACGAGAGATGGAGGAATGTCAAGGAGTATGAATTTTTGGACAGCGATTCACAGACTGCCTGAGGCAAACTTCTATGTCTGCATTATGTCACTTATGCATGCTTACAGGCTTGCTTATGTGTCTCTCCCTGCATGTATGCTTTACTGTGTGCGTGTGCGTGTGTGTGCATGTGTTTGTGCATGCATGTTCTGAGACGAGTGCCAAGTATAAGCCTTCATGTAAAAAGGAGTAATACAGAAATTTGCTGGAGCATTTCATATACTAAAATATACTAAAAAATATCTGAAACAGAAGTGTGACTGTGACTGAACTGTGATATATATATATATATATATATATATATATATATATATATATATATATACACACACACACACACACTACCGGTCAAAAGTTTGGGGTCATTTAAAAATGTCCATTCCACTCCATTATAGACAGAATACCAGCTGAGATCAGTTGCATTGTTTTGTTAATCAGGGCAGCAGTTTTCAGATAAATAACAAATCCACATTTCCTTTTTGATTTCATGTAGCACATTCATTTAGAACGGTAAACAGACAGTTCCACTGGAACTCCTTTAGTAGGTGTCCTGTAACACTTTTTTATGGACACCCTGCAGCCAATCAGAATCGAGTATTCACCCAGACCACGGTATAAATTTACATAATTGCAAAAGGTTTCTCGACTGTTGCAGAAAGAAGTGGCTGATCTTTAATGCAATACCTACATTGCCCATTATCAGCAACCATTCATCCAATGTTCCAAAGGCACATTCTGTTTACTAATCTGATATCATTTTGAAAGGCTAACTGAGAAAACAATGGAGAATCCTTTTACAATTATGTAAGCACATAATGTAATCTGAAAACTGCTGCCCTGGTTAAAAAAACAATGTGATCTCAGCTGGTATTCTGTCTATAATGGAGTGGAATGGAAATTTCTAAGTGACCCCAAACTTTTGACCAGTAGTGTGTATGTATATATATATATATATATATATATATATATATATATATATATATATATATATATATATTTTTTTTTTTTTTTTTGTTCATGAATGTTTTTTAGGGCAATGTTTTTTCTCAGTTTTCTTTTTTTTTACAGCCACAGACCCCTTACAGAGACCGGAGACACCCTCATGTATGTCGCCTGGAATAATTTCACATATTTTTTTCACTTATATAGTCTGAGTTATGTGAAAGAACAACACAAGAGACATGTATTAGAAATATATAAGACATGTATTTAACATATTTGAAGATTCTAAGAGTTATAGATTTAGATTGGAATCTAACCTAAAACCAAATAGTATAGATTTAAAAATTTAAATATTTGTTGAACTATAAAGCTTTTAAAAAAATATATATATATATATATATTTTAAAAATTTAAATGAATGAATCTAAAAACTATCCACGGTCCACCTGGGACTCTGCCACGGACCCCACTTTGAGTGTCACTGTTTTAGGAAATTGGAAATTAATACACTTCTGGTGATAAATGGGATGAGATGCTTGAACTAAATTGACTTCTTAAATGATTTATTGTATGCATGCAACTTCTCCAAATGTCTTTTAGAAATAGTCCGCCAGAGCGGAAATTGGTCTTACATTGAAATACCAAATGTAGCTCTGCCTTACTTAGGCAAAAGACCTTAACTCGCCAGTGTGAAACTGAGAAAAATGAAAGTTATCTTAATAGCCTGACAATTGAGTTATAGTTATAATATTGTAATTTTCACATTTTGTAGTGTATACCTGTATTAATCTATCTACAATTCTTTTTTTCGGAAGTTGCTGTATTCTGTCTTGGCATTGCCCACAAAATGATACCAAGGCTCAACTTCTATTTTATAGCACAATGTTATGATAATTATGATAATTTTCACTTAAAATGTAAGCAATATTAACCCTAATTGACACACTATGATAAAAAATGTAATCAACGTCATATGAAAATTATATATCAATATGTTTGTTTCTGTATTTCATACTCATACTAGTACCACACAGGCAGTCGCATGATTGATTCACACACACTCTCTCACAGACGTCAGAATTAAGAATGAGAGTGTTTTGATGTTTTAATGCATATAAAGCATGTTCTGCTGTTTGAATATGAGGCACTAATTTAGACTCAATGGCTTGTTTATTTGGACAACCAGTAGTCTAGAACAGCAAAGATATTTCAGAAGCATTTACTTCTACTTGCAGTATTTGCGTTATTATCATAGACAGTATACAGGAATACATTTTGATAATGTGTGTAGGTCTTTTCAAAAATCATGAATAATTGATAGATTTTCTTGGATATAATGGAAACGTAGAACCAAATGCAGATGATGATAAAACAAAGTTCTCCCACACAAATTAGGTAAGATTAGGATGGGATTGGTTGCCTTTATTTGGTCATTTTATATGACTGCGATTTAAAGTAAAGGAGTCTGACAACAAAGTTTAATTGTTGCTATTTAATTAATTTATTAAATGGATAATTGAACTGAAAGAATGGTTACAGGTGAATGGAAATGGGGTGTGTCTTTAATTTCCCCACTAACCCACAGCTACACTAAACTCTAGGATTGCCTAGATAGAATTGACAGCCTGTAACAACCTGGGAGTTTTGACTAGCCGGCAGCAAGTTTTAAAAACTTGTGGCTTTGCTTTCTCGTCGGTTGTTTGGCATGGATTTTAAAAAGCGTTCAACAAAAGGAAGGCTCTAAATTAGTACATTCCTGCTGCTGGTGTTGGTGTGTCATTGCGGCTGCAACCAACTCGCGTAGTTTTCAGTCAGTGGACGGTCATTGGCAGGCGAGAGCTAGCCTATGAGAAGCAAATTTTATTTCAGTTGTACATGTAGCCTTGTATCACGGGATGTAAAATTAAGATATCCTAAAAGCCATTCTCTAATGCACCGCTTGTTACTGGATAAATTGTTGATTATGGCTTGCAAAGTGTTTGTGTCTAGTTTGTCAAGTAGGTTAGCATAGGCTACTAGTTTGCGTCGCTAGCTAAAGGCTACCGCTAGCTATTACTGGATTTTAAGTTTAGGCTACCAAGATTATCTTTTTTTTAATGCACCCGTGTGTCATTCTAATTACCTTGATCTTGGCATTTATGTTTCAAAGCCATCTCCTGCATCATTTTCCCTCGAGAGTATGCCATTCTTCAAACCTAGATGTCAATGATCTAACAAAAGCAAGCACTGCGAAACATGTACTGCATACACTTTATTGAAGTTAGTGTGTGTCTGAGGTGATTTAATTGCAGAATACATCATAACACCGTAACTCCAGCGCGGTCAGAACAAGGCAGCGTGCCATAACTTCAGGGCAGCGCACCGTAACTTAATTTGAGTGTTTCTACCACAGTTTCCCCTTGGCTTTTTGAAGTTACTGCAAAAACATCATCTTATTTTCCCCAAAATATAACCACAATGAAACTTGATGTTTGTCTACATGATAAAACTCATGTTTATTGTCCTAAAAATTACAATAACTAATTTTTTGCCAAAATTCAAAGTTACGACCTTTAGCCTTAGTGCGGCGGTGCTGCTCTCCATGCACTCTCTAACTAGGACTCTGAAAAAGACTGATCTGTACAAAAAGTGCCACTCAGGCACTTTTCCCAACCAATTCCTGTGCTTTCTCAGCTAGATAGAACAGAAAGCATGTGAAGTGTCATCATGTCCTCATAGGTTTCCAACATAGGCTTCTAATCCAGAGCAGCAGTGCTACACATACACACACACACACACACACACACACACACACACACACACACACACACAGTGACACCTTCAGAGGAAGAACGCAGCTTTCTAGGGGAACTACTTGTTCTGCACTGCTCGTTTGTTGAGGAATCTTCAATGGCAAATTACTCACATTAAGCCACAATGACACGACTCTGTAAACTACAAGGATAAAGGAGAGAAAAAGGCTGAGGTTGCCTCGCTGGGGAGAAGCAGATAACGTCTGATGCTCCTTCAACTTGCCAATTAAAAAACCGTACTTGCTGTGAGTGAAACCAAAAAAAAATAAAAAGGGGGGTGACAATGAGGATAGTGACGGTGAGGGTGAAGATGATGATACGGGTGTTGGCGTGGATGATGTTGCATGACCATTTCTCTCTTTTTTGAAGAAATGTGAGGGGGAGGTGAGCATTGGAGATGAGTTGAGAGGTGAGGAGAATTGGTGTGAAAAAAAAAAAAAAAAAAGAGTCTGACTTCAGAGCGCAAGGGGAAAGAGGAGCGAGACATATTAGATCTTTTTCACCCGGCACCCGCCTCAACAGATTCTTGCCTCTTAAGTGATTTCCATCTCAAACCCACTCCTGTCATGGGCAATAACACTCGACTCCATTCAGCCAGGCAGGATCGAGTGAGGGAAGTTAGCGAGCGGAGCCATACAGTACGTTTGATAAACTCCTCCTCGTTCTGCTCTCTAGCCTCCGCTATTATCATCTCTGATCCCAGCGACACTTGGCTCATTAAAGGGAAAGGGAGTGTGGGGAAAGGCTAAGCAAATTAATACATTTTTATCAGGAATTTCTAACTCTTTGAGCCTTTTTTAATTTTTTTTATGGCTGTGAAATACGTGTTTGGCACTCATGAAGCTAAAGTATAAGTTCAGGGAGGTGACTTTGTCCAGGCCCTCTTCACTCATGTCTATTATTTCCATAATCTCTTATGCAAATGAAAAAATAAATACTATGAACCTTTTAATTCAGCCTTGCTGTGCAATATGTTTTATCAGTCATAGATTATTATGCACAAAATATTTAAAGACACATTACATAATATCAGCCTTGTTTCACTTGGAATTACTTTCATATTGGATGGACCTAACACAAGAAATAATTACAGACCCCCTTTCTCTCTCTATATATATTCATTTTAACTACCTTTTAATAATTTTTCCCTCATCATTCAAATAACTAACCAAGATAATTCATATCCAGTTTATGCGCCCCCCCCTCCCTCCCCTCGTGTCTTGAAAATGACTGTTGCTCTATAGTAATTTCCTCATGATAAGGTATTTGCCGTGTGTTTTCGGACAATACATTTGACCCAAAAAGACTTGACTGCATTATTAAATCATTAATTGAACAATATGAGCAGTGTGTAAAATGAACTTCTTTGGACTGTCTGCCACTGTGGCAGGCAAGTATTCTTTTTGTACCTGCCACTAAGAAATTGTATCTTCCACTTTTGAAATCTATGCACTAAATGAATGAATAGCATTAAGATCATTAAGACGCAACTGAATGTAAAGAATGATGTCATTCATAGCTAAATATATTTACACATTACACGCATGATGTGCCACTGCCAACAATTTACAATTTACAGATCTTTATCAGAGCTTTATGAGAAATATTTGTGTTTAGTCTTTTGTTATTGGTTTATTTTTATTTGTGTTTTGTTGTGTGTATTGAGGTACACGCATGAACACAAGGTTGTTAAAAGCATTGGCAGACCACATGGTATTTATGTTACTGTGGCATTCCACAACACACACACACACACACACACACACGCTAAGCCTTTGTCCCACATTCGTGCCCATCAATAGCTGCTGTCAAGTTTCCTCAGAGGACAGGTTAGTCATGAATTGTCGCTGACCAATGAGAGAAGGCGTAGGTGTGAGTCATGCTTGTCAGAGGTGAGTGACTGACAGCTGAGAGTCTGTGGCAAGGTTAATATAAGAACACTGTGCATGACACACACACACTGGTGAGCCTCCCAGTAGAGCTGCTAGCCCAGCTGCAACACAGTGGGCCCTATCTTGCAGCGCAAAGCCCGAAGCAAGTGTCTTGGCTAGTTCAAGACCGACACAGTTGTCAATTTCCTATTCAGCGCCCGCGTCGTTTAAATAGCCAATGCACCTGCGCCCGTCGGTGCGCCCATGGGCGTGCTGGTCTTACAGGGAGGTGTGTTCAGGTGTTCATTCTTGGCGTATTGCTATCTTGAGCCAGTGGAAAGTGATCGTGCCATTGACCAACAAAAACCTGGTCTGAAGTCAATAGTGCAGCATTTCATTATTTCAAGTGCATTAGTAAAATGCACATAGGCTAGCGCACGGCGCGCAAACACTATGCTTGCTACACACACAGGCAGCGCGCAGCAGCAGCACACAAACATGCAAAAGATTAAAAATCAAAAAATTACAATGTGGAATAGTATTATGATGTGATCTGCTCGCTCTTTAACTTCGACATGAGCAGTTCAGTTTCTTCTCCTGGAAATCTCTCCTTCCTGCTCAGCAAATCCGCCAGCGTAATAGCAATGTGCCAAGGTCCAAACGCGCCTGGCTTTTAAAGGGAATGGGAGATGACACTCTGATTGGTTTATTGCATGTTACGCCCAAAACACACCTATGATTAATGAAGACACTAAGTACAACCCTTTTGAACCATGCGCTTGGTGCATGGACCCTTTTTTCCGCCATTAAACATGCAAAGTGGATTCCCTCACGCCCTAAACGCACCTGCGCCAGGCGCTTCACGCTGTGCACTTAGATCGTTAAAATAGGGCCCAGTGACTCTCTCAAGGGGCCATAAATGTGCTTCTAGTAACTGTCAAAGCTCCACCAGACTCCCTGTCTTTCCAGAAGACACACAGGGAGTCTAACATGGAGCATTTAGCAGCTAAAGAGTCAGATATTTTCCTCAGGAGTTGGTAAAGACTTACCTTGCATTGCAGCTGAATTTTGAATTTAATTTATTATTTATTTTTATTCGCGATATCACTAGATCCCACAAAAATTCATCTTGTCACGCTTGAAGAAGGAGGGTCTGGCTACTCCACATAGCATTCAGAGATGGGAGGAAAACGTGCTCTGGTTTAATGGCATTTCTTTAAACCAATCAGATCAGACTGCCTGGACAATCCTACAGGTCACAGATCAGTTCCTGGCTGGAATATACACATAGAATCAAACCCATAGAATCAAAGACATAGAATCAACCCATGGGATCAAAGACATAGAGATGGACATCTCATTTCATTCACAGCAGGACAGCGCATTTAATTCCTATAACATGTCCATACACTATCATATTACAAACAATGGCAGGAGCCGACGGCTTGCTTTTCCTGCGGCACCGGAGCAATCCCGGAAGTGGAACCGGAGCAATCCCGGAAGTGGAACATCAAGGATATAGACTAGGCTTGAACTAAAGGCGTTTGTGTTCAAAACAATGGCGGACATGATAGACAGATGGTTCCCACAATCCCCTGCCAGGCATTTTTTTGAAAGTGCCTGCCCTTTCCCAAACCGTTGGAAATGATAGCTTCTCAGACAAACCATCTGGCTCGTCAGGTTAGGTAAAGACAAAACCAGAGCTAAAAGGAGAGTGAATATTGAACTTATATTCTTAGGGTGAACACAACCACAACCACATGTTTTTCCGTGTAAAGAGTATGCAGTTTGCTTGTTTCCGCTGTCCTAGGCAAGGACAAAATTGGATATTGTAGGTATATCCACAAATGAACCACAGTTTATGTGCCAAACCCATAATCTTTTGTTAATATCATAATGTCATAGTATAAAAACAGTGATAATAAACTACGTGTTTAATCCTAAAGTCACTGACCAAAATCCACTGCAACTGATTGAAAGTAAATGCATGTTTACATTCGGTATGCAGTAATAATGTGAGTGATCGATTATCTTTCATCCAGTCAGGTCAGTAACTATTCATCCTTTTGGTTTATCCCTATCCAGACTATAGATTTCCTTCTCTTCCCATAGATACTCCCCAACCTTTAATCCAACAAATACAATTTGCTCTTCAGTCCATCCACACACGTACATAATCACATCCCTGTCATGACTCAGTCATTAATTGAAGTTTGAGTTTAGATCATATTATCATTCCTTATGAGTAAATAATATACGGTATGAATAAGTATCCTAATTAATCCCTATTATCTTGTTGGTCTCTCCTGGTGGCTCCACAACATCAAAGAGAGAAAAATGTTTCTTGTTAATGACGAGCATTGATTGGCATATGCCTTTTGCTGCACACTGAATAACAATGATTTCTTCAGTAGCTCATAATAATATCAATGGAGTATTGTTGAGTGAATTAAGTCTTGTGTAAACGCAGTCCTTGGCTGGAAATAAACACTAATATTTGGATGCAGCTCCTCATCTCATGGATGTTAAGTTTCGTTTGCTCATGGGGGTCAATCAAACACACCGTGAAGATAAACAGCAATGTGATAAAAGACACTAATACCTCCTGATATCCCTCTACTTTGAACAAACACTGGATAAATACATTTCTAGAGAGCAGATTCATTTTGATAGTTTGTTAAATTAATGCATCACAACATGGATTTTGTGTATCCAGTAGGCCACATTAAGAAATACGGCACCTCTGATATATTTTGATAAAAACATAAATGGAACGGGATTATTTTCTGATTGATGGTGTCTTGGGCAAAAAATGTGCCACATCATTTCTCTCAGGATGCCAAAACAGATAACCTGATGTTAGTGTCACTTCTCAATGTATTATAAATGGATATAAAGTGAAATTAGCATTGTAACTAACCAAGCATGTGTGTAACGCCTGATTGAAAACGATGACCCAAACTTTATCTCACCTAAATAATATAATCAAAAACTTAAACCCAAACAAATAAAAAATATAAACCACGCACTTACAAACATTTAGGTGGAAGCATGTCTGTGGTAATTTGGTAGTAACCTCTGGTCTGCCCTCTGGACACCATAGAGGAGGTGGGGGGAGAGGAGGAAGTTGGCCAGGCTGGCATCAATCATGGGCAACACCTCTCACTATGTCTAATATGTCATTTCTATTCGTCTGTATATCTGTGTTTATATACTGTCTGTTTATATATTTTTTATTCTGTAAATATGTTTGTTTTATTGTACTGTATTTTCTCCTATGTCTACTTCATGTGTATTTGTGTTATTCTGATGTGTGTACATTTTTTTTGCTTTTAAGCTGCTGTAGCACAGGAATTTCCCCATTGTGGGATTAATAAAGTCTATCTTATCTTATCTTATCACTTGTTATGCCCCATGGTCTAAAAAGGTTTGGTTTTCAAATATGTATGACTTTAAGTTGTTGGTTGCTTGTCGGTTGCTTTCTGTTGAGGCATGCTCCAAGTAGTGCTGACCTTAGACTACAGTAGATTAATTTATGTGTACATGTGGTGTTTTTTCTGTGTTTCAAATGTCAAAAGTATTCTTAACTAAGAACTACATGCATGTTTCGGTATTTCAGGTTTCAGGCATTTGGGCCAAAGCAGTTTGATGCTGCCTTTTTATGGCCCAAATCAGGCCAGCTCCATCACAACTCAGTTGTGCAGGGACCAAGAGATGCACTCTGCCATCGCTGAGATAAAATCTCTCAAGGAGGAGAATAACGCTATGAAGGGGCAGAATGGCCTGCTGGGAAACAGATGGAGGTGAGCCAAGAGTAGCTAGAAAATAAAAAGTCAACCTCTTCACAAGGGTCAACAAAAAGAAGGCGAACTACAGCCTGCGTGGAGACGGAGCTGAAGAAGAGCTGGCTAACAAAGAAAACTGGATGAAGACAGTGTGTGTGAGAGAGAGAGAGAGAGAGAGAGAGAGAGAGAGAGAGAGATACCTGCTCTGTGAGATGTGTCTCCAAAAGTAGGAAGAATGGAAGATGATGTGGACATGTGCACTCCTCATCTCGAAGAACAACCAGCTTCTGGTTTGCTGTCTCAAGTCATCGTTTTAACTCTGAATATTGACTTGTTGGATTCTAACAGCTTGTTTTCAGATTGGATCAGAATTACCTGGAGCATAATAAATATTTCACGCTCTAGCACAAACCCTCTATTCCCCCAACCCCTTCCCTTACCCTTACCCATCACGTCTATAAATATGATGTAAGCAGTTCCATACTGTTCGGATGAACAGAATTAAATCAGAATAGTTTCCATTTCTTTCTTCTCTTTATCTTTCTTTGAAAAGCAGGATACATCCTGTGCCTCAGGGCCGTTAATTCTTACTTAACTATTGGACTCTGTAGGGACAGTTAGATAAATATTTCAGATCTAGCATCCATGGTCTAAATTCATCTCAAGATTCATCCACTCCTCTGATAAGACCTACGTACCGACTTGCTCATATGCACATGCAATCCCAGATATACTATCTATCTATCTATCTATCTATCTATCTATCTATCTATCTATCTATCTATCTATCTATCTATCTATCTATCTATCTATCTATCTATCTATACCCACACACTCACACACACACACACCTACTCGCATTTGCTCTAATTGCTAATCCCCATGCCAGCAGTCCCTACCTCGTATGAAACTGCAAATGTTTGTAATTGAGTCTCCACCATCTGTTGGTGTTGCTGATCGTGAAGGAACAAGCAATCTAATTGGCTGTTGTTATGTGGAGTGTTAGATAAAATGACGAGGGCGAGCATGGACCAATGAACCTGAAACCCACGGGCTAACTCTGACAATAATAAAACAAGCCAAAGATAAATCAAGTATTTGAACATGGATTTCATTCAACATTAAAAACTGAATTTCTTTAATATGGAAGCTACGGAAATAAAAGAAGGGGGATAGAACTGTGGTGCAAACATTCATATTCCTCTCTGTGTTATTCGTGATATCTTTGAAGATCCCATGAGTTTCACCTAGTGTTGCCTAATTAAGTCTAATCCAATACTTTCATTTCTGACCAAATACCTGCAAGACTAATGACACTGCCATCAGCCTCGGATGTGCTTTGTGGTTCGTGCTAATTAGCAAATGGTAGCAGGCTAAAACGCTAAACTAAGAAGTTGAACGTGGTTGACATTGTACCTGCTAAACATCAGCATGTTAGCATGCTGACGTTACAATTTAGCTCAAAGCACCTAAGTACAGCCTCCCAAAGCTCCATGGCTGTATAATCATATTCATGTTAGGCAGTGATGTAATCTTAATCTATACCAAGATTAGTCTCTGTAGAGATCCTTTCCATAATGTTGTCACACACTTGTCAGGCACAATAATCTGAGCATGTCAGTGGTAATATACAGTAAGCAAAAAAAAAGTTGCGCAGTTGTCCAGTACGTGCTCAATAGTTGACCAATTTCAAAGATTGCTGTTCCCATCAGTCACTTAGACACAAAAACATAGGAAAATAGGGTTCAGGTTGGAAAAAAAAACACAAGTTACCACTTAAAGTAGGCTAATAATGGTATAATAATAAAGTTTTCATTTAATGTTCGTTGTGTCACTATCTGTCGGCGAATGAGGTAACACAGTGGTGATTGTGCCTATGGCCCACTGATGAAAGCCCTAGCCTTTCTATTGACGTGAATGCTATCAGACACTCATAATTACAATTACTGTCATATGACATGAACACGCAACACATATGCATGGGCTACTTAAAGGAATACTGTGCTGTGTATTTTAGTAATTCATATTTGATCATTGGGATTACAACTAAATGAGCCAAATGTATGCAGACAGAGTTTAAAAATACTACATTTTCATACGAGAATTCCAATACCAAATTTGACAGTAACAGCTGCGATTGCAATATGATACAAGACACTATATAATAAAACGAGTGATGGTTCATGATAAGACTGTAGGTAAATTAAGCTTTTTACAGAGCAGATCCTCTGCAGTTTAGAGCTATTTCATGTTGATTACCCATTTAAGGAAGACATAAGTGGAGGCTGACTGAGAATGGAAAGCAGTAATTGGGGGAGGAACAAGAGATGAAGGTGTGCAATTACTGCACAATGTGAAGTCGGCCAGGAAAGAAGTTATTTCACACACAGAAAGGCGGGTTTTTGAAGTGTATGACTGAGAGAGAGGGTGCAGAAAACTGTGTGTGTGTGTGTGTTGTATCCACTGTAGTGTGTAGAAGAAAGCACCAGCTGAGTTGGCAGCACAACCAAGAGTGACATCTTAACTTCCTACATCACCAGTCTCAGACCCCCCCCCCCCGTCCCCCCGTCCCCCCACACTGACTCCGCTGACTCTACATCTCCCCAAAATGGCTCTCCAAGCGTTTTTACTATTATTAAAAGTGGCATGAAGATGACTACCTGAAAATGTAAGCTACATTCCCTACACACAAAGACACTTTTTCAGATGACAATTTTATAAAAGGCAAAAAGCTAATGGTTGGAAATCTAAGTCTTGTTTGCGGACCAAGGCTGAAGTACATTAATGGGTAATGTCTATGGGCTCAGTGAAGGACAGGGGCTACTAAACATACACACAGGGAATAGATTGTGAAGTCAGTACTGTATGTCTATCTGAATGTTTATCCTTTGTCTTTAGAGATGTTAGTATTGGCACAGGGTGTTTTGTCCTGTAACAAATCCTCTCATGGTCTTGTGTAAAGTCACTCCATGGGATCTCACAATCCAACGCATTCTCATTGATTATGCACACCCATTCGTATGATATCCTACGAAGTTAGGCGACCGCCAGCTGATCAAGTGACACAGGCTACAGAGCTCCGTGAGCTCATATCAGCGGCAGTTGGCAGTTGAGTTAAGCCGACACTAAGTCACTGTCGGTTGTTTCGGCGGACGTTACAGTTAAGTTTAGGCACCAAAACGACTAGTTAAGTTTAGGAAGAACATTGTGCTTTGGATTGAAACACTCGTGTTTCCTGGGTGAAAGTATTTTGTTTTCCCGGAAAGTGAACTCCGTTCCCGCCATCTTGTCTTGAAAGCTCTGTGTTTTATGACCCACCTATCTAGCCTGACCTCCTCCCTACGCAGTCGGTCAAATACAGCAGCAGTATATATATATATATATATATCAACAAAAAACATGTTTAGTTTACACTTTATTTCACTTTCAAATGTTCAGGTAAACAAGAATGTTCCGCAATAGCAGCACAACGTCCATGCATTATTCATTTAATCACTATAAAACCTAATATAACTAAACTCCATCCTTGCATTTCAATGGAAAACTGTTTGAATGGAAATAAAAAAAAAAAAAAAGAGGTTAAAAGGCTTTTAGATTACCTGAATATTACATGGTACAGTGTGGAGGAAGAGGAAATCTAGATATTGCCTCATAATGAAGAATCCCTATTCGTGGCCATGCATTAATTATGATGCAACATTTAAAGCGTGACCTTCTGCTGATATGGGCCTGCTCGGTGTACATCAAGAGATATTATTGGCCCACAGCTTGTCTGACTGACTTCTTGAATGTTGCTGATTAAAAATGTAAAAGTCAGAGTGGATTTGTTATACTGTAGGGTATGAATATCAGATATCTCCTCCCCAGATAGATGAGATTCTGCTACACTGGACTGACACTTGTGTTTTCTTTTCCTTTGCTCTCCATAAAGACACCACAAAGGGGAGCACCTTATACTAACCTAGGCTCAAGTTAGATGTTATCTCTTGTCCAAAGGTTTTAATATTATTAAATGGTAAGCAAATTAATTTCTATGGTGTTATAGTGAGTTGGATAAGTGGCGTCCACACCCATCATGAGAAGGCTAGTCTATACAAAAGGAAAATGAATAAACTAAATCATACTTTAAATAAAGTATAGAAACATTTCCAAGCAAGGGTGGAGGTTTGCTTTCAATTATTCTTTTTAGAGCAATATTAACTAAAAAATATATGGATTAAATGTTTGTTTTTGTAACCAGAAACGTAGTTGGCATTAAACATTTTCAGCCTTGAGTGGTGTCTGCAGATATTCCTTTTCAGGCTGCATACAGCCCCAATAACCTTCATAAATAAGGTAGAGCTGCCTGTATGTAGACTAACGGGGCAAAAAGATTCCCCAAAGCACTCACTGCATTACTCGCCGCTGCTGGTTAAGATCATTGCTGTGAGAACAAGGTAATAACTGAGGGCCACTCAGATGTCTGTAACATTTTTATCACCTCAGATCTTCCCTCATCTGGACTACGCTCGCAGCACAGGGAGAGAAAATTGTTTAGAGAAACTTCAGTAAGAAAGTCAACCGGAAACAATAAAAGTGAGGGGGACGAAAACATGATTTTAAAAAGTGAGGGGGATGCCATGACTGTGACCATTGCCATAGCAACAGTACAAGCAAGGCTGTTCAGACTCCTGCTAAACTGTAAAATGTCTTTCCTGGAAAACAGTGACTTTTCAGTGGTGACCCTCTGCTGCCCTAGTGGGTGTCACTAAAAAACCCATCCAATAACGCCATCAAACTATTTCCATCAATGCTCTGTCCTATCCAAACAATTATATAATTTGCGAATTGTTAAAGTGCCTTAAATAGTTAATGTTGGAAGAAAAATTTGAACAAAAAATCAACACATTTTTCACCCAACCTTACTTAAAGCTGCACTAATGAATAGGTTTGCATTAATAATGGATCTGTGTGCAGTATAATGTGAAAGTGAAAGCTTGCCGTGTCAAAACTCAGCTAGTTTGCTCACCTTTACTTCGATTCACTTTCAAACAGCTGTTGATATGTTGGGCCTTTTCTGAAGTCCTACAAGTCCCTAAGGATTCCCCTCTAGTTCGAGGTAGATTGGATGTACTGTAGACTGTGCCACCATCACTACGGAGGTTATGTCACAGTAGCCTATATCCTCAACGTTGCTCCGGTGCCGCAGGAAATTCCGCAGGATGCATGTCTTTTCGTCCAATGTCCGTTTCCTTCCGCTTTCTTTGTGTTGTAATTAAACATCGGTAGATTTACTATGTTAAACTGCACCTCAGATCTCTGCAGGGTAAATCCAGACAGCTAGCTAGACTATTTGTCCAATCTGAGTTTTCTCTTGCACGACTAAAACAACTTTTGAACGTACACGTTCCACCAAAACAAGTTCCTTTCCGAGGCTATTTTGCAGCGGCTCCATGCAGAGCTTAGCACCGCCCAAAACGATTGTGATTGGTTTAAAGAAATGCCAATAAACCAGAGCACGTTTTTCTCCCATCCCAGAATGCTGTGTGGATTAGCCAGTCCCGCCGCAGGAGCACTGTGGAGGAAGGTCTGGCAAAGTGAGACTATGTCACGTTGACAGCAGTGGAAAGTGGCTGCCTCGCTAGCGGCTCATCAGCATGGACAGAGTTGAAGATACTCTAAGATGCTTCCATCTGCCATCACAGCTTGGCAGAATTCCCACAAATGGTAATGGCAATAATGACCAATCCATGTTGAATGCTAGTACTGTAGCAGCGTGGTCGGCACTCCATCAGGCATAGAAAGCCAGAAAAAATTACCCAAAAATGACTGCAATCACAGATGGACTTTACAAGGTCATCCTTGAACTTTAGTCGCTGTCTGTCTCTGTTTTTTAAAATTATTATTAATAAGTCCAACACAAGTACAGTAGATCTGTTGTGGCTCATTCCGACTGCGATTGGCTGAGCCCTTAGATGCAAGGTGTGTGGTCAGGCTATCAGAGGCCTATAGAGGGGCACGCCTGGGTAAAATAGAGTTTAGAGTACAGTTTTCGTTCATTAGCATAGAAACAGCAATATGCACATTAATCAACATTTCTGTAAATGCCCGTGTCAGCCCGTTGGCTAAATTTCAACTGTAGTTCTAGTTACTGACCATGCATGTCTTTATATAGAGATACACTCAATAACACTACTGTAAAAGCAAACAGACACTTCTGTACAAAAACATTCCAAACACAATTACATAAAACTACATGTGTTCCTATATTTACTTGGTGAGAGAGCAGAGGAGGTTAGGCACTCTTCAGCCTGAGTCATCAACCCCGAATACACCCACGCGCACACACACACACACACACACACACACACACACACACACACACACTCACTAAGTCTTTGTCCCACATTCGTGCCCATCAATAGCTGCCGTCAAATTTCCTCAGAGGACAGGTTAGTCATGAATTGTCGCTGACCAATGAGAGAAGGCGTAGGTGTGAGTCATGCTTGTCAGAGGTGAGTGACTGACAGCTGAGAGTCTGCGGCAAGGTTAACATAAGAACACTGTGCGTGAGTTATCTCTGGGTGTTTGTGTCTGCCTTATGTAGGTCTTCGTGCTTATTTCTCCTGCTCAGACACTGCAGAATAGTAATACATGTTTTCAGAATACAATTATTCTCCTATCAGAAGAAAATTGGTGCTATAATTGCAAGCCAGGACAACTGCTGGTATTTGGCGAGGCGTTTGCAGAATGTACATTCATTAGTGGAATCCACATAAACCTTAACAGTTCAGTGGATTAGGGTTGGCAACAACCGCATACATTTTCTTTGAACCAGGGGATTTAAAACGAATAAAGAGAATAGGATAAAGAATGCTATACTAAATGAAATGTCAAAATGACCCCAGCGAGTCTTCTTTTTTTTAAAAGCCAGTTTATGGAATTATGTTGCTGTATTCATTGCTTATTTCAGCAGGGAAATGAATCAAAAGGCGAGCTCACTGACAAATGAGGTAACAATGTATGAGTGCTAATTGTTGTAAAAGAAAATACCTACTTAATGGCCACGTTGGCATGCTGCCTTTTTATGAGATGAAGAAAATGTCTGATTGCCTCCAAGCGAAAGGTGAAGTGTCCATGCAGACCTGTCTCGCCGGGCTGCCCAGGTTTGTGCAGCTCTAAGCAAGACCTGCTCCTATTCACATCTTCTGGTTTTCTTTCTCCGAGTACCCATAATGCTTCCTGTCCTTCCTCCTCCCTCCTTCTCCACCTCGTATATATAAGCTGTGTCTATTGGAGAGTTATGAATTAGAGATGAGTTAATAAAAAGATGAGTTATTGCGATGGTTTATTCAGTAAGGGTGCTGCTCTGTTGTCAGTCTGTGTGTATTGGACTGTGTGCTCCAACTGCTCATGTAGGCCATGTGAGTTTGACAGTTCAAGCTCATTTACGTGCACGCACATGCATGCCAACATATGTGTGTGTGTGTGTGTGTGCACATGCTTCCTCCAAAGTGGTGTTCAGGAATGGATTATGATTAGTGTACTCACTCAGTGTATCCTCATGAAGCATGCAGGACTGACAACAGCAAAAGAAAAAAAAAGAAAAAAAAAAAGAAGCACAGCCACAAACCTCTGGTCTGTCTGCTGTGTCTACAATCTAGACTTTATCTCCTGCATTCTTTGGACTGCGCTTTGGCCTTTCTCATAACTAATTCAGACAGGAGAGAAGCCACAAGGAGTACAAGTGCAGGGGTACACCCAATGAGAGAGAAAGCACAACAAGACAAGGCCAGAAGAAGTGTCACATACAACTGTTAACTATTCATTATGGTGACTAATTAAACATTTACTTCCTTTTCAAAGCATAGCCCTGAATAATACTGGAGCCACGGGGGAGAAGTGGGCTTTGGTTAGAATTACAGATAGAATGCCAGCAAATGACTCAAATGTCAATGTAAGAATATATTTTTGGCTGAATACCCTCTTTGTCTCAGCTCTCGTGTAAATAAATTAAAGTCTGAATTTCCTAACGAATAAACGAGAAAAAAAAAAATGCACTCAGTAGAGGGCACATCTCTGCCAGATGTGTCAACCTCTCCCCTCTCTAACAAAGAAGAAGTGAATCTCTCTCGATTGTCCCTCCCGGCTCCCTTAAGGCCAAAATACATGGGGCACGGATGCCACCTGTGACGTAAACTGTGAGCACATTGAGTTTTGCCAAGTGATAGTTAGAGTAGGCTATATTAACTGGTATTGACGTATTAACTGGATAATTGTAACTATAGAATCATGGATACACATTGATTTGATTTATTTTAATGTCAAATGTAAAAGAAAAAAAAAAACACAAGGTTGCTCTTCTGTGTTGCATTGCCTCTGGTACACTGACATGTTTTTTTGAATTATTTTTAGACGGATTGTACTCGTTTTTTACACAGTTCTATGTAGTTGTTACGGAGAAAAGAAAATAGAGCAGCAATGTAAAAATAAAAATGATGCCCATCCATGGATCATAACCTATTGGGTTAACACTTAACTGCACACTATGAATGATGCATTAGTTAAATATTAGTAAATACTTAATTAATTATTCATAAAGCATTGTTCCTACATGAATACACATTGGTATGTAATTCATAAACACAGTTATGAATGATTTATTCTTGATTAATAAGCTCATCTGTAATGGGTTTAATGATTGCATTTGTATACTTTAGGAATAATGGATTCACCATTACCACCGTCTCAAATTCAAACTGTTACTTACCTACATTGTGTAATTTTTTGAGTTGATTCTTAGCAAAAAACTAGGGCTGTCAATTAATCGCTCAATTTCTATAGTTAATCATGATTAATTGCATGTTTTATCACATGATTAAAATTCTATTATTTTGCATTTCAGAACTTTTTCACACACAGAAAGGCAGGTTTTTGAAGTGTATGACTGAGAGAGAGGGTGCAGAAAACTGTGTGTGTGTCTGTGTATGTGTGTTTGTGTGTTGTATCCACTGTAGTGTGTAGACAAAAGCACCAGCTGAGTTGGCAGCACAACCAAGAGTGACATCTTAACTTCCTACATCACCAGTCAGTGTGTCAGTTTTTAAGTACATATTAACAATGGAAAGCAATTCTTACCAGTGTATCTTGATTGGGAATCAAATGAATGCAAACAAAGTGACTTTATGAACTTGATTTTAAGATTTGTATTTGTTTATTATTTATTTATTTACTGTAAACAAAAGAAAAATGTGTGAATCTAGTCACATATTTAAATCTAGAGTCAATATTACGGTTGGGTATTGTTTGGTTTGGATACCGGTGCTAAAACGGTACCGGTGCTTAACGGTGCCTGAACCGATACTTTTTAAGAAAGTAAAAAAAAAGAAGGGTACTAAACAACAGTTGGCGACATTAAAGAACGGCTTGTTTATTGCTAAGGCCTTATGGTCAAAATTAAATGATTTAATAATAATGTTATAACAATAACTTATTTCACTACTAAATAGCTGTTAAACGACAAAAACAACCAGCAGATGGGAAAAGGGCATTTAACAATAACTTTGAATGCACCACCAGGCTGTAGGTTACCAGTTCCATTGAACGCACCGTCTGTGTTTTTCCGACAACGGCAGCTGCAGATTGTTACATCGCGGTGTCGGAATCATCTCCAGTGAAATACAGACAAACTTTACACCGTTTAGCGTTAGCTGTCAGCATTGTAACAGTGTTTACTCCAGATACTAGCTAGCGGCAAGCTAACGTTAGCTGCTGTCGAGTGTAGTGTTAACTAGCGATGTTTCTGTTGCCTGTAACGTCTGTTTCAGAGCATCAGAGAGAAGCGCAGGCATGTCAGTGGCACCGGAATTAGGCACCAAAATCCGCGTTGCTATTCCTGCAGCAGCAGGATGTGTTACGAGGAAGTATTGCAAAGTGCGGCAAAGGGTCAAAACAGCAGCCTGTTAGGCACGACGCAAAGCCGAGTGAAGTGAAAATAAATTAATAAATGGCGGCATGCGATCAATGCGATTAAAAAAAAATATTTCGCCCTCTTACACCTAGTGGCACCGTGACGAACGCAAGGGGGAGATTACTCGCCAGGGAAGTTAAAAAGAGAATTAAAACGACAACGCGACAGGCAAAGCAACAAGACCAAAGTTAATATTGGAATGAATGGAAACCAATGACTGGCTGGAAGTGAGGCTATAAACATTCTGCCTTAAAAATGAAAAGTTTGCAGAGGATACGTTTGAATCTCAGATTTCAGGGAAGTGCACGTAGAGTACATCTCCCCCTTCAGTAGAGGAATGTGAAAACACATCTCTAGTGACAAACTTTGCACAGATGCAAGTCACTAGTCAAGGTCAGACATTTTAAGGGTCGTAGACATAACAAACACACATTGTGGAACTTTTAATAATCTAAACATAGATATCATTTTCGTATCCCACAGCCTTTCAAGTCCAACGGCAAACTTTATTTTTCTCTCTTTCTTCCCCACAGCTAGACAGACAGACATACTCACACTTAGACACACTGATTGTTGAGTGGGCACTTTTTTCTCTCTCTTGGATATTTGGGCATACTTGTCCTGTGGGAACTTAACAGAGAAGCTGACCTCCATTAGATTGAGAGCACACAGAGGTAGGAACAAGCTGAGGTAGAGATGGCATGGAGAGAAGTTTAGGGTTTTTCATGTACATGTGCAGTAAACACAAAGGATTAGCAGCATATGCCCATGCACATGCCTGTTTGTAAAAGCATGTGATTACCACAAAATCCAGCATGTGACTTTCACTTCAACGAGCATTTGCACCTGTGTCCTCCCATAGACGTTCAAAAACAATTATGTAGTCTCACAACACCTCGGTGCGTCACTCTGTATGTAAATAATGGCGCTGCTCATTGAGATGTCTGCAGCGAGAGATCCAGCTAATGTTATCATCTTCACTGGGACCATTTAGCATGCAGCTAATAGCTTCCCTCCACGGAAGGGCCATCAGAGCTCTGTGTCGGCTGCTCAGGCACAAAAGCTCAATGCTTTATATCTCTTCCGGGAGAATTGAATAGATTAAAATGTACACATAACCCGCACACAAAGATACACAGAAAACAATGAATTTTATTTCTTCCAGGGGACGTGAATGTGCGGCAGTCCATTAGCTGTAAACTTGTAGAATCTGTCTGCTGAACAAAAGGCGTCTCAGTGGGGAGCCAGCTTGCGATATGGAGGTGTAATAGTTTGATAAGAAATGTATGTGCACGTGCATGGGTGCATGTTGGTCTGTGTGTGTGTGTGTGTGTGTGTGTGTGTGTGTGTGTGTGTGTGTGTGTGTGTGTGTGTGTGTGTGTGTGTGTGTGTGTGTGTGTGTGTGTGAGAATCCTTGTTTTCAGTCAGTTTGACACTCTTGCAGAGCTTGTTATGGCCTGCAGAAGTAGAGCTACCTCTGTGGGGGCGAACACTGTAAAGGTCCCATTAAGTGTGCTGGGCACCACAGCAGGCATCCAAACATCTGTGACCTTTGAATAAAACAAACAAGGAAAGCTTCTGGAGAAAGAGCTAGAAATTACACTGAAAACCTCCTTCGCTCTTCCCGAAGAAGACAAAAGGTGAATCTAGCTGTAAAGAAACTTCGACAAAAAGGTTGAGTCGGGGCCATTTCGACCAGACAGGGAGAAGCTAAAAAACGGACGAAATAAAATGTCTTCAAATCTAAATCTTGTTGGACAACATTAGAATGTTGGGAACCAAATGTGACTGAAAAATGATTTTTTTTGTAGTTACTAAATCTGACTACCTAACAGGCACCGGGAGTATACGGTTATCGCTTTTGAACTGTCCCTCGGATGGGAATCAATTCAGAGCCGCTTCATTTGACTCACCATTGTGAGAATGAGAGTTTGGTGGGCAACAGAACTCTAGGCTATACCCCCAAAGGCACACTTGAAAGGATGTGTTCAAAGCAGAGTTACGCACGAGTCAGCAGGCCGCTTCACACCAGAAGCGTATTTCTATGCATGTCTCAGCAGAAGCAGCCCCCACCCCCCCCACCCACCCCAGGCTCCGATATCTCCCACCTGGATCAAAATTTCCAGGAGTGTGTCAACACAAGCAGTAAACATTGCAGCACTCAAACCCAGGTCAGCAGTCCAATGTGTCCACTAATAAAATGATCACCGACAACAATACAGTCACATATTCTTTAAAAAGTGAGAACTGATTAGCGCTTTGCTAATTGCTAGTTTTATTTTTTTTTATTTTTATTTTTTTTTTTTTATTAAAATATAATTATTTATTACTAACCTTTATTTTAAGTTACACAAGAAATACACAATTTTAGGCAAAGGTAGTCTCCCGTTGCCAGACCATCCTCTACAGCGCTGCGGAGGAAGGTCTGGGTAGTCCACACGACATTCCTGGATGGGAGAAAAACGTGCTCTGGTTTATTGGCATTTCTTTAAACCAATCACAATCGTCTCTTGGCGGCGCTATGCCGCCGCAAAAATAGCCTCGGGAAGGAACTTGTTTTAGTGGAACGTGTGTATGTTCAAAAGTTGTTTTAGTCGTAGCTTGTTTGTTAGCTGTCTGGATTTACCCGGCAGAGAACTGAGGAGCAGTTACCCCGAATCTCCAGACTCACAGATTATATGGTCTATACGTGTACTTGAAAGAACAATCTTTAAAAAAATTGCATACATTAACACACACATTGGATTGGCTATGAGTTTACCGAAAGTATACTTCTGCTGTCTCACACTGTCAGCGGTAAAACATCTGAGGAAATGTTTGTGGACACAACTTCTCATCAAGGAAATCAAGACGCTGCTCAAGAAATATTTAAAGTCCGCTTCTTGCTCTTGCATTATAAGAACAGGGACATGCTCTAACAGTGTTGCCCAAGTCATCCCAACTTTAGCAAAAAAAAATTATTAAGCTAGTATCTACCTTCCACTCCAGGCACTCCTGTAATTAAACTCCTTCCTTCTCTTTTCTGGCGTTGTCTTTATTAAAAAAGATCTGTGTCTATGTCTTATTGTGTTTTTGTGGTTATCCGTGGTGTTGTTAAGGAGACATATGCGATATGATATGTCTTTTGGTAAATTGACTGGATAGTCTCCCTGTTTCACTTCCTGCCCTGTCCGAACAGCCCGCGGCTTGTGTGAAAACAGACCTTGCGCGTATCTTTAGCTTCACGCACCATTCTGGGACACGCTGTGGGGCAGCTGGTGGAATATCAAGCATTGACTTAAATGGCAGCGATTGCGAGCCTCTGGAACGCAACGCAGATGCGCCCAGTGATACAGACTAGGGCAAAGGTAAAGCAGATCGTCGCTATCGGTGGAAACCTTATATGTTCAAAACCTCGATGAAAAAAAGGCTTATTTGAAAACATTTCATTGAGCTATTTATCTCAGAGATGTATTGGCTATTTAATGACACAGCATATTTAAAATGGATGCATACCTGACTGGGAAGGCCTCCGAAATATTATATAAAAGGTTCAACATCAAAGCCCCACCTATTTCATCTCTTCTTCTACAGTTGATTTATGTTATTATGCATCACAGTTTATTGCCAACAAAAATCAGAACAATATGTAAATGAGAACAACTATGTCCTGACTTGGGCTGCATTAAATCACAGTAGTTAGGTGATCACAGAAAGCAGGAGTAGACTGAATGGAGGTTTAACAGCCCTCCCTCCATCCCTTGCTTTCCTCCTTGTCTCTCTCTTGTGCCAGTTTTGCTTTGTATGTGAAGAAGTGCGTCACTACAAATTGAGTCAAATGCAAATATTATATGGCTCAAAGTCACATTTTGTTAGCTAAACTTAACAGCAACGGCTGCGGAAATGACTGGGGCCTCGCGGTGCCCCTGTTCCCTCACAGTAACGTTTTCTCGGCTAAATGTAACTATAAAGACTAAACTACCGTAAACTTAACTGTCAAGTAACCGGTTGTCACGTGACAGGCCGGCGGTCACCGTAGTTTTTGTAGGATATCAAAAAAATTGTTGCACGTACGTTTTCATACGAGCCCCTTCATGAGAATGTGTTATTGTTTTGTAAGACACACTTTTACAATCCCAATTTATGTGTGTCGAGTGAGACTTTTTGGTGTGGAGCGCCTTTTTGGCCCGCTCAACGCCCAGACCCAAGGAAGACACCAGCAACCCCACCCGGGGAATTTCACCCCGAGAATAGGATTTGACTAGCTCGATAGTTAAACCATCAAAATACAGAAAGCACCCAGGTTTGACTTATGCACGAAGCCAGAGACGTATTTCCGTTAAAGACAATCATTTTATTAATACAATTACTAAAAAAACATCAAGTATAAAATACCATTTCAAATACCATACACAGTAAATAGGGGAAATGAGTGCTGAGGGAAGGGTCAAGGGGTGTGAGATCTCAGGGAAGGATCACCCAAATCACACGTGAACACTCGCACACACACACACGGTGGTGAAAAACTCTAAATAAACCAAAGGGGGAAAACACAGCACCATCTTTGGCACTCAGCAACTGTGGGATAAAGAACATTCAGTTAATGGTGGGGGTGGGGGGAGGTAAAATGAATCAGTAAACCAAAAATAAATGAAAAACAACTTCAATATAAGGCAAATCTAGGCAGCAAAGGTGACCTAATAGCTGCCTAGACCCAAACAAAAATAACCAAAGATTAACAACAAATAAACCATAAAGTTGTCAACAGAAATGAAAGTCTTCATCACAACTTAAACAAAAGAAATAGAAATGAACAGAAAAAAAAATCACTTAATCCTAGCTGCCTAGAGCCAAACAAAAATAACCACGATTAACAGATAAATCATAAAGTTTCAACAGAAATTTATGTCTTTTTATCAGCACTTAAACAAAAGGCATCAAAATTAACCAATAATCATTTAATCCTAATTTGACAAATAAACCCATAAACACAGAACCCAATCTCCACACACATATTCTTAATAAGCACGGGCAAGCCAAAGAAAGTCAAAGCTATCATCCGTGTCACAATCACTCAAATACAACCCTGTAGGGCACCCAGCTGGGCAACAGATCCTGGCGCTGAAAGGCGTGTGGAGGCGTTCAAAGCCCGGAGTGTGACCTCATGTACAGCCCGTTAAAACAGCAGCGTGGCAGGGAAGGGAGGGGCTAGTGCAGATACCAGCGCAAGCGAAGCAGTTTACAACCCTTGCGTACACAAAGAAACCAAATTCAGTAACGGTTTAGAAATTAAACAAAATAGACACGCGATGCCAACTGGTATACATACATACCCATCAGAGAGCTTCGCACCAATAGTGCCGATAGTACAGCTACACAGAGCTTACAGTAGAATGGCCAATTACTTAAACACTCAGTCAGGAAAATATACAAGAGGAGAAAAGATTTGGCCAACCTACCAGCAGCAAAACTCAACCCGGTTCCGTTACAGGAAGGATCGGGTTTGTGACAGGGAGACACTGCAAAAGACAATGCATGCTGTAATGCCGATCCTAACACAAATCAGGCCTATAGGTAACACACAAATTAGCAACACTGCATTACCTGTCGAATTACCTTGACTGCGCCGCGGACGTGAAATGATCCAAAGCGGAAATGTGCCTCCGGCAACAAAAAATAAAGAGTGTCAAGAGGGCAAACCCCCTGCCTATATACATAGACAGTATATAAGAATGGACCAACAGACCCTGTTGCTCTGGACGGAGACCAGTGAAATCTATTAGAAGCCCTTTTCCGCTAAGCGCTGAGCGTTACTGAGCAGCCTCCAACTGAGCTTGAAGACGTAGATGTGACGTGAGCAACCTGTCTGAAAGTTGTAAGTCTTTTGGTAGCTCCGCCAAGAGAAATATCAATCATTCCCAATCTTACAGAGACGGAGAGCGTAGGAGTAATGAGATAACATGGGCACAGGCTAATTATTGCTAACTAAAATGCTAGTTAACATTAGTAATTAAACCTAATCAGCTCATTTAAGTCAAAACTGCCTGCGAGCTTCTCCTGTACTATACGGTAATTCCTCTACTATGCGACAGTAAGTCGCGTGGTTATGACACAATCGCTAGCCTATTTGTACAAAACAGTCTGCTACGGAGCCATAACGTGAGGTACAAGGTAATGGAGCCTTTTATACATTGTCGTGTTTCTTTAGAAATAAACAATGGACAAATCGTCTTTAAACGCTTCAGATGTAAAGTTATTCACTGTCAAAGTGACGTCAAAATGAATGGCAGTCAATGGGATGCTAACAGGATGTGATCGTTTTGTAGCATCAAAATGGCGCCATAGGAGGTTTGAGTTCTGAAGCGAAGTTTACCCCTTTGCCTATATAGCATGCAGTTACTTCCTGATTGGTCCAGAGAGATTAAGTGTGATTGAAAACATAGCGACCAATCAACCTGCTACATATGCTTTAACTGTTGGAACTTGATTAAGCCCTAAAACCTACCGTATGCAGACTTCTGAAGTGATGTAGATGTCAACAATTCAACACAATGAATGATGGTGATGGCAAAAAAACTAGAAAATTACCATATTTATTTGGAAGCAAAAATAAAGATAAGAACTACTGTCAGCTGTAAACATTTATTTAGTTTTGTTGAGCTTCTACTTTATTCATTTTTCATCTTACTCTAATTGTCATGGTTATGTGCCCTCACAGCTTTTATTAATGGATAATTATAACTGACATTTAGACTCTTTTTTTTTACAGCCTCGATGTGATCATCTGGCCACTGTTACTTGCCCGGCTGGACTCGGGCAATATTCTGGCACGTCCTCAGATCTGAGCAAACTAATTGATGATTCAAATGTTATCACAACCCGGTGAAATGATGGTCAAAACTATAAAAAAATAGGACCCAGGCTGCTGAAAAATAGATGGTTTCTTTGAAGGGCTTGGATTCGCTGAATCACCGGGCTTGACGGCTGCTTTCAGTGCTGCCTCAATCATGTCATCAAGTTGATGACTTGGTAAATGGAGGTGGGGCAGCAGTAGAGAGCATTGACATTTTTTGCTGTACACTTAAGTACATGTTTATGTGTTAGAATGTGAATAAAAGGAGAGAGACAGAAACATATGGAGGTGCACACTTTTGTACGTGGGCACGCAAGTGCTGCAATGAATGAGCGATGAGATGTTTTTAAACGCATTTATGTGTGTTCAAGTGTACGCGTGTTGCATGAGAGGATGAGGTAAGTTGTTTCAAGCACATTAGCCAGTCAGTCATTTGGGTTGATTTCAAGTATGAGCCATTTACTGCCAATCAATTCAGCTGAGAGCTTTCATCTCCTCCTGCAAGGGGAAGGGGGTATAAAGAGAGAGAGAGAGAGAGAGAGAGAGAGAGAGAGAGAGAGAGAGAGAGAGAGAGAGAGTAGGATTTTTACCTTTTCATCTGAATGATTTTTTATTGTGTTGGCTACAAATAAACTTTCTCTTATAGAAACCCATTAATATAAAATAATGTAAAATAAAATGATGGAGGCAGCTGATTGTAGAATTATCTGATAAAACACAGTTTACCTCCGTCACCAGCTCACTCAGCTTTCTCCCCCCATCATGACTTCATTTAATGAGCTCTCACTTTGCCACACAATGCTCAGTGGACAAGGAGACCCGGAGCAGGGTGCCAGTCTGTGAAATCTGTGACATGTTGCAGACTCTAACAGCTCTGATTAGTGATTGTGGAAGGATGAAATGCAGAAAAGGCAAAAAAAAAATTGTTAAAGATGTGAAAGATTTCTTCCACAGCCAACATTAATCCTATTCATTTCAACTTTGTGGGCATTAAAACCATGTTGTTTGCTTGACAATTACATTAATAACTGTATTGTCTAAAAGCATCACTTCACCCTCAGTGCACATATTTTGGGATGTTGTGTTGAAATCATTATATGCAATCTGAGCATGAATTTGATTGATTTTTGCTGTACGAACAACAGCAGCACTGGGCTTGTTGGCTACCAGACCATAACCCCTCATCCACTTTATTGTGTACTCTGGGTGCCTGGCTAATGCATCGTAGCCTTTCACTACACAGAGAGACAGGACAGAGTATGATGTAAACCTTTTCAACCCAGTCACCATGTTTGTATCTGAGTTGCCTGGGAACAGTAATAACAGTAATAATAACAACAATAATAATAATAATAAAAGTAATTTAATATAGCTGTTACAACACCTCTGATGGATTCAGGGACAGTAACACGACAATCAATAGAATGGGAAGAGACAGTATAAAAATGAAACATTTGGTTTTTATTCCAAACATGGAAATATCTCACAACAGGAGGGTGGAGGGTTAACATATATTAATGCTATATTAAATAACTGTATTATTATTATAACTGTATTATTATAATGCATTATTCCACAGTCTCTGGGCCACCACATCAAAGGCATGGTCAACTTAGGGTTTTATTTGAGCACAAGGGCCAACCAGTAAGCCCTGGTTGGGCTTTATATACAGTATATATATATATATATATATATATATATATATATATATATATATATATATATATATATATATATAAGGGCTGGGCAAGTTAATAGGTTATTATTGCGTTAACTCATTAATTAATTAACGCCGACCATTATTTTATCGCGCATTAACGCAGTTTTTATTATTTGTTTTATTATTGTGAAAGTCTGTTGCTCACAGGCTTTTATTTTGTAAAAGTCTGTTGCTGACTGCTGCCGCGCTCACAGGAACTGGAAAAGAAAAGATTTGGCGGATAAACAAACCAACAAACATGGAGAAGGGTACAGAACTTTTGCATGGCCATTTTCATTTTAAAGTTATTTGCAACCTCCAGTCTGAAATATCACCTAAGTGCAATACACACCGTTGATAACCAGCAAATCAATCAACAAAACAAACAGTGGCGCAAGGCTTCGGCAGACTACGTTAGATGCAGCGTGTGGGAGAAGTATAGATAAACAAAGGCAAGAGAAGCTAACAGATGCCATAGCGAAGTGGATAGCTACAGACTGCAGGACGATTAGTGTTGCGGAGGACGTCGGTCTGAGAAACATTCTGACAATCGCAACAAATGACGGCAGGTATGAGATTCCCTCAAGACGCACCATCACAAAAAGAATACACCAGTTGTATGAAAAGGAGAGGACTGCAAAAGCGACAACTTTACATCGTGTACCTGCTGATGCTCTCACTGGGGACTACTGGACATCACTGGGTAACCATAATTACCTCGGAGTTACAGTTTCAATGTTATGATTGTGGCTCAGGATATATATATATATATATATAAATAAAACAAACAGGATAACATGAATGCCCTGGCAGTGGCAATACGCTTTCATTTTGTATTTGCTTTGATTGCATTGTTCAAGTAGAGATTTACACTAAATATTTTATTCAACTGCTACTGCTGGTATAAACAAAATGCTGATGTTAAGTTAGCAAAAAATTGCCGTTGCAACACAGATGTCTTCTTCCTTGATGGTTTTATTTTTAAGGTGCATAACAGTGACTAACGTTTCAATGTAAGATTACATCTTCATCAGAGTCCTTGGAGAGAATGGGCAACGAAGCCCTTAATAAGAATCATCAACAGGTGTGATTGTACACAGGAGGGGCGGTGACAATCTGAAGACAGACCCATCTCAACCAAGGTGTTACACTCAATAATCAGTCATTAAAGGGCAAATGCTCCAAAACAGGTAAAAAGTGAATACAAACAAACATAAAAATGTAAAAATGTTCACAGTGCAATGGGACTAAAAGTATATTCATCTTAGATACTATACTTTAATATACTTTGACATTAGAGAGAGCAGGTCAGATTAAATTCTTCTTTTAAACCTAGAGGTTCTAAAGTGCCGAGGTTATGATAAATCTGACATTACAAAAGCATGGGACAGGGCTCTGAGTACAGATCGCGCCTCACTTTTGAAGAAGAAACCCAAGTCACAAACAACACCCAGTGTATTTTTTTCGACCGGCTATACTCCAGAAGCAGGAACAATGAAAAACGTTATTCGCAAGCACTGGCATGTTCTTAAGAGTGACCCGACACTCAAAGATATATGCGCTAATCCGCTCAGGTTTGTATTTAGGCGTGCCGGTAACATTCGTGACCGATTGGTCCATTCAGACATGCCCAACCCATCTCCGACTACTTGGCTTTCCAACCCACCCCTGGCTTTCTATAAATGTGGTAATTGCGCGCAATGCTCTAATTCGACCAATGCAAAGGAATTTTCATCACTAAAATTATCATTGTTTGTTTACAGATTTACACAAACTCTCTCACACACACACACACACACACACACACACACACACACACATGCATACATACACACACACACACACATGCATACATACACACACACCCACCAACACACACAAATATACACATATACATAAACACACACACACACACACACACACACACACACACACACAACATCCCCGCACTGGCAAGAAATATTCCATCTCTTCATTTATTAATTGCAACAGTACACATGTAGTGTATCTTCTAAAATGTCCTCGTGGACTGGCGTATATAGGTCAAACAAAACGTCAGCTCAAACTAAGGATATCTGAACATAAGACAGCTATTCGCACCCAGAACGTAACTTATGCCATGGTGAGGCATTATAAGCAGGCCAATCATGGCTGCCCTGCATCACTGAGGTTCTGGGTAATTGAGAAAATCACACCCCCATCCAGGGGTGGTGATATCATTAATAAACTCCTATGCAGGGAAGCGTTTTGGATACATACACTTTAGAACCTCTAGGTTTAAATGCAGAATTTAATCTGACCTGCTTTCTCTAATGTCAAAGTATGTTAAAGTATAGTATCTAAGATGAATATACTTTTAGTCCCATTGCACTGTGAGCATTTTTACATTTTTATGTTTGTTTGTGTTCACTTTTTACCTGTTTTTGGGCATTTGCTCTTTAATGACTGATTATTGAGTGTAACACCTTGGTTGAGATGGGTGTATCTTCAGATTGTCACCGCCCCTCCTGTGTACAATCACACCTGTTGATGATTCTTATTAAAGGCATAAAGATGTAATCTTACATTGAAACGTTAGTCACTGTTATGCACCTTAAGAAATAAAACCATGAAGTAAGAAGACATCTGTGTTGCACCGAAGTTTTGTTGCCTGTTGTGTCCTGCCTTGGTTGCCCCGGATTGTTGTGGTCTGCAGAAGCGCAGAGAACTTCCCTTTTTTGCTGATGTTAAGTGTTTGCAGAACAAATGTCATGGCACTTTCGTTCATATGGCAGAACATTTAAAATAACATTGCGCTATACACTACTTTTGAATTCATTATTGGATTTTGTGTATAACAATGCGATTAAGGGCGTTTAGTCAGGGAAATCATGTGATTAATCGCGATTAAAACTTTTAATCGTTGCCCAGCCCTAATATTTTATATTAACGATGGATCAGATGACTCTGTAATAGAGAGGGGCCAGGGAATGCAGCTGAATCAAATCTTCAAATCCTGGCAGACAAAAAAAAAAAATTAATGTTGATATTTCAGTCTCTTCAGCAGGATCTACTGCTTCCAAAGAGCCAAATAAATGCAGCTTTAAAGTAAGCTATTTGTAAGTTGCTGCTTGTTGTTGTTGTTGGATGTTATTTTTGTGTTGACTCTCTATTTTTTACAATTTAATGTTCTTTTATACAGCACCTTAATGCTTCTTCGTACAGCACTTTGGTCAGCTTAAACTGTGTTTAAATGTGCTGAAAAATGAAGTAGGCTAAGTGATTACAACATGCACCCGCTGTTGCTCTCACTGGGGACTACCGGACATCACTGGGTAACCATAATTACCTCAGAGTTACAGTTTTAATGTTATGATTGTGGCTCAAGAATTTGTTTTATATATATATATATATATATAGATTAATCGCGATTAAAAACGTTTCATGTATATGGTTAAAATGACAATAAAACACACTTTAGTTGAGTTGAATGCTGCATCACTGTCTGTCTGTCTGTAAACGGTAGGAGTGGCTTGGGAGTGGACTCTAAAGCAGCAAAGCAAGTGCATTCTGGGATTGGGTGTCTTTCATCGATATGACCCAAAAACACATTTTCTGGCTTATCTCGGCCTAGATCCACCAATTTCTAAAATAAATTCACATTTCTACTATAAGTGAACCAAATTAAAGATATATTCGTCTTTCCAACGGTGAACTATCCCTTTAAGGTTATTAATTTCAGCTGTGCTTTTCCTACTATGACTAAGTCAAAATGTCTGCTGTGAAAAAGGTCCATTACAGTCTAGATTGTGGCCAAGTGATTTACTAATGTCAATCACTGATGCCAGTGATTTATTCATGTAGTATCGTAACTTTAGTAGACATAACATATCGGGTTTGGAATTCATCAGCAGATCCAGTTTAAAATGAGACCAAGCTCTTCAATAAATGTTTTTTGAGCCACGTCAAAATGTGGCATACGATACCAGTAATATTCAGAAATAACTTAATTGAGTTAGAAATGTGATTTTATATCATATTATTCCAACTTTGTCTGTGTATTTTAAAGATTATCATAATTGCCTTGCTCAAAAACAAAAAAGGACCACAGCAAAGTCAAGACAATCACATTTACTTATTAGAAATGCAAAATGCCTTATTGTGCATGTTAGCTTTAAAAGTAAGATTGAAGATTCATTCTTTGTTATGTATTGCACACAGATCCCATCAGGGCATTTGACCACCACTGCAAACGGCAGCAGTTTACCTCTCTTGTTCATCTCTTTACCCCAGAGGAATTTGGCTTTGATTGATGTGTGCTTTATCTTGTCATTTCTCCTGGGGTTGAGGGGCTGTTATGAGTAACAGCTCAGATATCAGTAATCTCAGAACACCATCATTATTTACTGTGTTGAGTTGTTAGCAGCAGGTCTTCCCTCTGGGTCGTCTTGTAGTAAATAAACACTGTCTGTATGAAGGTGGCACCACTTAACTTAAAAACACACAACATGTAGCTGCAAACTCATACCATGATTCTCCACAGGATAAAACACTAAACACAGTGGCTGAATACATATCTTACAATATTGATAATGACGTACTGTAGTGATCCAGATCAGCAATCTCTGAAGAAATAAGTAACAATGTGGGACCACACAACTTAATTGCTTGTAAATAAAAGGAACACTTTATAAGATTGTCAGATCATTAGAATAACGGAAATTGCCTTTGTTAACTTTTTAAATCAATAGAGTTTCCCACACATATTTCAACTCTGCATTCAGCCAGGGTAGTTGCTGCAAATGATGGTTGATAGCTAAAGACTGAAGACATGGTGACTAATTAGTCTGAAGTTGAAAAGTTCAGTGCAAACTGCATATAAAGGGACTATTTGGGAGGGGGAAATAGAAGGGATATGAGCCTTTTATACAGTCCGAACTATCTTTACCTGAGTTAAAGATTGTCTGCGTTCCTTGAATAACTCTTAACAGTCCAAAGAAAAGAGATAAGTGAACTTAATCACCACAGAGTTATGCGCAAACCATCTTTTCAGGCAGTCCTGGCGGTACAATTGCCAAACACCTTGTCCTCTTTCTGAAATGAAGCTCAGCCTAAATTCATTCAGGAAGACTTCTATGCTTTCATTCTCCTCTTTCTCTTTCCCAATCTGATCAGCTGACTCTGGGCGTTCACTCTTCAGTTAAACCAACCAGAATTTGCCATGATTTCCATGAGCCAATCATCTCATTGCATCCCTCCATTAAATCTGTTCTCCTCTCTGCTACTGTCGGTTGTCTATTCAGGCCTATTAAGCAACCCTCCTCCACCCCATTCATTATCATGTCATTTCCCAGCACCCAGGGTCCTCCACCAGAAGTTCCGCTCCCATAACATCCATTTAAATCTTCAGGCTTTCTTCGCCACCATCAGTGTCTAGACTCCATCCGGGGGATATCCCTGCCTACTCATGGCCACTCTACGATTTATAAAATGTACATAGCGATGGAGTCTAATCACAACAGACTCTGTAATTGTAATTGTCATTGTAATTTATTTATTTGAACAGGGACAGTGCACAAAAAAGCATTAATAGATGTCTTGTGCCCGATTGTAGCAAATTGCTAATTTCCGCCCATTGTCCCTGGGCAGATAGATGGCACATTAAAATACAGACAAAGTATTTACAGTATACAATACAGATACATGAAGTCATAAAAATCTTCGGATATTATTGTCCCCCAATCCCACCCCAAAAACATGCAGTAATGTAGCACATCAATTTACTGGTGGGAGCAAGTCTGCTTTGTTAACAACCAATGCTTTGCTAAGCGTGAAAATGAGTGCAAGTAAGTGCATTAAATTAGGTCTGTAGGAAGAGTATTCCACTGATTCCACTGATTTATAGCCACAAAGGAGAATGATGTCCTCCATTTGCCCCTTGTGGCTGATCTACTTACCCATGTTGTTTTTTCAGAGCAGAGTGTAACAAATCTTTTCAGAGGAGGAGCAGAGGCATTATGAATTATGTTTAACACATAACATTTGCGTGAAATATAACATTTTCAAGGTTATGCATCTTGTGATAAATAAACTTATTTTCACCTTTCAATGAAGTCTCTCCTGACTGAAATAGCAAATATTCCTTTCTAGGCCCCTGACATTGTGGTGACAGAAAACTTACAATAAACCAGTATTCTGGTATCAGTATATCAGTGTACCAGAGGACTTCAGTGATATTTTTTCTATTATCCTGGTGCTGTCTTATTAAATGTTTAAAGCCATTCACTGTAGAGGCAGAGTGTTTTAAATGTTGCTCAGGCATAGACTGATTCATGTTTCTGCTGATATGTGCTCAAAACAGTTGAATGCCCCACCCCCACACCCAAAATAAACCTACTGTGATAACCATAGCCTACATGACTAGTTGCTTTCTAGGGGGCAAACTGAATTACATCGGTACCACAGCGGGGCTCAGCTCCAACACATCCACACACACACACACACACACACACACACACACACACACACACACACACACACACACACACACACACACACACGTGCATGCGCACAGGACTGCAGTGGAGACAGAACGAGACTACATCGCCTCTGCATTTGTTGTTATTACAGACAGAAAGTACTGAATTCCAGGTACCGGATCGGTTCAAATGTGAACGGTACCAACCCTGCATAACATTATAGACTACAAGGGGCCATGCCTCTTAACAAGCCAAAAAAAGTTATCCCACACAGCTACTAAATATAAAAAAAAAAAAACATTTGTTTTTCATTCACAATTGAGGTTAATTATTTTAGAATGAAAGTGTTACTGCACTTGATGAATGCCACGCAGCATATATCCTAGGTGGAAGTTGTAATCAAATCATTGTAAATCTGGCTCCAGCTTTACGCTGGTGCCTTCTCTGTGGATGCTCGTGCTGGGAAGCACGGAATTGGTGCCTATGGCCTCAGGTGATGTTAAACAAGGAGGATGTCAATTACTACATTCCAACAGAGAAAAGTTCAGGATGCGGTCACTGCATCAGGAGCAGGGAAATCCTCAGCTGTTGTGTGTGTGTGTGTGTGTGTGTGTGTGTGTGTGTGCGAGTGTGTGTACGAGTGTGTGTGCATTTATGCTCAAGGGTGTCTCCAACTGTACTTCATTGTGACTGTGTGCTTGGCTGTTAAGAATAACTCACTTTCCAGTCCACTTGTTTACCGGCTTCCTGCAATTAATGCAGGGGTCGGTGAGAAGGCTCCACTCTGACATCAACTGTGACCGAGTGGGCATGAGGCCACTGCCGCACCGGGAGGCAACTTATCTCATTTGTGTGTGCCTGATCTTCCAGCACATACACACACACACACACACACACACACACACACACACACACACACACACACACACAGCACAACTTTGCTGATATATTAATATTAAATTCATATCAATATATAATCAAATATACTATGAACACCTTTAAAACTGGGGTTGTTTAATCGAAAAAAGGGATGTATTTATGCCTCACTGATTTAAAGAGTGTGCAAATCTATAAATTATTTCTTAAAATGTAGTAGCCTGTACAACTCATACATCCACCCACAACCCATGCAAAGGTCAGTAGTACAAACTAATTTGTAAACTGCCATTGTAAGGCATAGCTGTATGTTGCATTTAGACAAAGACTTGGATTAAGGATTTTTCTTATTAATCATTACCAATCTTGTGTAAAGACCAAAACCAACAATCAACTGATCCCGACAACAAGTATTTCCTGTGTAGCCAAAGCCTGATGTATCTTATTCCGTGCCATTTATTTGTATTATCCATTTTTTTTTTTAAATTAAAGTATATATTCATGACAGATTTTTTAACGATTTATATCAAGTAGAAACAAAATGGGATTAGGGCTGACAAGAGTACTGAGAGCGGGGCTAGTTTGCTGTTGATTTCTTAGTTCACAATAACCAATTTTAAATATTACTAGCCTTTAAAGCTACACTAATCAAACATTTTTATATTAACAATGGATCAAAATGACTATGCTAAATGTAAAAAGTTGTCACTTTGCTGCACACTACATGCCTAGCACTTAACATCAGACAAAGTTAGCAACTAGCCTTTAAGAAGATATCTACTACCTAACGACCCAGATATGATTCTCAGGAGTTTATGAAACAAAACAAAAAACATTACATGAATAAAGCTGTACAGAGACACACATCTACATGAATGTGAGTGTTGCACTGTGTCTGATGGATGTAAAAAGGCAGCTGTTTGCTTTCATATTGGCCATAACAATGTTTTAAGGTGATAGGTCAATGATGTTTTTACTAATTATTTTTGCTTCAGCAAAATCAGCAATAGTTACAATGTACATTTTATTAAGATATGGGTAGTAAAAACACCAAATATTATTATTTTTTTTACAGCGTTTCAGCATATGTATTATATCTGTATTAGTACTAATGCAGTATGCAGCATTTTAATGTTGAAGCTGGTGGACATGGCGCTCATTTTAACTACTTTATAATTTAAAGTTTATAATTAAAATTTTTAAACTTTAAAATGAGTAGTTATATATAACTACCTAATATCATGACTAATAATAAAAACTAGTTGGGTAGTAAAACCACCACTGGATTTGTGTGAATGTCGAGCACATGTTGAGAAATAACAGATCAGCCCCCTTTATACTTTATAATTACATGTTACTGTAAATATTCCTCATCGGTATGGATAAACAAGACCCCACATAACCAATGAAAGTCCCTGTGTTAGGTTTTTGACTTTCTGACAATGTGCAATGTCACAGTGTGCAATTGCCAACAACAAACGGAACCCTTGAGCCAGTACAGCCCACACTGTGCTGGCTCAAACACAACTGTTGGAAAGGAATACAGTATTTGAGCTTCGCCCTTGCAGTCAAATTGAACAGTGATCATCACCCCAGTTTCCTTCTCTTTCCATGGCCATCGGCTGTGGCTGCATATTTCTAAAAATAGCTTGTTTTAATCCTGTCACTCAAAATATCACTGTGGCCCATAAACCTCAATAATCTTATTGTCAGAAGAGATGCTTTTGGCAGCTCCTTTTGAAAATATCGGTGTGGAATGTTGAGACTGATGAAAAATGCATTGCTGTTTGATGATAAGAGCCCTCTGACAGAAATATGGATGCAGTTAACCAAAAATGGTTGTACAGTAATATTACATGTGTGAATGTCAAAACCATTAACCATTCGGCGTAGCTTTATTAACAAAGGCGATACCAGCCATAGCCAACAACCACTGTAATGAGTAATCTTTAGGCATGCTATTTTCCAACCCTGACCTTATTAAAATGTTCTTCACCATCGTTACCAATCATGCAAGGCACAAACTCACTGATTTATTAGAGAGGGAGTCAACACTCTGCTGCAGCTTCACAGTACAGTAGGGTAATAATTTAGGACTGCGATAATCAGTTTAACTGTAATGTTCAAAAACACATGATAGTCAGACATGGCTATGTATGTTCTACTGATCGAAAGAGTGCAACAAGACATGCTTCCATTCAGCATTCATTAATATCTTTTTTGGCTGAAGGAGGAAATTGTGCAAAACATAGTCAATTAATTGTTGATTAAATGAATCAGTTAAAGGGTAGAAACGATAGGCCTGATTGATTCTATCGCAGGCCCCCTATTGTTTAGCCTGGCTCTGCCCTCCTACGTACTTTTTAATTATAATTTTCCTTCAGTACTCCTTCTGGGTTTGTGGTATATTCTTGGGTTTTCTCGGTCCAATCAGCGAACAGAGGGAGTGGCTGAGAACGATGACGTTGTGTGCTAGTTTGAGTTGTAGTTCTGTAATGGCGGCAGAGAAAGATGCGAGCGAAGCCATTGGGTCCGTTGTGGCAACGCTGCCGAATATTCAGAAATTAAAGCCCGAGCAAGAACAATCTTTGCTGAGTTGTGTTGGTGGCCATGATGTTGTGGCCCTCCTGCCCACGGGGTTCGGGAAAAGTTAGATTTTCCAGCTCGCTCTGTTAGTGGTGAAGGAGTTAGCTAAGGCGAACGCTAGTGATGCTAAGCCGACGTCACGATCAAACGTTCCACACTCTCTTAAATGTACGAGAGTCTGGTAGGACCAGAGCTGTGCTGAGCTGTGGTGGAGGGAGAGGAACACAAAGTGGGAATTTCATAACGAAAAGACTGTAACTTACTGTAGGATGTGATTCATTTAACTCGCACTGCTGAAGGCTTGCATTAACTTCAGATTAACTTTGCACCAGTATTTTTGCACTGAACTAGGACTGTAGAGTATGTCCCATCCAATGGAAGCACATGAGGAAGGGATCAAGGGATCTCTTGGTCAGTTTGAATAGGACCGAACGTTTGCAGTGACCAATACTGTATCAATGTTCATATGTGAGTATTGTTTAAAGGCACTTGGAACAAGTGTGAACCTGTCTGTTACAGCCTTTACTTAATGTTTAGGGGAACAGGAGAAACATCAAGTTTTACCAAAACCTTTGCAAGAAAATGGGACCAAAATTACAAGAATAGGCTGCTTTAACACCTTATTTGGAAGAATGAATGACATGTATTTACAGGGAAATGATTAAAAAATTCAAAAATTGAAATGTCTTAACATGAATCCAACATATTATATTTGTGAGAAACAAAAAATGATGATAGGCTATCTTACTATCTCACTAAGATAGCCATCCACAGATACAGTTAATGCTAAGAATTCACTATGCCACATGTAGGTTTAACAGTAAAACATGATTTCAAAAATCATGCCAACAGTTATTTTAATAGCTTTGGATTCTATCCACTAAAAAGGTTTAAAGGCTTTAGGCTGCCCACATGTTATTGTAGCCCCACTTTAATATGCAACTTCATTTTATACAATATAGGTAACAGGGGGTCCCTGATCTGTCTCTGTCGGTTATGGGGTCCTTGGCTTAAAAAATATTGAAGACCCCTGCTTTAAAGTTCAATTAGAATAGAGTAACACATATTATTTACTAATAGTAAACTGTTAAATTAATAATAAAAACAAAAAGATAGATTGGATAGATGGAGATAGATAGATAGATAGATAGATTGATAGATAGATAGATTGATAGATAGATAGATAGATAGATAGATAGATAGATAGATAGATAGATAGATATAAATGTGACATGGGCTCACCTTATTCTATTTAAGTGCTCCTGCATTTCTACCGTGTTTACCAAATGAAGGCAATGATTATACATTACATTATATTAAAAAAAAAAGACAATAATCATTATGATTAGGACATGCATCCCAGTATATTTAAAAATGTGATAAAATATGCAATACTGATATGAAACAAATGAAAAAATTGTGTATTCATGTCAAGCACTGTAGTAAACATATTGTGCGAAGCCCCACTAGCATCCCGTAGAGGCTGTGATGTTCTTTACACCCCAACATGAAGTGTTCCTAATCATCAGTCTAGCCATCACAACTCTGCCTTCAAAAAGCCTTTTAGAAACACTTCTGGTATAAGTGTGTATGTTGCATTTCTTGCTCAGTTTTATAGATGTATATGCAAAGAGTTACTGTATATTTTTCAGTTACATAAGTACAAATTAGTACAGTGGCTTCATAAGCATGCCTTTTTGTTCACAAAGGATTTCCTCTTGGTTCATTACTATTCAAATGCAGTATGCCCCTTATTGACGGCAAGTCCACACCCCTTCTCTGGGGTTATCACTCATTAGCTTTAGTGAATATACAGATGGTCGATGGTCGGAGTATAGGTAGGCACACTGAAATGTTAATGAGAACACACCCTGACAAAACTGCTTCTGGAGTGCAATACATGTTGCAAACGTATCCAAGGATGTACGTTTAATCATCTACAGTACATAACAGTGGAGGACTTTAATACACTGAAAACAATTTGAGCCCAATGTACAACAGAAAGGGACTTTTTCTCCATAAACGTGTTACTAACAGTGCTGTGTTAAATGCAAAGGGTCGCAGGGGACCATTAAAGACAAACTACGCTGTTTGATAATAGAACCAAGCACATAAAAGACACCCAAATGTGTTAGCATCCCGGCTACTTATCACCACATGCATAATGAGCACTGTAGCTCATATTACGACCACATTGATAACATTTTTACAACATCACGGCTCCCGCCTCTGGGAGAGACGCTGGCACATTTAATAAGGTTTATAATGATATATACCTTCCTACGCCCTTTTCATCAGTCTCTAAATTGGCACTAAAGGGTTTCGAGTTGACCTATTTATTCATTGTACGTGTGATCTGCTTAATACGGTGACATTGCGGTGGCACACAACCATACACCCACGAACATGCACCCACATGTCAGGATTTGATCTATAGTCTATTATCTGTGTGGTGTGGAGGCCAAAAATGAGGCGGTTAGAGATAGAGGAACGTTTTCTTGAAAGCGGTGATATTCAAATAAGCACATTCAGAACACATAGGCCACGGCTTTGCTTTAGATATGGGGGAGAAAAAACAAAAAAAGATGAGCCCATAAAGAACAATTTGCGAGTGTGCATCTATGTGTGGAATATCTGTATCCCAAAGATGTATGGTCACTTTCCCCAGGTCTCAGTGTAAGACTGATGAGGAGGATATTTAATCTCGACTCCCGCAGGCTTCTGCGTGTTTGTCTATATCCGTGTGTGGCCATGTTATGTGTGTGTGTGTGTGTGTGTGTGTGTGTGCGTGCGTGTGTTTTAAACTGGGCCGAGCAGGTGGTGAGATACCATCCTAATACGGTGGCGCGGCAGATGGCAGACCACGCCACCTGCATCTCCTTTAGACCTTCAGGACAGACCCCTGCATCACCTCACTGACCAACCAGCGCACACACACACAGAGACACACACACACACACACACACACACACACACACACACACACATTCAGATCTGCTGAGCGCCAGCACATATGGGGCATTAAATGCTCTCCCTATGGTGTGGAAAGAGCAGGAAGAAGCTGTCAGGCTCTGCCAGTCTAATAATAAAATAAAAAAAAGTGCTTTTATAAATAAAAGGGAAATTTCACTATTTTTCTATGTGGGACCTGCACTCAGTACCTCCACGTGCAGTGGCTGGTTATCCAGTGGACAATCATGAGTCATATCACTTACATGGCTGGCTATACTTAGTCAACATGGATTACAGAGACAAGGAGCTGAATCAAATGGAAAAGGAACGACAAAGAGCAAAGGCACAAAGACAGCACAGGACTGCCTCACAAGACAATATAACTCAAGAAAACGACGGTGTTCCTGCAGTCACTGACCTCCAAATCTAACTGAGGAGAAAAACTGCAGAAAAAGTCTGACTTTTTGACGGACCAACCTTGAATGTCTAGATGTGTCCATGGATGTCAGTGATGCCAGCTGTCTAACTACAACACAGTGTCTCTGATCAATATTGCTGTTCTGGACACTGTGTTTCACTGAGGCTGTCTGGACAGCATTATAAAGCAATGAAAGCCTTGCAGGACAGAACACTACTTTCTGTTTTTTTACTTTTGTTTGGACTCAGACACAAACATTTGAAATGATTTATGTAAAATTTAAGCTTCAACGAGGCTTGTGCCGTTTGCCCTAATCAGTCAGAATGTACGCAATAGTGAAAATAAGACCCAGGTAGAGGAATAACTTAAATGTTCCTTTAATTTAGGGTTTTTACACCTGCATTTGTCATATTTTGTTTTACTATATTAATCACAAATAGAAATATAGGAAGGGAAACATTCTTTCTGTGACAGCTTCTTCTTGGTAGTAATGAAGAATAATTTGGCAACAATCTCATACACACTACATAATAACTCCCTCTACGCCTATTTATCCTAACTGCATTGAATCTCATTTTTACATCCAAGTGTTTCTACTCCACTCCCTGTGGTCAGAAAACTGTGAAGTCTTTATAGAAACTGACTACTGCTCAAGCCTCGGATGTTTCCAGCCATGTGAATCAATTTAGCGTCTTTATAATGTTTATTCAATTACAGCTGGTATGTGGATTAGTGTCAGGGACAGTTGTTCCCTTGTTTCTTTCAAAGGTTTGAAGAAATGTATTGCCTATTCGGGTAGATTCCTCCCAATTCTGACTGAAATTTGATTATGATTTTTATAATCAGGTTTAGAAGAGACAAAGGCAGCAGTGTACAGCTTGTGGTTCATTGTAGTCCACCTAATTCCCAAACACTCACTGAGACATTAACAGTCTTCACTGTGGGTTCCCACATATCTTTTATGAGCCCATGCAGGGTCTTTCAACAAGCATACACCCCTCATTTTTCAATTTCCACACATATTCTGGGAACCTACAGTACATTGTCATGCATAACAATGAATGGCCAATACTGTTTGTTTACATCTGGCATCATGCGGTTAAAAGCCTCCCCTCAGATCAGTCTGACCTTTGAAAGCACTTGGCACAGTTTTGAGCAAGGTTTTTTTTTTTTTTTTTTTGCAATATGTTCTATGATTTTGCTCATATGCCTCCGTTAATTCACTAGCTTTTGTGATACATTTGCTTTTCAATTTCCATGTGTCATACTGTATGAAGTAAACATTTGTGCCTCTGAGGAAGCATCTGATGAAATTTACATTTTTAGCCATGCCAGCAGCATGTACATATAGGGATGGCAATGCTGGTCTACCGACTGAAAAGGTAGACTGAAATATAGCAAAAACAATTGGATGGATTTCCATGAAAATGTGTACAGACATTCATGGATGAATCCTAATGACTGATCGCCTGACTTTCCCACCAATGTCACCATGAGGTTGACATTGGTTGATTTTTAGGGAAATGTTTAATGACATGACATGTTGTACATGCATGGCCCCTTCAGAATCAAATGTATTGACTTTGGTGATTCCTTAACTTTTTATCTAGCACCAGAATCAGGTCAAAATGTTATGTTACAGTCAAATACCTAACTATTGCCATTTCCCATGAGTCTCAGCTGGACTTTTTTGGGCTAATTTGCAATAGATGGCAAGCTAACACATGTTGGTGAACATGGTAAACATTAAACTGCATGAATGTTAGCATTGTCATTGTGATAGGGTGACCAGATTCCCAGGTTTGACCGGGACAGTACCGATTTTGAATTGCTTGTCCCGAGTCCCGACAAAAGCCTGTCGTGACGCTAAAATGTCCCGGTTTACACCAGGAGCGGCGTCGGACGATTTCGCCGGGGCTTCATCCCCGAATGTTTTGAGTCCAGCCCGAATTTAACTTTGTCCAGTTTATTCTTCCGAGGCGAATAGAACGAGCAGCTTCGTGCGGGGTCCGACCATGCTGCATTTGTTGCTATCACATAGCAACTGTCTCTACGTGAGGAAAGCTGTGAAAGCCTCAGTCAATACATTGATGCTGTAAACAGCTGTGCAGCTTCAGGTTTATGGCTGCGCTCTGCTGTTGACATGCTGCGGCAGATGTGTTGTGTTTGTGCTCTGTGTATTTCTGCAGTAGTTTCGGGTTTCCTCCTCCAATGTAGAGCAGCGTACAGCCACTTCCCTAGTTAACTATTTGTCTCATTCAGAGACCAGAGACCCAAACGGGGCACTGAGACTGTCAGAAGGTCTGAGATCTACCGTATCAGCAGAGCAATCACGTAATGCACAGCAGACTATGGTGCAGGTATACATTATTTTCTGAAATATAGTGACTTTATTCTTGTAATAGCCTATTATAACTTTATTTTCTCAAAATATCATGACTCCTTCCAACCTCAGAGAACACAGATATACTGTATTTTGAATGTGCACAAAGTTTTGGACATTGCTCAAACACATCTGAAATATTACAGTCCAGGGGTTTATAAATACATTAACAACAAAAGACACAAAACAGGAGGGAGGAGTAAATTATGCTAGGCTACATGTGTGCTGACTCAGATATAATTAGAAAAGTCGATCTACAGGAGAATAAATAGTTGAATGTAATAATAATAATAATAATAATAATAATAATGCAGAATGCCTTAGAGCCTTACTTCAATATATTCCATTATGTTTTTATGTTTGGATTATAATCTGTGTTTCTCTTTACATAAAGATATTTGCAGCATACATTGATTCAGAAAAAGATAGAAATAGGTGCATAAACATTCACCAGAATGCAGGAAATGAAGTGTTTAATGCTCAAAATTTTCAATAAATCATTTTAGTTCTTTTGGTGTTATTGGAATAAATAACACTTCAAAAAATCTTTTTTAGAAAAAAATCTCAACATAAATCTCACACTAAACTGAAAAAGGCTGTTGCTGCAATTGTGTTAATTTTACAGGAAAAAACACTGTTATTATTAGATGAGGAGCCTGCGATCAAAATAATGAAGTAACTATCTGTGTCTATGTCTGACCCGGGCTGGCACACGTTCATGTTAAAAAGCGTGTGCGTGCACGAGCACTACGGTCACGCGCAAAGTGTCCCGGTTTTAGCTCCGGGAAATCTGGTCACCCTACATTGTGAGCATGTTAGCATGCTGCAAAAACATTAAGCTCAAAGCACTGCTGTGCCTAACCTTACAGAGCCATGCCGAGGATTCATCTGGTGGTGTCAGGCAAGGTGAGGCACACATTGACCTAAAGATGCAGAGGCTGACCTGAAAAACACAGAAAAACGTGTTATGACCACTACCTCTTAACACCGATAAGCAAGGACACATTTAGCAACATGCCCCCCCCCCAACACTATGTCAAAAACCAAAGCTTGGTCAGGTGCCTTTGGTGTTTGTTACTGATGCAAAAAGTCTCCTTTACTGTCTCAGTCAAACGCAGGGGGGCTTTGAACTAATTCGCACTTGGTCAGGACTCTTTGCATCACTTTTTGACGCACTAGGTCGGGACCAATTTTGGCGTTATTTAAAAAAAATTACGTTGACATGCGGCACAAGAATGGGACAGTCAGGTTTAGGAAAAGATCTTGGGAGGGGGTTAAAAAAATGTATGTTTCAGTGACCTCCTGGGTGAAAGTCCTGTATTGTTTGACCCATCCATCACCCAAACCAACCTCCTTACGCAGAGTTTTTGTCTTTCATACTACTTGCTACCGTTGTCGCTCTTAATACTACATCATCCTACAGCGGATATCCGATATCACAAGGGACAGAGCAGGAGAGAGACTCAGACGTGGGGCATGTCACATATTATTTGCTAAAATCATACATTCACTTCAAATACAAACATGCACATTTTCCAGAACACAACTCTTCCTTTCCATGTTCAAACAGTATTTCCTATCTCCAGCCAGCCAAGTAAAACACCAAGCAATTCATTTCTCTCTCTATCTCTCTCTCTTCTCTCTCTCTCTCTCTCTCTCTCTCTCTCTCTCTCTCTCTGTCTGGTTCAGGCATAACTGCCCTAGCAAAACCACTTTAGCTCAGCTCATTTCAAACTGACTATAAGCAGACCCATGCAACTCATCTAAAAGAATAGAGGAGAGCGAGGAAAACAGGCTCCATTTCAAGCATGGCTGGTGTCGAGCTGATGATATGATTGTATGTGGGGATGTCGGCCTACGCGGTGTGCAAAGTGAAACAGAGAAGGACCAGTACCATGTGTTTTTTTCAGAATGGATCTACATAATTCATGATGTGCAATGGATGATTGTGAATACCAATCCTAATACTAATTGAATGAGTTATCCACACTGTTAAATGAATGTGTCATGTTGAAGTTGTGTTGCATTCACACAGCTAACCTTAAGATTTTCATTACATTACATTGACAGACAATAAGTAAAAAAATCAACAATGGAGAGAATTTCAAGAAGAATAAAACCTACACATAATACAATTTGCATGACTCATCAATAATTAATGAATGGCATTACATTGCAAACCCCAAACATTTTAATGTATATGGAAGATGTTATACTCATGTATCTTGCATTATACACTATTGTCTGTGGCATCTGACATACAGATGGACACATTCTCTTTTAATGTCCAGAAAGCAAATAAATAAGAAAATGTCATCATTATTTACTGCGAAAAGGATGGTAACAGAAATAACACCCAAAAAGTAGCGATTTGCAAACAAAGACAGAGAAGATGACTGCGAGCTAGCATCCATGGATTTAAACACCATGTTAGCTTTGGAAATATTTTATGTGGATGGAAACGCAATCAACCGGTTTGTTAGACCTTAAGAATACACACATTCGGGTGAGAAACAGTACTGTACAGTAAATGTAACCATAATGTTTGTTTGATTAAAAGAAAACCCCTAAAAGGGTACCTTTAAGTGAACAGAAAAGGCCTTTTGTAAATAGGACTTTCCATTGTTTTATGTTCATCATAGTAGGAAACCCTCTCTGATTTTCTCAGATTTGAGGAGTTAATTTCCTATCTCTTTTAAATCAATGACAATATTTTGTTTGTGTTTCATTCGAAAAATGTTCCAGTGATTCAAGGGGCATAATTCCTTTTTTATTCCCAGAAAGACTTTTATTTTGAAAATATGCAAAAAAGGGTTGAATGAGGCTTAAAATCCTAAAAGCCCAGTACACATGATCAGAATAGATTTTAATGATAAAAAATTTCAGTTTAAATAGAGACGTTGACAGCAAGAAAATCAATGTTGTATTTAGGAAAATACTATATTGTGCTTGTATACTTTACTGTATAATTAAATCCCCATAGAATTATGACTTATTATTATAACAAACGTTTCAAGGAGTACATGATCATATATAGTGAGTAAAGCCCAGCTCAGAGACAAGATTAGTAATATTGTACTTATTACTTGATGTGCTTGGTTGGAGACAGGAACAGGAACCGCTAACACTGATGACTAATGAACTGCCCTTTTCTCACTTTATACTATAGTCTGCCTATATCTGGAGACATATCCGACTAACCTTTACATGGAATAATTCCCTCAGATGACACATTAGTCGCTGGACCATGTGCGCCTTGTTTCCAGCTATGGTGGAGTGCATACATATAAACACTATCAAATGCATGACTGACTCCCACTCCTTTAATATGGCCACTTTAAAAACAGTATTTTTTATCTTTTTTTTAATAACATGTATCAACCTCTGTCCATGAACCCATCCAGTTAATATTAAGAGCCATTTATAGCCCTCCCCGGGCATTCCTCCACAGCTGAAATGAACACACTAATTTTAAAATGCTTGCAGATTGACTGTAATGAATGAGAGTCTCCTTTATATTGGAGCACATGATTAAAATCACACCTCCTTGGTTTGTCGCTGCACGACCTCAAGGACCCACAGGTGTGATGCGACTGGCTCCGGCTTGGCCTCGTTTGCATATCTAATGCAATCAGGCTACTAATAGAAGTGATTTTGTCCTGGGATTAACTCTCTAAACTCACAGACGGCAATCACATTTTTTTACCTGCCAGGGTCATGTGTGAATTATGGCATCGTATGATTTTCCCTCAAATCATAGGCCTACCTATTAGGATTAGGGTTGGTCGCTTGTATGTGAGCGAAATTGTGATGATACATTTGTGCTCATAAGATTACATACCCTGGCATAATTTGTGAAATACTGGCCAGTTTTTTGAAAATATGACTGATCATGCAGAAAACCTCTCTTTTATTTAAGGGATAGCAGTCAGGTGAAGCCATTTATTATCACATAATTAAGTTTGCCCCTTTTGAATAACAATGACTGAAATCACCAAAAATTGCCCCGATCAAAAGGTTACATACCCTTTAATGATCCATTTCACTGAACCATGAGAAAATCAAAAGAGCTGTCAAGATTAGCGAGAAACGGCAGTTGAAGCACAGAGGTGGATCTCTGATGTTTTGGGAGTGTGTGAGCTACAGAGGCACAGGACATTTAGTCAAAGTTGATGGCAAGATGAACGCAGCATGTTATCAGAAAATATTGGAGGATCATTTGCACCTTTCTGCCTGAAAGCTGTGCATTGGGACGCACTTGGACTTTCCAACATGACAATGATCCGAAGCACAAGGCCATGTCAACCCTTCAGTGGTTACAGCAGAAAGAAGTGAAGGAGTGGCCATCACAGTCTGCTGACCTCAATATCATTGAGCCTCTTTGGGGAGATCTCAAACGTGCAGTTTATGCAGGACAACCCAAAAATGTAGGGGACTTGGAGGCTTTTTGTCAAGAAGAATGGGCATATCTACCATCTGGGGAATAAGGTACTCATCCACAACTATCACAAAAGACTGCAAGCTGTCATTGATGCAAAAGAGGGCAATACACAGTATTAAGATCTAAGGGTATGTAAACATTTGAACAGGGATCATCTCATTATTTTCTTTATTGCTATGTTTTGTTTTATGATTGCACTATTTTGTAATACTTTATGGTTTAATTTGAATCCCATTTAAAAAAAGTACCATGTTTTGCCTGATAACTCGTGTTTTCTTAAAAGAATTGTATACATTTCACAAATTCTGCCAGGGTATGTATACTTATGAGTACAACTGTATGTGTGTTTGTATAGTTGAGGTGTGCGTGCGTGTGTTAGAGGGACTAACAAGTCAAGCCACTTGAATATTCTCTCTGCTGTGTTTGGTCCCTGCAGTATGTGACTACATTCATGCAAACACAGCCTTTTTATATAAATTCTGGCTATAATGTATGGAGATTCGGCACAGCACCATTTGAAAGCACTTTGAAAGCGGGGCTCCCCAAGGGTGCGAGGATCTCTTCGTGTGTAAATGTGTGTTTGTTCACACTTGCATTTCTGTATTTGTGTGTGTGTGTGTGTGTGTCCTGTGTTTGTAGCGCGCTGAGCCCAGGGACATCAGCGATGCCACCACTGTCCCAGTTTCTCACATTTCTCTTAAAAACATGTTGATTCAGACAAACCTCCACTTCCTCCTCTGCTCCTCTCATCTCTCCCTCCACTCCTCTTGGGATGGACTGGAGGAGACTTACAACGTTCATCACCCACAGCCAGGGTGCTTGATTTTCCACTTCCCTTGTATTTCTTTCACTTTATTTTACTATTCCATATCATCTCTTCCCCCAACTGAATTCCACCAGAAACGATGAGGAAGCTCGTCAATAGGAAACAGCTGCAGCATGCCTGTTTCTTGTGTGTTATTTTAACTAGTCAATTGCACCGCGAATGTAGACCCCCGAGAGATGTTGCGGGTGTATCAACACACGGTGGTAGCCATCAAAAAGACCCCCATCTTGCTTCTATCAATCACTAGTGCTGCAGTGGCTGCTGCAGCAGATTCTTTCTCAAACGTTGTAAAAGTGAGTAGGTGTGGAACAGTATAACAATGTGTCTCCAGTGACTTGTTGCCAGACCTTCCCCAGCTTTGGACGGCTTCAAATGGTACTTTTTATACAGCCAGAAAGTAATCCACAGAGAAAAAAGATGACACCAACAGCAGTGTACTGTTGCTATGGAGCCCCAAAATGTTAAATATTAGATAAATAAAAAAGTCAAACAATGTAATAAATAATAGGAATACCCCCATTGTGAACAAATTGAACTAGTACATTTGAAATAATGTAGAAAAGTATTACCTATTTTATTATTACAATTTCCCTAATGACAATGCAACATTTTATTTTGTAATTTCACTCGTTTTAACCAATCACATGCTCCCTGGCAAATACATATCTGCCTCTACTATTTGTTCATAGGTAACAGTCAGCACAGGAAGCACAGAGCAAGTGGCTTTGACCCAGCATGGCCCAAAAGCCATAACTGGAACAAGCCTGATGGGATTATTTGTACTCTGCAGAACACACAGTCCCTCACACCATGTTTATTTGGTTGAAAGTGTGTACGTTGCACATGCCTTGCATGATTTTCAGCCTTTGGCAATTTTGTCTAAAATAAAAATCCAGGGGAAAACAAACTGCAGCTGTCAATGCACACAACAAATAAGGCTCATTAAAACACATGTTTTGTGTTTTATTGTTCCACTCAAGGATCTCGGACTGGGGGTGGAAAGGGGACCCAGGGCCGCTAAAATAATTAGCTGGGGATGTGGGGGAGGGGCCATTAGAGAATGCCTTTCTACAGGGCTTAGAATTTACTTTTCATCATATTGATAATAGGTAGAATTATAAATACAATTTGGCAGTTGTCTTATCGCGCACTGTTCCACAGCAACACTTAAATAAAATAATATATTTGTGCAATGTTTTTAGGAATTGAAGCAGATATGAAAAAGTAAATGGTTACTTTCCCTAGTAGGTCATTACTTGTATACGTAGCAAGTGGAAAACTAACTCAATTACATGTGAGAGGAGTAGTAACTAGTAACTGTAACTAACTGATCATTTTAAGTAACTTGCACAACATTGCCGATGTCACAAATTGGTCAGTACAGTAATAGTCTATATTGACAACATTTAATTTCTGGGATTGCTCCGGTGCTGCCAGAAATTCCGCCAGATGTCCCTACTTTTCGGCCGGATGTCCATCACCTGTCGCTCTCTTTTTGTTGCCATTCTAAACTCTGGTAGATTTCTGAGGACTATGGGTAACTGGTCCTGAGATCTCTGCAGGGTAAATCCAGACAGCAAGCTAGACTATCTGTGGAATCTGAATTTTCTGTTGCACTACTTAGACAACTTTTGAACGTACATGTTCCACCAAAACAAGTTCCTTCCGGAGGCTATTTTGCAGCGGTGCCATTGCTCCGTCTGGCACTAAGCCAAAGACGATTGTGATTTAAAGAAATACCAATAAACCAGAGCATGTTTTTCTCCCATCCCGGAATGCTGTGTGGACTAGCCAGAAGCCCTGGCAATGCAAGACTAGTACAGAAATAACAAATCTCTCTTGGGGTCATTGCAACATGGCTTTGCTCAATACGCACCACGACACTCTACTACATTTTGGAATCATGCTCATGACCTCTGAGCTACCATTGCCATTCTAATGCTCCAATTGTGCTTGTCTGATTGATCACGTGACACAAACTTACAATCCTCACCACTAGATACAGCCACAGGTAACTCTGACTTACCTAGCTATAGCTGCACAGTTAACACTACAGTAGCTCTTCACTTTAATGCTGAGTAACAATTCAAGCTCACAACCTTGGCTAGCTAGTTAGACAGATAAATAGCATAGCAATAACCTTGTTAGGCTAAGCAAAATGAGAGGTTAGCGAATGCATTTGTGCTTTGTGTTTATTTAAATCAGCAGCTTTTAGTCTGTTGATTCAGATGTACTCTGTTGTTGCTAGGTAGTTAGGTAGCAGTTGTTGGAGGAAAGGCTATGTGATTGGGTGAAAGGTGAGGGGTGGGGAACCACGCCACTGTCATTAAAAATTACATTATGAAGTATAAGAGCGAAAAAAGAAAAAGAAAAATAATACAAATGTCTACATCCAGTTTAGATAATGTATTAAAAAATTACCAGACTTCCCATCAAATAAAGCTTGACATTATAATCATTTTACTTTGTAATCATTGGTTCAAATCAATGAGTGGTATTTCTTATCAGTGAGTAATCTCCATCAACAAATTTCTTTCAAAGATCTGCTTCTCCACAATTAAATTGAATTTCCACCGTCCCTTTTACATTGTGGATTTCCCCAACCTTCAAACACAGAGATTATGCAGACTATTCTTTTTCATCTTTTATATCTTTGTGGAAGGATGCTTTAATGTTCATAACATTAATAGCTGTGATGGTGTTTGATGGGCTTTTTACCGCTTTTGTCAGACAACATTTTTCATCTAGACGATAGTTTGGAACAAGATTTCAGAGATAAGACCCTTTGCGTCTGAACTCACTGCCAGCCCCACTGTATATCGATCTATATCCTGTGTGTGTGGGCTTGTGTGTGTGTGTGTGTGCTCATGCGTGTCTTTGTGTGTGTGTGTGTGTGTGTGTGTGTGTGTGTGTATGTGTGTGTGTAATCACATGAATCACAACTCAGAGATAGCTAACAAAAGTAGGTTACCTCAGGCATTAGTTATGGTGAGTTCCTCTTCGACATAGGTGTAGATTGACAGATTTTGTGTGTGTGTATCTTTCCAAGTGTGTGCCTACATGCTTGTGTGTACTTGCATGCATGGATTTGAGTATGTGTGTGCTCCTTCTGGCACAGTAGCAGATTGCTGAGCAGACAAATGTGTCCATCAGCCAGAGACTGCAGGCCTTCAACTCTGACTAATCGACACAACAGAGAGAAGTGTGTGTGTGTGTGTGTAGAGTGTGGGGAGGGGTGGTAACGGGGTACGAATTGAGTGAAAAAACAAATTAGGATTGTAGGTATAGGAAATGGGTGAAAGAGTTCAGCAAGACAGGAAGAGAGAAAGACGCCGAGACGAAGAGAGAATATCCTGATAGTCACGATGACGGTGACCCGAATACTATGCATAATTATGAAAAGGACATGATGGTCTGACGAGATGGAGAAGAAGTAAAGAAGTATATGGCCAAGTGGAGAGAGATAAAAAAAGGGAATGACAGGTGGGGGCAAGCAAGAGAACTAAGGAAATAAAGAATGGAAGAACAAGCAGACCATACTGACCCTGAGGCCCTAGACTCTGACTAATAAACAAGAAGAGAGGGGAAAAATATGAGCAGGGGGAGGACAAAATGAAGGAGAACATAAGAAAGAGAAATGTAGGGCTAGGAAAAAAAAAATTAAAAAAGAAAGAAAGAATAACACAGTCCCTGATACTCTCAATGAAAAGTTAAATGGACACGGGATCATAGCTTCGCCGGTGTGCACTTGATCAGTGTGTCTCATCAAAAGGCCAGTTGGACAAAGCAGCTCAACAGAAATGTTATCTGTATGTCTCATAAACTGCTCTAATCAATATATATTTTATACGGCTGGGCACGTTAACGCGTTGTTATCACATTAACTCATTAATTAATTAACGCCGACAATTATTTTAAAGCGCATTAACGCAGTTTTTATTATTTCTTTTATTATTGTAAAAGTCTGTTGCTCACAGGCTTTTATTATTGTAAAAGTCTGTTGCTCACAGGCTTTTATTTTGTAAAAGTCTGTTGCTGACTGCTGCCGCGCTTACAGGAACCAGAAAAGAAAAGAATTGGCAGATAAACAAACCAACAAATATGGAGAAGGGTACAGAACTTTTACATGGCCATTTTCATTTTAAAGTTCTTCCAGACGGTGCAGTAGACAGAACCAAAGTTATTTGTAACCACTGCAAAGTAGAATTTTCTCATCACCGGAGTACTTCCTGTCTGAAATATCACCTAAATGCAAATCATTCAACAAAACAAACAGTGGCGCGTCGGCAGACTACGTTAGATACAGCGTGTGGGAAAAGTATAGATAAACAAAGGCAAGAGAAGCTAACAAATGCCATAGCGAAGTGGATAGCAACTTTCCAACGTGCACCCGCTGATGCTCTCACTACTGGACATCACTGGGTAACCATAATTACCACGGAGTTACAGTTTTAATGTTATGATTGTGGCTCAGGAATTTGTGGGCAGTTTTATATATATATATATAACAAACAGGATAACATGAATGCCCTGGCAGTGGCCATAAGCTTTCATTTTGTATTTGCTTTGATTACATTGTTTAAGTTGAGATTTACTCTAAATATTTTATTTAACTGCTACTGTATGAACAAAATGCTGATGTTAAGTGTTTGCAGAACAAATGTCATGGCACTTTCATTCTTATGGCAGAACATTTAAAATAAAATTGCGCTATACACTACTTTTTAATTCATTATTGGATTTTTGCGTATAACAATGCGATTAATGCCGATTAATCAGGGAAATCATGTGATTAATTGTGATTAAAACTTTTAATCGTTGCCCAGCCCTAATATTTTATATTAACGATGGATCAGATGACTCTGTAATAGAGAGGGGCCAGGGAATGCAGCTGAATCAAATCTTCAAATCGTGGCAGACACATGCAAGCTAATTTTGAGCACAAAAAAAAAAAAATAGTTTTCATTGTGTTTATATATACCTGTATTAACACAATGGTTTTTAAAGTTGATATTTCAGATGTCTCTTCAGCAGGATCTACTGCTTCCAAATGGCCAAATAAATGCAGCTTTAAAGTAAGCTATTTGTAGGTTGCTGCTTGTTGTTGTCGGGATATTCATTTTGTGTTGTCTCTCTACTTTTTACATTTTAATGTTATTTTATACAGCACCTTAATGCTTCTTCGTACAGCACTTTGTTCAGCTTAAACTGTGTTTAAATGTGCTCTAAAAATAAACTTAACTTACTTAAAACTGAAGTAGGTTAAGTGATTTGTTGGCAACTCAGTGGCAGTGGAAACAAGCTGTGACAAATTATAGCCTTTTAAGTTGATATGGCAAACTTGTTACTTATTTATACATTCAGAGGAGACAGAAACAAATTACATTCATGTGTAGTCCTTTTTTTAGACCCCTGGTGAAGAAAAGTTGAATATTCACTCTTGGTTTGGCTCTGTTTTGGTCTCCACCAGTTCAGGAAGGAAATGTCTGGTTCTTTAGCTGCTAACTGCTCCATCATAGAGACAGAGCACATTTAAGTCCCGCCCCCACCATAGGGGAAAATAACTCTCCGCTCTCCATTGACTTGTATTGCGTGAAGGTGCCTCCTTGTAAATTTTGTCAGCTAGGAAACTTCAGAAAAAAATGACCCAAGGTTGCTGTGTGGTGATATTCAGTTATGTGTATTATCTTAACTTACAGACGTATAGTTAGCCTAAAACTGACATTTGGATATTTGACTTGGTAAAAAATTGTTGCTGCTAACGTATCGTCGGACATAATGTTAGTGTCAGGATCCCACAGTATTCCCATTCTTCCTTCTGATTCTTCACGTCTGTCTGGCTCCACTTTTGTCTTCATAAAATCTTTATCAGGTCTGCAGCTTATAAAAACATAACCATGGTTTATTTACCCTGTTGGTAGTGAATATCAGCACACAACAGCTTTTAGGCATTTTTCTGTTTGCTAGCAGATGAAGTTGACGAGGAGGCTCCTTCACACAATACGAGTCAATGGAGACGCCGCAAGGAGCATCAGTGCCGCTGCACAATAGCCTCGGGAAGGAACTTGTTTTGGTGGAACGTGTGTTCAAAAGTTGTTTTAGTCGTGCAACAGAAAACTCAGATTGGACAGATAGTCTAGCTAGCTGTCTGGATTTACCCTGCAGAGATCTGAGGAGCAGTTAACCATAGTCCTCACAAATCCACCGGAGGTTAGAACACACACACAAAGAAAGAGGAAGGAAACGGACATCTGGCTGAAAAGAGGTGCATCTGGCGAAATTTTCGGCAGCACCAGAGCAATCCCGGAAGTGGAACGTCGTGGATATAGACTAACCAGCCCATAACCATGTCTGCTGTTTGGTGGTTAGCAGGTAGTGTGCAGGTAATTTGTAGTGATTATTTACTGTAAAAAAAGCTGCTTCTGGAAATAAGGTTAATGAGAGCGGTGAGACTGAACCAAAACAGAAGAGTTGTGAGCTGTTAAACCAAAACAATGAGCTGAGAGATGCTAAAATGCTCCGTGGAGCTGAGGGGAACTGCAGTGTTGCATGATATTTCTCGGTTTATTTGACAATACAAGCATACACTTATACATTTATCCACAGTAATTTGACTCACATTGTGAGTATAGAAATATGTATTATAGGAGCTTTAAAAATGCTGTAGACATATTAAGTTACACACATTTCAATCAATCTTTAAAAAATGCCCTGTGTAAATACAATTTTGAAAATCAAAATTGTATTTACACAGGGTGCTTATGGCCGTTTTTTTCAACAATGAACAGAATGAAAATGTGCCAAGAAGAGTGTGTGGAGACAAGACAACCCTTTGGATATTTTTATCTTGTCCTCTTCCTTTTCTGCTGATCTTTCTAGACATTTTGAATGACTGCAGAGTAAAAAAAAACAACAATAATGTTTTTTTTTGCAATCAAGATTTGAGTAAGTTGAGCAGGAAATGGCATCTTTACTGTATTCCTGCTGGACTGGGAGAAAGCACTCAGCATTTTCCTCCGTTGAGAATCCTTTTGACATATTTATTGCAGCATCGTCAAGTTTAAAGCTTGAGTAAAGACACTTTGAGGAACACAAGGAGACTTCAAAATCTTACAAGTTTTGTGCAAACATGTGCAGGCATTCATAATATAAATGTACACTGGGTATACGAATGTAGCCACAAAGGAGCAGATATGGAGATGGATAAAATTAAGATAAAAAAGTATAGACAGAGGGGAGACATGAAAGAAGGGGGAGTGGGCGTCAGAAGAGAGGAGCAGACGGCCTTGCTGAGAGGAAATATTGAACACTGGCAAGAGGCGGGAACGTATCACTTAAAGTACTTCACAAATTGGACGGAGACGGACTTAGCAACTGCCTGAGAAAGTAAGGAACGAAAAAGAATGAGGACAGAGGGCGTTGGCTCTATAATGTGTACTGGAGTGTAAAGATGTCTGTCGCTTGGAGCTCAGCTTCAGACAGAAACATGAAGTATGAAGACACTCATTAAAAAGCTGAAAGCGAGGAAGGAAAAATAATGGCCCATGCGGAAAGGCATCAAATCAGAGCCCAGATTTAAGTGAAGAGTTGGTGCATTTATCTCTCTCCCGTATGACTGTGTAACATTTCATCTGCCTGCATGTCTATCTGCAGAAGCTGACTTCATGGTAGAATTAACTGCTTGTCCAATTCAGTTTTTAGTAGTGCTTGGGGTCATAAAGTCCAGTAATAGATTGTATAATATCGTTATTGGTATATCCTATAATATGGTCATCAGTATGTGACCTGTATATAGAAGATTGAGACCGTAGAGAGAGGAAGTCATCATTGTGTAAAATAGTGCTTATCACTGCTGCATGTTTTTTAAATATATGGCGAAGAAAATTCAATTGTTAAGAATTTGGGGAATAATGGCAGAACAAAAGAGAGAGAGAGAGAGAGAGAGAGAGAGAGAGAGAGAGAGAGAGAGAGATGGGACTTGGATTGTTTATTCTTTTCTTTTTTGTACATTGTTGATTCAGCAAACTCACATTTTCCTATGTAGTTTGTTAAATTGCTTCATTGAAGCATAACACACACACACACACACACACACACACACACACACACACACACACACGTGTTTATGTGTGTCACAGGAATACTCATTGTTTTTAGTGCACCCCCATGTGCACACACCCATACAAAAAAAAATGCAGGCATGCGTGTCACAAATGCAGCCTGAGTTCAAACAACGTGCTCCGCTGAGGCAATTCTGACGCACGCGCACACACACACACACACACACACACACACACACACACACACACACACACACCGTCACAGGCAACAACATCTTCACTCAGTGGTCCTGAATCAGCAATAACTTACATACAGACATTCCCACTGAGGTTAAAATGTTCTCCTTACCATTTTATGTTTTCAGACACAGGCATACACGCCCATGCGTGGAAAAATAAATACACCAAAAGTGGTTTTTGTTACTTTTGAGGACACAGAATAGAACTTGTCATTCCTTTGAGGCTCACCATCTCAACCGCTAACCCTAAAATCAGTTATGACTGGTCACTGTGAAGACAGGCCAAAGCAAAGTCCTCACAATCCAAAATATCCCTTACAACAACAAAGGGATGTCAAGAGATGGTTCTCATATGTATAGCTCGACCCAACACACACATAAAAATCCCCATATAACATTTGCTAAATAGCGCTTACCCTTTTTTTATTCTGCAACATAACTTGTCTGCATATATTCATATTTACATTATATATAATGTAAATATGAATATATGCATGAATAAATGACTTTTCTGCATATATTCATATTTACATGATGTAAATATGAATATATGCAGACAAGTCATGTTGCAGAATAAAAATTGTTGTTGTATACTTAATGTGTATATATATATATATATATATATATATATACACACATTAAGTACATGTTATAAACAGATTTAAAGGATAATGAACTTGAAAGAAAAACAAAGCAAAATATAAATGACTGAGTGATGGTGGTTTGAAAGACACAAATATGAGATATATGCACAGCATTTACCACAACATTGCTGATTGTTATCATCTAGATGCCCATTAGCCTCCATCCAGGGCTGGGTCACTGTGGCAACAGGTTAAGCAATGTACGGGTCTGTATGATATGGTACAACAATTTATGCACACCAATACCTATGATATCTTGTACAACCAAATGCAGTTGTAATCCCATTATGCCTTTATGCTACATAATAAAAAAAGTGTGGGGAGTGTAGGATAAAGTGGAGTTGAGGAGTCTTACAGCGTGAGTTAAGAAGCTGCTCTGTACTCTGGCGGTATGGCAGCGGATACATCTGTATCTCTTGCCAGACGGCAGCGGGGTGAACAGGTTGCTGCTGGGGTGGGCATTATCTTTCAATGTCCTTTGGACTCTGCACAGGTGATGCGTCTCACTGATCATCATCATCATCATCATCACTGATGCTCGGTAGATGGGTAGCAATGCTGTTCTGGGTGGTTTTAATTCCTCCTGTCCTATGCCGTGCGTAATAAATGTCAGTTTGTAATGTTGTCAGGATGCTTTTCGATTGCTCCTTGTCGACAAGAACTTGGCACGGGAATTTGGCTTTCTTAAGTTTCCTTAAGAAATACAGCTTCCTGAGCTTTCTCAGGGTGGAGATGGAGAATGTCGATGTCAGGTTCTCTGTGATGCTGATTCCCAGGAACCTAAAAGTGTTCACAAACTTCACCTCAGCTCCATTAATGTAGAAAGGCAGTGTGTGTCTTTACTTCCTTTCTTCTAAAATCAACGATCAGCTCCTTTGTTTTGCTGAGTTGGACTTGAGAGTAAGGGGCAATTGACATGTTTTTTACAAATACGGCCGTATCGTACTACCCATATTTATGTTTGTTGTTAGGTGGCTACTTCTAGTGACCGTAGGAGCAAACCAAGGAACAAATAGGGAGTAAAGAGCTGACCAAAATCCACGCAGGAAGGACAGGGTGTTGGATGGCTCAAACAAACTTTACTTCCATATAGACCGGTGTTTGTGTCCCTTGTGAAACAAAAAGTAATTGCTGACTTATTTTTGTTACGAACCTCATTATGTCTGGAACACATTTTAAGTCAATCCATGATCTTTTCCTAACCCTAACCAGGGGTGGAACTAGAAAAATATTTATTGGGCGGCGAGAGGCGGGCAGGAATTTTTTAGGGGTGGCAACATATGGCAGACGTATATATACTAAATTCAATCACAGTTATCACAGTTTGATAAGAAATAGTATGTACACACTACAAAAGGGCACAGGCTGCCATTTACAAACTCATCCAGACAAACTTAATCTCATGCAATCAATGTCTTGCATCTGAGGTTTCATGTGAAACAGTTCTTATTAGGAATAAGTGACCATACTATGGGATCTCACTTAATAGGAGATATAGAAGTATGAAAGGGGCTTTATCACAGGAAAGGCATTATGGTAAGACACAGGTGATGAGTGGCAGATGTGTGAGAGGTGGAAGCAAACTGTTGTTGATTGACTGCAGTCGGACATTGGACATTCGCGCTCGTAAATTGTCAAACTGGCCATAACTTTTAATTCGTTGCTGCCAACTGGGGTGGCAGCAGGGGTTAGGGTGGCAAGGCTTTCTGTTAGGGTGGCATTTGCCACCCTATGCCCCCCCGGTAGATCCGCCCCTGACCCTTACCAATCATTTTTGTTGCCTAAACTTAAGTTGTTCAGTTTCCCAAAGTTAACTTTGTGTTTAAAACTTCAACCATTATCTTAAATAGCACGCTCACGCGATTAAAACCTGTTATGGTCACGTTTAAAACGGCCAACGTTTGGCCGTTTCACAACTTTAAATGGATCTGTCATACAGTAGACGTGGTTGTGAGAGTCATTGGCAATCGACACAAGTAAAAAAACACAGTGTAGAAACACTGTTCACGAGGCAAAACTATAGCAGCAGATTTACTGCTTAAAAAGATACTACTTCTGTGTAGGACTGTTTATATATTTATACTGAAATACACCAAATTCCTCTTCCTTCTTTTTCTAGTATTGGAATGTTTCTTAATTTATCTATATGTGTAGCAATATTTTTTTGTTGTGTGTGTTATTGAATTAAAATACCATGCCAAAAACTGAAATATCTTCTGGAGATCCACCATTCTTCATGGTGGTGGAGCAATAACACATCAATAATGTATCCAGTGCTCCAAAATTGGATATCAATTACAGGATTATGATATGTTATTGTGGCCTTGGAGGAATTCAATTGTTACTATTCTCAGCATGTTGAGAGGATTCCTTTGTGTTTCCTTTGCCAAGTCTCTCTCTCAACAACATCTCTGCTAATTATTTGTGGTATTATCAGGATACTTTAGGATGTGTGAGCTAGAGGGGTGGGGGTTCAGGGTTTTCAGGAGCTGTTGGAGGGGGAGAATCCATCATGTTCGGGACTGATCCATGTAGCCGGATTCACTGTCACAGCAGTCCCATTTGAAGGAGAACTTGCATGCACACGGCCGGGAAGCGGATCTGACACTCTAAAATCGGCTCAGGGTTGCTCTTAGTGAATTTTCGCACATTAATGCTTTGAGTGTATCCACAAACATTTGCATGCACATGCAAACACACACACATACTCCCAAGCACCTCATCCCTTGCTAATTCCTCTCTTCTCCTCCCTCTTTCGTCTCTTCTCCTCCCTCACCCTCCCTTCGTGGGCTGCCAAGCTAAGCCCAGAGCAGTTAAATAATCAGTAAGGCTTCCAGCTGGCAGTATATGCTGCAGTTTTTTATTCTGAGCGGAGGGAATATAGCAGGGATGGCAGGACACAACAGCAGCATGCCAATATGTATTGATATTGTGTGGACAAAATGTGTTTGTGCATGTTTGTCTGTGTGTACACTCAGGGAAAGTGGAGTAGGAAATTGTTAGTATGACATACTTTATTTGAAATGGCCTATTTTATTGGCAGGGCGTTTTGATGAAGTTTTTAATGCTTCCTCGGATTGTGAAAGAGATCATTCCCTAAAGGCAATTGGACACAATGGACTTAACTGCGGGCAAAAAAAGGGAAAACAAATGCTACTGAAAAAATGCTCACTTACTTTTTCTGTTGCGTGAGTGTTTGAATTTATATTTTCTTTTGCTTTTTTGTTACTACGGCTTTTTGTTCCCTGGTTTCTTTAGGGAGGGGGGAAAAAAAGAAAACAGTGGATGTGATCTCTTGAAAATTATATCTTCAATCTGATGTAATAATTTGCAATTCTTACATTGCACTCCCACATTCCCTTAACATTGGGTCAATTCCCCCCCGTTTGGTTTATCTTCATCAGGCCATTCTGCAATGCGGCAAATTACAATTGTGATCCAAAATACTGATTATCAGTACAGCATGACACGCTAGAATAACAATTTAGTTGAAAGTGCTATATGCTTTCCAATTTCATAATTTTGGCCTTCAAAGCTGGACTGTTCAACAACAGTAAACCGGCTTTTGGAGACTAATGCCTACAGTATCTGCTGCTGAAAGCAACTAAAGCAAGAAAAGCTTAAAGCCATGCTGTTGAGTTTGGACACAGAAAAATACACCCATGGATGCGCACACACGGCAACACAAACACATGCATACATTTGAGCATTCCTCCTAGCTCAACAGGTACCTAAATACAATATTGGCCCCTGGGTGATATCTATAAATACAGGCACATCAAAGGAGTTCATCCTACTAGACATCAGTATGGCCACTGGGTTCCTTGGCTCTCTCTCTCTCTCTCTCTCTCTCTCTCTCTCTCTCTCTCTCTCTCTCACACACACACACACACACACACACACACACACACTTTCACATTTCGAGTTTTAGCTATGTATTTTTGATGTTTAGTTGTCATTATGTGTGTGTGTGTGTGTGTGTGTGTGTGTGTGGGGGGGGTCTAGGTAATGTGTCAGTCTTGAAATAGCCAGAAAAACCTGAAGACCTAGCAGAGTCTTTTAAAGTGTTGCTCCTTGCTACAGTGCTGATGTATGCTACTTACTTAGTGAAGACAGGAGGTGGTAAGTAAATCAATCATACAATCAGTCAGCCATTTAGAGTGCCAGTCAGTCTGTCAGTCAGTCATTCCCTCTGTCATGTATTATCTCTCTCTCTCTCTCTCTCTCTCTCTCCCCCTCTCTCTCTTTCTCTCTCGGTATCTCTTTCTATATTTCAAACCATCTCCCTAACCCATGCACATACTCTCACACACGCACACACACACACACACACACACACACACACACACACACACACACACACACACACACACACACACACACACACACACACACACACACACACACACACACACACACACACACACTACTACCAACACACAGGGGGTGTTACAAACAGCGGGGATTTTTGATGGCAGCTATTTTTAGCGGTATGTATCTCGTGGGTTTAATCATTTTCTCTCCTCAGTAACAGTTACCATGCAGAGACTGTTGTTATGAGGAGCAGTCCACAGCGGCCAATCATCTACCTCCCTGCATGATGGATGGGCAGACAAGGCTTGGCATGTTGGCGTGAGAGAGAGAAAGAGAGAGAGGATGGGAGAGAGAGAGAGAGAGAGAGAGAGAGAGAGAGAGAGAGAGAGAGGGAGAGAGGGACTGGCGGAGAGATTGAGGCAGGTGACAAAAACCAAAAAAAAGACTGCTGTGTTTGTTTGCCCATTGGAACACCTGTGCACATTATCCACAGATGCACACTCTGTATGTGTGTAAATGATATTGAATGGATATGCCTTAATGTCCATAGGGACGCATAATAGGCATGTAAGGGAGCATCTGCGAGTGATTCATAAATCATATCTCAGATTTCACACAATTGAGACAGACTAATGAAATGATTTCAAAGCCAGGTGTTGGTAATTTCACAGTTCTATCATGTTCGGCGTCATATTGATTAGGAATAAATAAAAACACATTTGTATATTTTCATAGCTGTAGAGGCTATGCTGAAATAGTAAGAGTTCAGAAATGCTGCAAAATGCAAGAGACAAAACAAAACAGCTCAGCTATAATCCGGGCAATACCTGCGCTGCTGACTGCATTAAGAATTAAAGCTGACTAGGCAAAATTCTGAAACTATATTATACTGCCAGCAAACAAATGAGCTAAATTGATAAAAGAGCAAAAACAAAACCGAGGAAAAGCAGCTTAACAGTTATATACAGGTTTTAAAAAAATACTTTTTTTAATTTCCTGTCCTTAAAGAACATGTATTGCTACCACAATTTTCTCTAGTGTATTTTCAGATGCACAAATCAGCTATGTTGACTATAACAGCACTAATATGTAACTTTTGAAAGCGTAAGACATATTCCTCTTACAAATCAAAAGCTGAATTCATAAGACAAACATATCTGTGTTCAATGTAACGGCTCAATTTTGTTGTTATAGCCAATCTCACTCTGGTATGGCAGCTTGTAGTGGCTGATGTTGTTAGTAACTTCAGACTAAATTCAATTTTTTGAGTTAGTAAATTAAATGTAAAATTACTTACATTACATAACCTATTAATCCTGATCCCAGAAAATAAGTATGGAGTATAAATTATTGCATCCGTTCAACTGAGAGTAGCAGTTGTAGAAATGCTAAAGTAGTAGTAATACTATCTCTACTGCTTGTAAGCTAGCAGTGTACTGTATTGTTCAGTGTTATAGTGTTTAATTCCTACCTTCCCTATACCATTAATTTATATCCCCTATTCTGTTACTGTTACTGCCACTGCTACCTCTGCTGCATCCTTGCTGGCTCTGAACTGGCATTAGGGCAACGTTTAGTAAGGGACAATGTCCGACGATTATCAGGAATGAATGGACAACAATTCAAGCAGTTGCCTCTGTGGAGTCCATTAACTCCTGATCACAGACACCTCCTATTATCCCGCTCATACCATGTGCACTTGCCAAAAATAAATTAATCATAATTTATATTTTCATGCATTTTGCAATCAAAATCTAAAGTTTTTTCAAACAACTCAGTTTTGGTAGTAACCTAATACCTGGAACAATCATTCCCCTCCCATTAGGTTCTTATGCAATGGAAACGTTCACTGCTCCAGTAAACAGGACAAACTTCAGATACGACTTGGCAACGGGAGATAACTCTAGTCCGCTCAGCTCATAGAACCTTTTGACTTAGCTAGAAGCCAGAAAGCTAAAAATACACACGCAAGATTCAAAGTCAATGACATTGCGTATGGTTGAAAAATTTAAATAAACTTTGACTGTATGTTTAAGGCTTTCAGTCTCCCTCATGAGGAATTCTAAGTAATGACATCAATGCTTTTGGCGCATCCAGATGAAGCCTTCGGTGAATGCGCACCACCCCCACCCCTCCTCAAGTCGGTTGCTATTAGTGTTTATCCTGTCATCAATGAGGGCATTAAGAAAAACATGATGAACTCTTCGTAAGAGGTAATTATCTTGTGTTGTGTCCTCTTTGGCTTTAAAGCTGAACACAACTGTTGTTGATCTCGAGTATCGGCGCACGAATGTTGCTGGACTGCACCATTTTCTAAACATAGCCATACTGAGAAGTCCAGAGAGAGTTGTGTGGAGCTGATAGTCTTAATTAGCTTTGCATCAACTCATTTGGCAATGAGTTGGATTTAACGGACGTATATAAAATAGTCGCGCATTATAGCTTTAACAACAACACCAGGTAGCTATCCAGCCATGTCATTGTGCCCAAATCAATATCAAGATTTTCACAAACAAATGATACTGCCGACCGCAGCATGAAGTAGATGAGCAGTGTACTTGGAGGACTACACTAACTTTTAGATTTAGGCTGATACTATGGAGCCAGACCATTTTTTTGAAAAGTGAACAGACAGTTTCACTTAAACCTATGTCCATTATCAGAAATTATACCATTGTCTGGGTGAATGCTCGATTCTGATTGGCTGCAGGGTGTCCATAAAAATTGATATAGGACACCTACTAAAGGAGTTCCAGTGAAAATGACTGTTTACTGTTCTAAATGAATGTGCTACATTACAACAAAAAGGAAATGTGAATCTGTCATTTCCAACACTGTGTCGCGTTCAGTGCCTCGTCCCCTGAACACCACAGGATGGTGCTAACACACAAGCTGCAAGAAGTAAGTTATACTGGCCCTCTGAACTGACTTTGTTTCACAGCGAATAACATATAACATCCCGCTCACTGTTCAGGTCGCTACTTCAAGCTGTGGCCGACAGTAACGTTACACATTGCGGATAAAATTGTTTGTAAAAGTCGTTATATTGTTTTGGGGACAATGACATGGCTGGATAGCTAGCTTGTCTTGATGTTAAACATATTGTCAAATTTTATACTGATTGCCAACTGTACACAATGTTATTGACTTTGGATCTTGCTAGCATAGCGTTAGCTTTCTGGCTTGGAGCTGAGCTAAAGGGTTCTACGAGCTGAGCTGACTATATAAATATCTAAGGGTGTAAGGGTGGCAAGTCGTTTCTAAGGTTCGTTCTGTTCCCTGGAGCAGGGAATAACGTTTGCATTGCATAAGAATCTTAAGGGATGGGAATGATTGTTCCAGGTATTAGTCAAACCCTTTAGAAAAAACTTTAGATTTTGATTGTAAAACGTATTAAAATATGAATTAATGTTTAAAAACAAAAGAAATTGACAAGTGACCATGGTATAAGCGGGTTTATGCCCTTCGAGGTATCCATTGTCATGTATTAATGGATGACGGCGAGGCATGTATTCTTTCGCCAAAGTTCACCTCGTCGGGCATTAAACCTTACTTAATGGACACCCTGCAGCCAATCAGAATCACGTATTCACCCAGACCATAGTATAAAAGAAGGTATATGTCAGGAATGATGTTTTACAATTTGAACATAATTTCCTGAGCAAACTGACATGGATATATGGATAAGAATGGGAGTACATGTCCTTGTTATATTTTGCTCAAATATAGTAAACTTTTTATTTTTGGGGGGCTTTTCTGCCTTTAATTGATAGTACAGCTACTAGGTGAGAGGGGAGAGAGAGGGGGAAGACATGCAGGAAATTGTCACAGGTCGGATTCGAACCCTGGACCTCTGCGTTGAGGCATAAACCTCTCAGTATATGTGCGTCTTCTCTACCCACTGAACCAACCCAGCCACGGGTATGGTAAACTTTTGATAGACAGATGAAGTTGCCAGTGGATGGGAAGTACAAAGCGAAGGGAGAAAACAGAGAATCAGAGAGGCGCAAGGAAAGCCGGTGATTTAGAAGGAAAAAACTATTTGAAGGTTGTTGTTTGGTAATAAAGGATAGCTGGTGAGCTTTCTGCCATTGTGATAGTAGGAGAGGCGAGTGAAAGGCAAGATCAGGGGTTAGGGTATAAGGGAGAAAACGAATGATGGTACCGACAAGCCAGAATGGAGAAGAGAATGGAGAAAGCCAATTTTAGAACTCATGCTGTTCACTGTCTTCTTCCTTCCTTCTTTACACACATACACATCCAAACAATGCCTTACAAGAGAAATAAGTGACACAGTATTGTAGGTGTTGTACAGGAGGCATTTCCTTTGAGATGTCAAGGTGATCCTGTGTGTTTTATGTTCATTTAATCATTCTGTCATTTTCTATACCCATATCTATCATGGGAGGAGCTGCAACCTATTGCCGTTTACACTGAAAGGATGACAGGAGGACATCCTTGTTATTATGCTCTTGATCTGCTTTTTCTGTCCTGGTTGTTGTTTGTTACTGTCCTCCTAACAAGCTTCTGGTGTAGTCTGGTGGAGCACATGAGGCCAGTGCTTCACAGCTATGAGTTCTTGGCCTCAGATATTAGGGCTGGAGGCTTTATCCCCTCACCTACCATAAGACAGTGTTTGTGTTGCTTAATGTAGACCTTAAAAGGGCCGTCCACACCAGGAACGATAACTATAACGATAAGTATAACAATATTGTTATGTTTTAGTCTGTATCATCTGAAGTGTGTGTAGTTAGCCTGAGAGGGTCAGACTGACAAATGACATGATGAGGCATGTCGGTTGATCTGATTTAACCCAGCCATTTCAGATGTGTGGAATGAGATTCAGATTGAGATTGTTTCCAGAGGGCCATCACATCTATCTTTACCTTTTTCTGACTCGTTATTTTACTACGTAAGAGAAAATATAGCTATTGCTGATTTCCAATGCCCGTGCCTAGGACTTTTAAACAGTCATGAAAACAAACATTAAACATTGACGCAATTAAAATACATAAAGCAAATAAACACATGAGACACCTGCACCTGTACATTTAAATTTAATGGAATAATTGCAAATCTTCATCACACATAGTACAAAGACAAGACAGCTGAAGATAAAGCCGGTAATAATTTACCATAATTGGGATGGCTATGTGATATTTATTGTTAAATCCTAGTTGGTTCATGTTAAAATGAAGCTCATTCAGCAGTAATTGCTGAGATTACCCTTAATAAATCCACATCTCTGTACTTGACATGAACTGTAATTTGGAATGACAGCTTAGTATTGATTCCCTGGTTTGCAATTTTGAGAGAAAATTGTTTATGTCAACACATACAAATTGCTACATCAAAGGAATAATTTATTTTCTGATATGAAAGTTTGTTATCACCAAGTTCAGACTTTTTTTCAGGACTACACAGGGAATATAAGAAGATATATATATATATATATATATATATATATATATATATATATATATATATATATATATATATATATATATATATATATATATATATATATATATATATATATATATATATATATATATACAAAAGTTTGGACACACTTTCTCATTCAATGCGTTTCCTTTTATTTTCATGACTATTTACATTGTAGATTCTCACTGAAGGCATCAAAACTATGAATGAACACATGGGAATTATGTACTTAACAAAAAGTGTGAAATAACTGAAAACATGTCTTATATTTTAGATTCTTCAAAGTAGCCACCCTTTGCTTTTTATTAATAAGGGAAAAAATTCCACTAATTAACCCTGACAAAGCACACCTGTGAAGTGAAAACCATTTCAGGTGACTACCTCATGAAGCTCATTGAGAGAACACCAAGGGTTTGCAGAGTTATCAAAAAAAGCAAAGGGTGGCTACTTTGAAGAATCTAAAATATAAGACATGTTTTCAGTTATTTCACACTTTTTTGTTAAGTTCATAATTCCATATGTGTCTGTGTTCATTCATAGTTTTGATGCCTTCAGTGAGAATCTACGATGTAAATAGTCATGAAAATAAAGCAAACGCATTGAATGAGAAGGTGTGTCCAAACTTTTGGCCTGTACTGTATATATATATATATATATATATATATATATATATATATATATATATATGTAAACACTATTTAATTCTATTTGTACTTAATGTAGATACTGCACATATCTGTCTATATAGTTCATACTGAATATCCATATTTATTCTGTTTTTCTTATAATAATACACTGCATATATCTATATTATTCTTACTACTATTAAAAGGTTACTGCTGCTACATTGCACATATCTGTACATGTTGTAACATACATAGTTCATATTACATAGCCATATGTATTCTGCTCTTCTAAAGGTAACTGCTAATACACTGCACATATTTATATTTAATTTATATTATTCTAAACCACCTACTGTCTACACTGCACTATATTTCTTGTCCTGTCTATACTTGTATATCACATTGCACTTTTCTGCTCTTTTTGCACTTCTGGTTGAACGCAAACTGCATTTCCTTGTCTTTGTACTTGTACTCTGCACAATGACAATAAAGTTGAATCTAAATCTAAATCTAATGTATAGACTGTATGTTCTGTTTTTGTAGCGTGAAAGGGCTACAAATTAAATTGTAATGAAAAACCTGTATTTTAAAATGACAATAAATGACAGATAATCTGTACTAATCAATATACTGTATGCATTATTTTGAACACACAGAAATAGACTAAATATGTACATTAAAGACACAACAACAAGAAACACACCTTTGAAAAACCAAGTTCAGTACTTTGCTGTTTAATGTATGCAAATTTCTAGGTTTTTAGGGCAAGATTTCCGGGATGGTTGACCTTTCACCATTCCTGAAACTTGTTGACGCACTTATAATAATAATAATTCACTAACATATTGAGCTAAATGTGTATGTATATTGATCAATACATACATTAAATATTCTTGAAACCTCAAAAAGTTAGGGTTTGTGATGTAAACCGTAATATTTCCACTAGTTAACAGACAAGTCGTATCCACTGTTGCTTGAAGTGTATGCTTTGTTGACATTATCAAGCTCTATTGACGTAAGACTATCAGCTACCAAAGCTTCTTTTGCCAGTAAACAGCAGGAAATCCTTGGATATTGGAAATTACTCTTTTAGTTTAAGTCTCTTTGTGAGTTGAAACTTTAAGTGCACAAAAAACTTTCAGTTCTTCACGGTACACAAAAAGGTTCCGACTTCATGTAAGGGAATACAAGATGAGGAAGTGCAAGTTCTATATGGCAGCCTATTCACTTTTTATTGCGAAACAAACTCTTCCAAGAGTGCAGAGAAGTCTCCAGTGTTGGTTGAGCAACTGAAACTGCATTCACTGCGCCACAGGCAACAGAAACATCATCAGCCTGTGCAGGCTACAGCCCATGTAACCTTTGCGGAACAGCCCTCGCCACCTTCTGGAGGGGGTGCATTTGTACTATGTACAGGTGGTTACTGATGGGCTAGTTTATCTATGTGTCAGCAGGATGTGGTCCAACGTTCTGCTCAACTTTTAACCTCAACAACGGAATGTGGCGAAGTTGCAGTCCTACAGTGTTTTGGCATCTGAAAAAGCTTCAAACTCATGGATTTGTTCCTTTATCTGACTTGGTGGATTGAATTGCATTTTCTAAACGCAACCCAAACAACATGCCACTGCCAAACCAGCCCCTTGCAATTTTCCCATCTGAATGCCCACTTAGTCTTTGGAGGACTCGGTCTCTTCAACCACTGCATCTGACAGAATGTCTAGCGGAGGGTCTTATTGGGATAAGTGGCAGCTCCACTTCAACAGAGTGACACAGATCTGGCATCGGTTTAGCTGGCGGATGGCCAATCATTTGCATCCAGGCGGAACAGCATGTTTGGTTCTTCCTGATGATGAATGACGTCCATCCCCTGGGAATGGATATATTGCTAACCTGGTGCTGCCTCAGGGCATGCTGTAGGACATTTCCATCTAAGGAAACGTTTGATGCTTTACAGGATTGGAACACAGTCGTTCTGCTCCAGGTTGTCATTGTCCCAGGTGGTATCAGGACCTAGTTCCGGTGGCGTTGGCTGTACTCGGATCAGCAACTCAGCAGCTGTGTTTCAGAGGTAAAACCGGGCAGGCACTGTAGGATGTAGACTTTGCTGCAAAACAGACAAGTCTGCATCTTCCATCTTATATTTTTCTTTTTTGTTCCCACTTTCCATAGATAGTAGAATTGCTCAAAGTAATGCTGCCTTTTCCCTTTTTGTCAACATTGTTGAGGATGCAGATTTCTTGGTTGAATAAACTGCATTTGTATTGTCAGTAAAATAAACCGGGGGTTTACCTTCAGTGTGAGTACCTACTGTATGTCTTTCCCAGTCAGTTGATCCGTACAGCAAGAACATAAAAATTGTGCTTACAGAGATGGTAGATTAAAGCTGTTGACCACTAGAAAAGGATGCTTTACTAATAGAACTGTTACTCTATGCTACTATTTCTAATTGTTGGTTGGATGTCATGTTGCTAATGTTATTGATTGATTACTTATCAGATCACAACTCTCTAGCTTAACTACAGCATGTTGCAATTGTTTACAGAAAAGCATTTAGTGGTACACAGATATTTTCACACTTTGTTTTGTAGAGACAATCAAATATGTAAAAGCTCATATTCCTGGTAAATTACTTTGTAACATGAATGCTGTAGTTCTACTTTTCATTGTGCAATTGATTGGTGTCGTGCAGCTACAACACACACACACGCATGCGCACACACACACACACACACACACACATACACAAACACACACACTTCTTAGGTGAGTCTATCTGTCTGTCTTGCCTGATCTTGCACTTCCTCTCTCTCAGGAGTCCAGGTACAACAACACATTTCCAAAACTGACATTTAATCCAAGCAAACAAATCACCGTGGAGATCCCCCATCCATCCATGAGCCGAAATGTATTTATGGTCTCACACACACACACACACTGGCACACACACATCCACACAGTGCATCCACACAGTCATAATAACATTATAGAATATCTCTCTCAGCGCCCATCCAGACTGTCAGGGGAATATGCTTATTTGTGATTTTATGGGAGACAACGGTGTCCTCCATTTCCATTATTGGCACCATCTCATAGCCCCCTGGGGTGTCAGGGATAGATGTACCTACTTGTGCATGTGTGTGTGTGTGTGTGTGTGTGTGTGTGTGTGTGTGTGTGTGTTGTGTGGGTGTGTCTGTGTTGTAGTTAGGTAGATAGGTATTTCCTATATCTCTGTTGAATTTATGGAGATTGATTTGCCTGACAAATTGACATGGCTGAATATGTTCTTCATGTAGCCAAGCATTAAGCAAGCATTTGTGTGTTTGTGTCCGTTGGTTTGTGTGTAATGTGGGGGTGGGCATTAGATAAAGAGAGAGATAGAGAGAGAGAGAGAGAGAGAGAGAGAGAGAGAGAGAGAGAGAGAGTCAACACTCCAAAAAAAAGGAAGTTTTCTGACAAACTAAGCCGATTTAAAATGCTCACCAGGGGCCATATTGAATAAAGATGATGGGTTTAGCTAGGTGCAGTGTGTTTGTGTGTGTTTGGGGGGTCTGAACTGGAGGCTGTGTGGGGAAAGGGTAACGCTAGGGACAGGGAGAGAAGTGGGGTGTAAACAAATCTCTGGGCTGCGAGCATTCTTGCAGGCAGTTAAGAAATATAAGACAATGTATTCACGTGGGTATTAGAAACACAAGTAGACCTAAATTCATTTTTTGAAAGTTTGTCTTGACTGTAGGAGATATGTGGATCATCTGAGGTGTATTGTGTATATTCCTATTGTGGAAATTAATGAAGTCACATTTTAATTCACCTACTCATTGTTTTGTCTTCATTATCAGACAAAAATACAGTAGAGGGAGAGGTGGAGAGACGGAGGAAAGAGAAAGAGACAGAGGGAAAGTTGAGGCCTCAGTAGGCGGCACTGACACTAATGATTTCTGACCTCTACTGGACAAACAGACACATTTTCAATCATCTGTGTTCCAAACCTCTATCTATTCTCGTTTCCGTTGTCTAGAGGGTATTGCTTCGCACCATTATTTGGGTGGAATTAGCTTTTACCACGGTCCTCCCTCCATATCCCTCCCCTCACCTCTCCTATGTTATCTGTTCCTTAAGTCTCTTCTCCTTCCCCCTGTCCTCCTTTTCTCCTTTCCTTTCTCTCCTTTTCATTTCCTTCTCTATCCTCTTGCTTATCCTCTCTTCCTCCTTCCTTTCCTTCTCTTTCCTGTTGTTTATCCTCTCCTCATAACGCATTTTCTACTTTCCTTTTATATTCTCTCCTTTCCTTTTCATTTATCTCTCCTGTTTTTCTCCTCACCACTTTCCTTCCTTGACGTCTTGGCTCTCATTCCTCTTTTGTCTTTTCCTCTTCTTTCTTATCCTCACCTCTCCGCCTCTTTACTAATCTCTGTT